>NW_018397263.1:2054228-2111478 GCF_002168275.2 Theobroma umbraticum | reverse complement strand
AAAAAAAAAAACAAAGCGGAAAATTAAAGACAAAAAAAAAACAGAGAGAAAGAACAAAAAGCAATGAGCTAAAAGATATCAAATGAAAATAAAACAATCACATTCGAGATTTTTCCATTCTTTTTTCCTTCCTTTTATGTACCTAATATGTAAGAGAAGAGAAGAATTTGTGTTAATCGGTCTTTCGAGAGAATCGAAGACCTACAATTTTCAATCAACGGGACAATTATAGAAGGGAGACGGTCTTTTCTTTTCTTCTCTTCTTCCTCCTTGATTAAATTTAAGAAGAGATTTTATGCGATTGTGTTGATGATGATGAGGATGATGATGGAGGTGGTAAACGAGGGCATTTTCTGTAATTTTATGGAAGCGTTTTAGAGAGAGAGACACACGGGGATTGAAATTCTTATTAAGATTATAAATAAGCTAGTAATATACTAATGGCTGGTCACTGGTTATTATCCTGTGCGAGTTAGCCATGTTGAAGATCGTACACCCTCAAAAGTACTATAATTCCTTTTGGTTTCTGATAAGATGCGGAAGTCTGGGCCGTACGATTAATAGACTATATTTCCTTTCGGTCCAGCACTGCCTCTTGGTTTATGGTTTTAGGTTTGAGGATGATAATGATTACCCTTTAAACGGTATATATAAATATTCGACTTGATTATATAAAATATGTGCATTTCATATTTGAATTTGAGAAGAATTCAGATAATAAATTTATTACGAGTACTTGGCTTGCCTTGGTATTGTGGTGATTAGTAAGATTATTGAATTACTGGCTTTTAATCACACAGTGATTTGAATTGGATTAACAAGGAAAAGAATTCTTCAAAGTACTTTCTCTAGGGAGTATGTGTAAGCTTTTCACGGTATGAAATGCCCTGATATTATCATTATCTTTCAATCTTTTTGTTTTTTATTTCTTTTATAATACTAAGGAAAGCTATGGAGGAAAAGAATGCAAATTTTGTAACACCTTGACATAGGATAAAGGGGAAAGAACGGAGAGGAGAGGTGGGTGTATAAAGAAGAAGGAATATGCATTTCTTTTCTTTTGTATACGCTACGGTTCTCTTAAGGAAGAATAAAAAGGAAAATGATATAAAAATTATGCTCTGCCTAATCAGAGCACCGTTGCGTAAGTCGAGGCGAAGAAAGCAAAAGCCCATTGGCTAGGGGCGCAAGCAAAAGCCAGGACTTTGTTGACACACAACGTTGGTGCGTAAGCAAAGCTTCCTGCGAACGCAACAATTAGAAGTGGACGACATTGGCTCCTGTTTTAAACATCATCTCTGTCGTGTAACCCCCTCTTACCGAATAGCCCGTATCAGGCTACAACTACCAATTGTTCATAGTAATAATTAGATTGAAAAGTTCTCAAAATGGAAAGCACAGAACCCACCCATATCATGCATGAAATGTACATTTCACGTGATTACAATGTGCCCCATTTCTTTTCTACTTTTTTTTTGGAGGGGATTATTTACTATATCGTTTTCGAGTGTAGCCTTTCCTATCGCTTCAAATCAAGGTGAGCATAATGAAAAATTGGAAAACTAAACTTACCCATCACGCGGTATTTACCAAAGAACAGGTCAAAGATCAAATAAACCAAATCAATACAAACAAGTAGAATTTAACAGACAGGAGAAATCATCAAATAAATAATGTTGTCCATTCAACCTTACATTGTTCAAAGTCATATAGAGATAGAATGAACAGAAGCATGAGAAGTTTCCTAAACAATGTCATACCAGAATACTATGTCCTCCCCAAGAGATCAAATCTATAACAACCTCCCCAGATTTACACAATCCAGCAGAAAGGGAAATCTATTGCAAAGAACACCTGATATACAAACATTACTAGAAATTAACAGCTTACAACCTAAGAGGACGAAAACCATCCAAATTGTCAGCTTTCACATCGGATGGGAATAGCCATAGTATTTGTTGCGGCACTGAAATAAGATATTGAATGGGATTTAGATAATGGAATTGGCTGCAGGGTGAATGTCTACTCAGTGCCTTGCATAGGAACCATCAGATGGGCCTGTGACTACAAAAGTTGCACGATATTAGAACCAACTAAAACAATTTTTTTTTTTTCTAATTTTAAAGATCCCTGTGCAAAAGCATTAAGAAATGTTAAGATTTAAGGAAGAGACATCATAGCAACAAAAAATCATAACCAGTATTTAGGAAAGACAAACTTGAAAGGGAAAAATGGAGAAAAACTAAAACAAAAAAACAGCCATTAATGAAAGCCTTACAACTATATGCATAAGCTGCATACATTTGAATGACGCATACACATACCAAATTATTTATAAGAGGATGAAACAAAATGTATATTTTTTCAAGCAAAAAAAGACAAATGGATTTCAAAAAATTTGAGGCAGTTGTAACTGATTAGTATTAAAAAAGTTGCATGCATCACATAAGTTATCATGCCCAGTTCGCAGTTGCTTGCCGAAGTAGTAAGCCAGACTTACTACAAAACCAGAGTTACTTTTAAAGTAATATTTAATCATAAATACGACTTTTATATGTTATAAGCGATGACACAGAACATATATTATCTTCTTTATCCTGTTTGGATCGATCACGAAACTTGAGAATAGGATGGACAATAAAATAGATAGTATGGTCTTCCTGCTGGCAAGTGAAGTTAGCCAGATATGACACCAGCACAGTAGCAAAGATGCTGGCAGTGGCATTGAAACATTGCAATGGCAGAGATGAGCAATGGCAACAGTAGAATCAAAAGCAATGGTGATAGTGGCAAAAAAGTACGGAGAATTGAAATAATATCAATGGCGCATCATGCAGCATCAAGGGGAATACAAAGCAATGATGTAGTCATGTCATGTTCCATTGATAAACTAGCAATACTGATGGTACCCATATTTCTCTTGTATGAAGGCTTATATGGTGCTACAAAGCTTGATGTTGATATGTATGTTCCATCCAAGATGTCATTCAGTATCCTGATCAAGACGTTTAGACTAAAACCCATGTACATCACATCACATACACAATTTGATCACTAGGACTTCAGCAATAATCATAGGAAAAAAATATAAATCCATGAACAAATTCTCAAGCAGTTGGAAAGGACCTTTACAATGGTTCCCTTGCTTCTATAACATGAGTTAGGCAAACATAACCATTAAAAGATTCTAAGTGATGTAGTACAGATAGTCAAATAGCTACTAAACTCTGTGAAGATCCTTTTTGTGGCTTTCATTCCCAAACTCTAAGGGTCAGATTTTCAAACATGTGAAATGTGTAATTACGTCTTCATATGAGATAAACATGGAAACAACCACTGTCAGATTATGCTGTTGTTTACAAGATTTAGCATAATTTAAACCAGGACTTATGCCAATAGGTTTATACATGATATCACTAACAATAAGAAGCTCATTTAAATAAACTTAACTGCATCAAGACAGATCCTTCACATTAATGTTTGGATGCATCAATGAATAAACTCAAAATAGAGTGTTATTTATTATCAGGATAATACTTTTCAGTTGTACTTTGAAAGGCTAAGCTACGATAGAGCACAATTGTAAGATGCCATATGAGATACTAACCCTAAACTAAAAGAGGTAGGATAACCATCATTAAAGCACCCCATGAAGACATAAAAATAAGCAAGGATTCATGATTGTGTTTATTTGTTGGCATATTCCATGATACACAAAGAGAGAGAGAGAGAGAGAGAGAGAGAGAGAGAGACAGAGATTACTTGAGAATTGGCATAATTAACACCTTGCGAGAATGAACCTTGATGAATGAGCTGCCAGAATTATATACCAGAAAGATCAGAGAATAAGATAGCATAGTTTGCTAGCCGTTAACTTTATTCAAGAACAATAAAGCAAACAAAAGTGCAAAGCATGAGGACCAAAACTAAAATGAATGTAAGAGCAATGAAAAACTTATATTCACCTGAGGGTTTGGGCTTGGTTGGACATCTTTCTTAGCAGATGCATCTCCACCCTTAGCTGACCCCTTGGTATCACCCTATCAAACATCATAGTTTGCAAGCCAAATACAATTAAAGAACTAGACAACATCAGAGAAATAACTTGTAGGAGACAAGTGTAGGGTGGTAAAGTATTTAATAAAGTAGCAACATGATTTGAAGAAGAAAGTATTAACTAACCTCCATCTGTAATGACCCAATCGACCACAAAACCACCAGGAAAAAAAACCAATCAATTCAGTACAGCTTGTTGCAAAAAGTTAGCAATTAAAACAGGCAATACAGATTGGAATACCAAATTATTTAAAATTAGAACCCCTTTGGTTGCTTAGAAATAACAGGTAAACAGAACAAACCTTTCGATTCTCACATTTCACCATCCATAAGCTGAAATTCTCATATTAATTTTCAACTATAATCTGAAACAGCAGATTGGAGTCCAAAAGCTCCACAAGTAGATTTATAATCTTATCTGATTGCCACATGCCCATTTAATAAATAAGGAAAATCATAAACCCATTTTTGTAAAGTTATTCATTTCCACATATAACTGCTAAGATAATGATCCTCTTCATTTACCTCAGATGAAAGCCTACAAAATGTAAGATCCACAATAACTGATCTTCTTTTTGTTCCTTCTTAGCAACCAGTTGGGGGGGGTGAAGGTGGGAGCGAACAATAAGGAATAAAAAAAACGAATTAACAATATAAATTACCTCTCTATATCTAGTAAGGTAAATCTTAAGAGGATCGATGTAATCTTCAAACCCTAAAGTTGCCATAGCCCAAAGCAGATCATCCCCGTTAATAGTCTTCCTCTTCTCTTTCTGACACTTATCACTAGCTCTGCACATAAAATTCAACACCAACTTTCCAATTAGACATAAATTTCTTACGATCGACCTATTAAATTAAATTACAACGCTTAATAAAACCCCAATAAAATACTAAACTAAGCAAAAATTTCGGGAAAAAAAAAACAAAGAGAATAGTACTCGCTGGTGATGAAGCTGATAAACTCAGAGACACACTCTTGTACGGTCTCTTTTGCATCTTTAGCGATCTTCCCGTTCGCAGGAAGAGCCTTCTTCATGATACGGCTAATGTTAGCGATAGGAAGATACCTGTCCTGTTCTCGCACGTTCGATCTCGGGCTCTGCTCGCCGCTCTCGTGACTTCCTCCGCCGGGACTCACCGGAGCAGGTGCCGCCGGGGCATCCGCCATAGCGAAAACCCTAGGCCCCACAAATCACCGAAAATCATAATAAATAATTAAATCTTTTATTTCATAAATCGAAACCCTACGAAGAGGAAAAGAGGCGAGAAAGCGAAGGACAGAGAGAGAAGGAGGGAGGGAAAAGAGGAATTTACCTTGGTGGGAAAAATGAAAAAAAAAAAAGAAAAGAAAAGGGCGGGAGAGAGGGAGATTGGATTACGAGGGGAAGAAAGAGAGGGGATCCGACGCTGGAGAAGAGAGGAAAGAGGAGACGACTGAGATGAGAGAATGAGGTTTATCAACACCGTTGGTTGGTCTCTCCTTTCATTATTTATTTAATATTTTAATACTAGGTTCTTTTCTGGGACTCACGCTCTTAGCCTTTTTTCCTTTTTTCTTTCTTTTGTTTTTTTCGGGTTTTGATTTTTATATTTCCGGTTTTTCTCCGGTTTCTGTTTCTGGATTAGGTTGCCCTCTCCCATCTCACCACGTGTCGGTGGTGTTCATCCTCTCAATTTCTACGACGTCGCTTTTTACCATTTTACCAGGCACATTTTTAACATTTAATAGATAATTGTAATTACCATATAACTTGAGAAATTTACTAAAAATCCTCCAAAATTTTATTATTTATGTGCAACAAAAGAAAACCCAATTATCTTGAAAATATTTCATATTTTGTTATTATTTAAATTTTTTATATTATATTTTAGATAATGATTATCGATAATACATGATAAGATAAATAACAACTAAATAATTTGATTGAATCAACATTATCAAGTATTTTTTTGTAATTATCTTTTTATTATGACATAATATTTAAAATTTTTTTTGAAACATTTAAAAAATTTCAAATAAATTTTATATTAATATACGATAATATCAATATATCACACAAACATAGAAATAATAAATAACTTCAAATTAATCAATCATTAATTATAAATTATTTAATTTAAAATAAAAAATAAATACTTAATTAAATAAAAATAAAAATAAAAAAATAATTTAAACACTTGTTAAAACATGATTATCCCTTTTTATTATGAATTACATAAAAAAGAAACGTGGGTTCCACTGCCCGGTAAAAATGAAACAAACGGGGTACAAAGATGAGCTAGCCATGGAAACTTTCTTAAAAATGATGGACGTGTTTCTTCTAATCATGGCGTTCGGGTGATGTGATGGTCCACCGATTGTGGTGGGCCGTCAAACACATGGTAAACTTCTCAACGGCAGTTTCATGCCCAGTTTCAAAACGTCTTCCATCATTCCAACAAGAGATTGCTACATCTCAGCTAGTCCACAATTAACTTATGACCACAATGTTGCCACCGTTCGATGTGGCCCCATCATCCCCAATGTTCCAATCAAATCAGAGGCAACTTGCTTACCAAATCCTTAATTTCTACAATTGTTTAACTAGGCAAGATGGAAACAATAACATATTTCCCAAGCAAGCTAAGCAAGACAGTCATATAACGGTAAAGAAAACCATGTTCATTCCAATGGAAAATGTGTTCTATCACCAGTATTGAATCATTTATAATGGTTTAGCTTCATTTTTTTTTTGGCTGTAAAGAACATGGATTTTGTGCAAGAAAGGGCAGAAGCTCAAAAGGAAATAAAGTTACATGCAACAACCTCAAAATTTACAAGCTCAAGAATTGGAGCTATTCTGTCTATGGGATCATCTTTCCATTTTCTTTCCTGTTATTACCTTTCATCCTTTTTTTGGGGGTGGGTTGCAGAAGTAGTTTCTCAAACCTAGAGCATGATTGAAAATTCCAGCACCTATAACAAACAATATGAGGAAAGGAAAACAAAACGGGACGGAAGGGATTGTCTCTTTGTACATGGACAAACACAAGACTATCGTGCTGCTGGCCGTGCAATGGACTCATCAAAGGACAGGTAATTATCCGTAGCAACCAAATCCAAGGAACCAGGGTTCAGGGAAGAATTGGCGGAGTTTCTAGACATGTCATCTGAGTTACCTTCTCTCACTATGATGCCTTCCTTCTCAATTAAGATTGCATCTTGGATCTCCTTCAGAACTTCCGATATTGATGGCCTCATATGTCCATGAGGTTGCACACAGTTTAAAGCCTTTTCTGCTATTTTCCACATTGATTGTATGTCATATTCATTGCATAGGGAAGGATCAATAATTCCTTGAATGTTTCCACTCTCGATATGCAACTTTGCCTGAAACACAGTTATTGATTTGAAGAAATCAACAAATGATAGCATGCTCATGTAATTATGAAAGCTTTCAGGCAAGAGCATAATCATTTGCAACCATTTCAGAGTTTGAAACCAGGGTCCTTCTCGATAACCTCAATTTATTTTCCAAACAATGACTGCAGGAAAGTACATTGAGAAGTCTAGAAGGTGATGAGCTGAACGAAAAAAAAGTGACATATAGGCAATTTCATCATTGTGTTTAATATTACTTACTGTTTAGATGTGAATTATTTGCTCAGAAGAAATTAAATAAAACTTTATATTGATAAGAACTTCAAACAAAAAGTTTCCTTCTGCCTTTCATGTAAATATATGAACTTACCCATTGGACAATATTACGGCAATTGACACCAAAGCTTTCATTAGATATGGCTTCCTGACCAGACATCAGTTCTAGAAGAATGACACCAAAGCTATAGACATCACTTTTGTCTGTTAACTGCTGGGAGATATAATACCTGTACATCAAAAGAAAACATTATAAACCCTATGCGACAAGTGGAATCATCATCAAACACATGAAGAATTTCACACTGCAGAGATTTGGTAGTGATAGTGGCCTCAAACAGAAATTACTATGGCAAAAGGAATTTACAAGGATAGCCTTGATCAATCTTTGAACATGTTAATCATCACAAATACAAAAATCCCTCTTCTTCCTTGTTTGTCTGTCTGTAAACACATAATTTTGTCTGCTAAAAACAATTTAATGATTTGAGAACAGCAGCAGCAACAACAGCAAATCAGAGCAACTACTTTATTAACATGATTTCACGCAAACAATGTAGGTTTCAGTAGAAGCAAGGCCTTACTCAGGATCAAGATATCCAACAGTTCCCCGAACTATGCTTGACACATGTGATACTCCATCTACTGCAAGTTTTGAAAGCCCAAAATCTGAAACCTTTGCCCTCATGTGCTGGTCAAGAAGAATATTGCTAGTTTTTAAATCCCTATGGATAATGGCCGGAACACAGCCTGTGTGAAGGTATTCAATCCCTGAATACAATATAAGAATTAAACCTTCAGTCACTTGAACAATGCAAGAAACTGCTGCACAGAGAAATTAGCTTAAGTACCTTTTGCAGCATCTTCAGCAATCTCAAGGCGTTTTATCCAATTGATGCCATGTTCCTGCGTTGAAGGCCCTACCATAATTTACACACAGTGAGCACTCAAATTATACTGCTTTTAACCTAAGAACACTTGAACTTACCATACAGACGTTCCTTGAGTGTTCCATTGTGCATGAACTCATAAACGAGCATACTTCTCCCATCTTCTTGACAATATCCAAGAAACTGAACCAGGTTCCTATGATGTATCCTTGAAAGAAGAGTCACCTACACCACAAGTCCAAAGTTCACACGACTGCAGTATCAAATGGCTGATTAGAAATATGCCAAATCAATGCAGCCTAAAGTATTTAAAAGCCCGACAACCCTCTTTCTAGAAAGAAAAGGTCATGGTGATGTAAAGCCTTTCTTTTTAAGAAAACTGCACAGACTTAAAAAGTCAGACCTGCATGCTTCCAATTCAATCTTTGTTTATCAGCAAGATTAGAGCAAACAATTCGAACAAATTCATAATTCTGTCTTCAAATTTAGACTGTCAGCTTATTTCAGAACCAGTACATTAGATGGGGAAATGTTCAGCACTTTTCACAAATAACATATAAACAGAAAATTTTACAAGTTTTGGCTGCTAGCTGTTTTACAGGTGCTGCATTAAGTTGAGGACTTTCTAGTCATTAACTTAATTCGAGGCTGCCATATTTTCTAGTACATAGATTTTCTTCCCTTGGTACTAATTTCTGATGAACTGAAACAATTAATTTTTGACAGTCCAATGCAGCAGAGATGAAGTCTAAATTCTGAATGCTATGGTCTTTACCTGGTATCCCCTAAAATGAATGAAATTCCCTCTAAACCTTCTGAGAAACAAACATTTAATACACCCCAATTAGAGGATTACATATGAGAAACCTTTCAAAATGAATAAAATTAGTTTTTATTCTTTCAAGTTTGATGGTCAAACAACTCCAATGCCACCATTTTAAATTTGATCTTTATCACAAGGCAAAGGTAAAACAACTGTGAGAAAGTTGCCTGGATAAAAGTGCTCATGAACATAAGACAGACGCAAAACTCCGTAACTATGAACAAGAATTTGAAAACAAAAAATGCTGTCAGATTACAGAGACAGGTTAGTGAGTCACCTCATTTGTAAATTCCCTCTTTCCTTGGAAGGAATTACTAATGAGAACTTTTACCGCAATTTCCTTCCCATCTTTCATTTTTCCATAGTATACAACTCCAAAGCCTCCAGAACCAATTTTCTTCTCAAAATTGTTTGTAGCATCTTCAATCTCAGTTAATGTAAAGCAATGTGCAGCTTCTGCAGGAGCATTACTCAAGGCCATTCTTTGACTTTGAATAGGCAAGGAATGATGAAATTGTTCTGACATAAATTCAAGCGGTTAAGCACGTAAAGCCATTTAACATATGCAACAGATTAGCCTAACTTTAAAAACATCATCCTATACCTGGTTCATGTTGTTTCTTCCCCTTGCGCAAAATAAGGCAAGACAAAATTGTAGCTATGAGCAGAACAGCAGCTCCAACTGATGAACCAATAATAATACTAAGGTGTCTCCCTCTTCCACCCCCCTCATGAAGATTAATGTTTCCAGCATAACTGTGGGGAAAAAAGTAGTTTTAACTATATATTAGTATGAAAGGAGAAAAAGATAGAAAATGTTATAAAGGGAAGCAAAAATATAAATATATTTAAGTCTGCCAACTAGCAGATAGAACATATTTGCAGTTTGTGTAAGTGTCCTTCACTGGCTATTATCAGGTAACTTTTCTTATTCATTTAAAGATTAGATAGGCTTTCTATAATCATCATATGGGAAGAAAAGCCAAAAATATATGAAAAGAGCAAACTCAAAATACTAATATTTACTCATAAGAGACTCCATAATGACTTCTGCAGCAGCTTGCAAAGAAAGTTTGAATAATAGCACCTATCTGGAGAGAAATTTAAAATCATGTTGATTAACACACTGTCATGATATTCTGTTTAAAAGATGGTGTGTTTTCCTTTTTCACATGATGAAGCACCAGCAGATGCCCATGCCTCACACAACTTCTCAAACCCTGTTTTCAGTGATACACCATTGCCTAAAGAGTATCTCTTTCAACAAAATTAGTAATGCTGCTTCCTGTGTGTCTGTGTATGTTTGTGTTGATGTCTCTAGTTGTTTAAAAGAATAGAGGTACTTGTCACAAAATTTAACAAAGAAGCTCCACAGCATTGACCTGATACGTGTAATTTGTATAAATCTATGATGTGAAGTAGATACTGTACACCAATTATTAAGCCATGTGCTAATGTATTTCAATTCTACGTTTTAACGATACTCACTTCAAAACCAAGTTCTTACTCAGAAGGCCTGCTGGTACTCTTCCCGATAGCATATTATTCTGCACATACCTGCATTCATCAAAACATCAAGTACATAAGATCTTTTCCAGGGAAGTAAGATGGCAAACAGCAACACAACTAGAACAATAGAAATTGAATACATCCGATATAACTACAGCAGCAACTAGTTCAAACAATACACCTTGGAATTTCACTTTTAAACTATGCAAATTTCTCTAAACTGTCTGACAAATAAAAACAACTGATAGCCAAGTCAAATGACTTACAGTTCCTTCAAGTTTGGTAGGTTCACTAAAGACGAAGGTAGCTCACCCGTTAAGCGATTATTTTCAAGATGACTGTATCAAAAAGAAAATCTTAGTCAGCATTTCTTTAAAATGTATCACAATTAAGATAAGAGCAATCAGTGTTTACATGATCTTTAGGTCCTCACATCCAGTAAAATCTGGTATCGGACCAGTTAGGGAATTGCCATCAAGCCATCTGTAACCACAAGATGAGAAAATAATTTGTTTAATGGGGTAAAAGCAGTGCGTCAACTACCTGAAGTAAAAAAAAGATATAAAAAATAAAGAAGAAGAAGAGAAGAATGCAGTTTGAAGCTTACAACTCAACCAAACTGCCCAACTTTGTCAAGTCTGAAGGAATATTCCCTGTCAAATGCTTGCTGGATAAATGGCTGCCAAGCACCACACACGTAAAAGAAGTCATAATGTAGTAGTATTTGTTTCAGAAATTACTGTAAACTACAATTTAACAGATGCAGGCAAGAATCTCAGGTGGCATAAAACTTTACACAGAAACTATTCGTGGCTTTCCATCTGAGTTACACTCCACCCATGACCATGGAACAGGCAAGCATGGGTCACCACCTTCTTGTGCCCAGCCTTCTGATGAGTAGAGTTTGACCATGTTAGCCATAACTGCTCCTGCAACTCATGAAAACCTAATTTTAGATGCACTGTAATTACATCTTTCAGGATTCATCAAAATGAGATAGCCAATACTAGTCTTGGTGATACGTCTAGCAGCTATTATTTACATGAAAACTAAAGTCAGAATCCCAAGAATCAGACTACGGAGTGTATTCTAATGGTCTGTACTCACTGAAGCAAACTTAATCTTACTTACCATCCAGGGAACCATCATTTTTCTCCAGATACCTGTTAACCTCCATAGCATTCAAAAGTGGCCCCCTGGAAGAATCAGATGTCTTCCCAAATCTAAATGATAATACAAAGGGGAGGGTTAAGTTTTGATATCCTGGTTCATAAACACGATATTTTCCTTGAGCATTTTCCTGGATATTAACAATAGCTTTGCTCAAATCAGGCTGGCCTGGTAGCACTAGCCTGAATTTTCTGGATTCAACTGGAGCCAAATCTTCAATTTCCGCAAAGTATGTGAATGCCCAGCCATTACCAGGAAAACCATCCAAGTTCAACCGATAAGTTAAAGATCCATTTGTACCAACTACAGCAGTCTGCATCACTTTCTGAGGTGGCCTTTCATTGCCACCAATTTCAATTGGCTTATCTGTTGATACTCTCTCAGTGCCAGCAGCAACATCAACAAGGTAATTTGCTTTCTTCACAGAGTCTGACTCCCATATCCTATCGAACGGATCATCAGGGTACCTGAAACATAAATGTACTTTTATATCACCTTTTGTAGCAGAAATTTGTGTGGAAGGACAACAGTTCACATAATCCCCATAGATGCACGCTTCCTAAAGTTTTCCAAGGCCCAATTTGAATCAGAATGGGAAAGCAACTTCCAGTTATCAAAATAATATAGATAAGCAAATTTGTTATCAATTTGATCATTAATTATACTTGTTTTTGGTTTTGTTGTTGTTGCTGTTATCAATGTTCTCTCTGTTACTTTAAGTATTGATTATTGATGGCTCATTATCTTATAGGAGTCTTAACAATGTGCTCAAGCATACCTAACTGAAGCTTCACTATCAGCACCAAAGTTGATTCTTGCAGAGACACTGAGATAAAAACTTTCTTCAAATGGTGTGTAATAAATTGAACCATTGAATTGTCGGAGCTCTAGTGTAGATATGAATGGCTGTCCAGTTGTAGCATTGGATAAACAGACGCTGATGGTAGGGCTAGTGGCGAGAAATATTAATTCCACCTTCTCTATAGTATTAGCATCCGATATGACAATTGTAGACCAATGAGTAGCCCCAAGGGAAATGTCAAATTTTGGATAAACATTATTGTTGTCAAAATTACCATACAAGAAAGTTGCCCTGACAAGATACCTAGTTCTACTTATAACGTTGAGCTTGTAACAGTACTTCCTTGAATCGGCAGGAAAATGCCTAAGTGTCATATACTGCTTCCTTGACTCATTTAAAACAGATATGCTAGCTGTTTCTCCATAAGTCAGAAAATCATCAGAAATCCACAGGAGGCCAAGTTCATCCATGAATTTTCCATTACCCCCACAGTTCAAACTGACAAAACCTGTTTCACATGTTCAGATTTGTTAGCAATCACATAAATACTCCATTAAACTTTAACTGCCAACTGCTTGAAATCATGCATCATGGTGAAAAACTAAGGGTATATGAAGACGAAGAAATGTACTTTACAAGTGAATTCCATGTTTTTTCTAAACAAGAGCAATAAAATTTTGCTATATGACACATAGATACATAAATAGACACAGGATGCTTTTCTGGATTACAAAAATTTCACTCTTAATGCACTTGCTTAATGTGATTTAAGACAATAATATATCAAAAGCTCGAGAGGAGAAATTTTCAAACTTTGTTAATCTTTCCTAGTTGCATCATAGTATTTCTCTATCCTTGGTAGCATGCATGCCTCCCCAATTAATACCATTACTTCAACATTGTAATGCTTTATACAACTCAGACAGCAAACAGGGCTCCATGAGAACATTTAAACCATAATTTCAAAATAAAGTATGAAGGTTGTGAAACAAAATACATATTGGTGGACCTATATAAATCGATCTACCAGTTGCTAAGTTTTGAGATTTTCAGTTTCTTTTACCTGGAGTTTCACCTAGGAGTTATGATTGCAAGACCTTTCATCAGTAAGGGAAGCAAGTTAATAGGATAGGATTCTCATTTCTAGTAGTAAAACTTTAGCAGACAAGACCTTGGTTCTATTCCCCTTTTCTCTTCATCAATTTTTCAAATATTAAAAGGTTTATCACAAATCCAAGACCAAAAGGATCTTCTGTTCGATTAATAATAACGATCTTCTGTGTTAGTTTGGTCACAGCAGTAGCCTCTTTTGCTCATTTACCATCGTTAATTGTAGAAGTGGGCAATGTTTTCTTGACATATAACATCTAAAAAGATAACAAAATAAATACTTTCCTCTTTCTTAAATAACGATAACATGTTGTTAGCTAAAGTAAAAGAAGTTCAAGAAACTACCAAAACCCCAAACTATAGATCTTTACAGTAACCTTAGAAACAAAAAACGAGAACGGAAAACAAATATATCACTCATATATGTAATCCAAAGCTGAAACAGAGTGATCTCCAGATTGATAGAACATATTTCCAAGGTAAAAATGACTCAAAATTTAAGAGTCTATGAGATATGCCCGTGAAACTGAAGCCCTTGAACCCAGTGTCACAAGCAAAGCATAAATTTCAAAATCATGAAGAAAGTTACATACAAAGAACAAAAAGAAGTCATTTGTTTATAGCTACACGAAAATAAATAGAGAAGATGGAAATACCTTGCACCTGGGCAGAGCAGGAATCCAAAAGAAGAAGCAGAGGGAATAAAAGAAGTAAAAGGAGAAGCCTTTTCTCCATCTCAAGGGTGAAGGCAACAAGTGATAAAATGAGAGACCATGAACAAAAAGGAAATGGTGGCCAAAGAAAGAAACTACAGCTAAACAAGATAAAAAAAAGGGCAGCTCTTTGTGACAGTGTACAGGTATAAAGCAGTAGTCACTACTAGTTTTCAAAAAACATAACAAAATAACCCAGAAAAGAAAAAATAAAAATCTGATTGTGATTCTCTTTAGAAATTGCAAATTTCAATTTTCACAAGTACCCATTAGACTTCAAAGTCAGCTAAAGAGAGAAGAGCAACTAAATGTGACTGTGTAAATGAGTTGGAGAGAGAATGAGTGGAGTTTAAGAGGAAAGAGGAGTCCTTTTTTTTATTTTTTGGGTTTTTTAAAGAGTTTTTGTATGTTGTGTTTGCTGGCTGCTGCAGCTTCCATGCTAATCGACTAATCAAGCATATTTATCAAGAACTAAATCAAGCATGAAACTTTATTTTATTTTATTTTCTTGTTTTTGACATCTTTTTGAAAGGCAGAGAGTGACTGGTGAGGAGATGTGGGTCCCCAGGAAAGTGGGACTCTGAGATACTTCGATCAAATCAAAGGTCAAAGCTGAAAAAAAGTAGGGAGAAGTAAGGAGCGAGATTTGTTCATCTTCAAGGTACCCACCATCAGTTCTGCTCCACGTCACATCACATCAATAATCAAACACTGTTGCACTTGAATCTCGTTTGTTTTGTTCCTTTTTTTTAACATGCAACCCTACGCACATGATCTCACAGACATTTCATTCTGGTTCTTCCGGATCCTGTTTTCTCCCACGCACCAATAAGTACGTGCGCTACACTTTCTAGGTGTTGACTCCACATTGACCTGTAAAATTTTGAAGGATTATTATTATTATTATATTTCATAGATCAAGTTCGATGAAACCTCGAATCAAAAGCTTTATTCTTTTTGTTTCATGGGGGTAGCAAAATATACAAACTAACTAAAGTTATTTTCAGACGGTTTATCTATGTTGTTTTCTTTTTTTTCATAAAATCTTCAAATATTGAGTATTATTGAAAAGAAAATATAAGAGAGAAAAATAATATTAATAATAATAATAAGTAATGAAAAATTTAATATTTTGAGAGATAAATAGAAGATATATATTTATATATTTATCATTTTACTATACTAATTAATTAATATCCTAATTATAAAATAAGTAAATCATATGGAATCAAACTCTGAATTGAGAAGAATGATAAGCCAACTTGTCATCAACTAGTCTTCATTTGTCTTTTCTTCTTGTCTTGTTTTCCAAACGAAACATAATTTTCCATCACATGCCGTTTGCATATAATATTGGCATTCAATGACCATGGACAGCGCTACCAAAGGAAAAGAAAACACTACTGCCAAGGAGCGCGTATTCTCACGCGTACTTGAGAGATGGCGTTGGGCTTTACTAGTTCCTAGCCCTGCGGGGAACTTTCGTTTTTAGATGAAGCCTCCGTATTTAGGGAGAATTGCTGTAATCAATTCAAAAAATAAATTCTTATATCTTGATCCTAAAATCTCATTAAAGAATATTTATGCAGATACTTCAAGATTAGTTAAAATTTTATTTTAAAAATTTGTTTTTATTTAATATATTTTTTTATCAAATTTAATAATAAATTAATATATTAATTATAATTATTTTATAAATATCATATTCACAAGTATTTATAAACTCTTTAACCTTTTGCTTTGACATCTCCTATACTGGCATTCTAATATAAATCTGTTCATTATAGCTTTATTATACTTTTGCATTACCATTAATCTCCTCTTGTATAAAAGTTGTGGAGTCTAGTCCAGATCAATACAATTAAGAAAGGACAATTAGTGATAAAGAAAACAAGCTCATAAACTAAAAGTAATATTATAAATTATAATCATTTTTGAACTCATTTAATTTAGAAAAACTGTTGAGAACAATGACTGATGCTAAGCGTAAGAGGGTAAATTTGTCAAAAAAACAAAAATAAGGGTTCAATCCTGAAATTTCAGAAACCAAGGGCCTCTAAAGTAATACTGTAAAGCTTTAGGGGTTTCGGCAAAATAAAAACTAGTTATTGCTTTTTAATAATGCAGCCATTCTTGGACTGACAACAAAAAGAGTCATGGCCTAAATTATAACTTAGTATCCAGCTTTAGAAATCCACGCTGGAATAAGGGTCATAATTCATAAACTTCCATGGTCTGAACCGGATTGACCGCTAATCGAAATCAAGTGGGGGGTGTTAGTCTTATCAACCGTTGATCAGAGGTCAACTCGTCAACCTTCCACCAATGATTACGAGAGTGGAGACCACGTTTATTTATTCCAACATTTGGCCTACGGTTGAACTTGAACTTAGTCATTCTTTTCTCCCTAGCTTTTTTTTTTTTTTACATAATTATTATTTAAAAACTTTTAGACCATTCGATGTGCAATTAAATAATTAAATGTCATATCCTAATTTCACATAGAATAAACGTGAAAATACTAATAACTTAATTTAATTTAATAAAGTTAGAATAATATTTTATATGAATAAATAACTTAATTTTGAATTGAATGTATTTTGATAATTTTACTAAATAAAATTTACAATCTAATTTTCAATCAAAACATAAATTATTCTTATATTGTTAAATAAAAAAAATCACATAAAACCATTTGAAACAGATCAAAACCACAGGCGAGATAAGCGGAATTTACTGGTTCCGATACAAGCAAATATTACAGTGGAAATTTTCGTTGACTTCATAGTCTTCAATCATTGTAATCATGAACGGTGACCATTCTTATCCAAAGGCTCTTTCATAAGGGGAATCATTGCCACGAGATGATTCTTCGAAATTCAACTTGATTTATTCATTGCCAATATGATTAAAAGTTGAAACAACACAAAATTGGTAGTACCTAATGTCTCCCTCAGGGAAATCGCACGGGCTTTACAAGGTATTAAACAAGGCAAAGGTAGCTGCCGGAACATGAATCGGAAAAACGCAAATAAAGGGGATCAAGAATTTGATTCCAACTAAAACCATCAAGCTGTCTTTATTTATTTTTAAGTTTAAAAAAAAAAGAAAAAAGTGAAAAAATAATCCGAAAAAATCATCAATACATATTGAAAATATCATATTCACGTCACCATGGGTAAGTTCATGTCATACGAGTTTCGCATGACCATCGAGATTAAAAAGTCAAACAATCTACATTCTTTATAGCAATTGTATTGACCGGCGTGAAGCCAGTTAGAAAATTAAACGCAAAAGAAAAGGATTTGCCATTGACCCCGAGGAATTGTTAATGCCTAGGGGCACTGATAGTGACCTTGATATTTGACTAAACCACTTCATTGAAAAAGGCATTAAGTGTACAATTTTTACTAGACTGAGAGAAAATTGAATTCAATAATACATAATTCCACCAGCTTGGCATTCTGCTTGATGGGTTTTGGCTCCTCCACTTTTGTTTCAGACTTTGAGCAAGATGTGTCATTTCTTTATGAAATTGTTTTTAAGGTGCCTGCCTTTTACCAAAGATAGCTTTGTCCGAGCTTTACAAAAAGATACCTCACCTGCCCTTGTTTTTTAATGCCCTCCACTTTTTTCTCTTTTGATCGTTGGAGTTCGGCCTGGAATCAAATGCTCCAGCCTGGGTCTTTTGATAAATCCACAATGGACACTATTCTTAATCACGAAGTATATTGTTAAAATATAAAGATAAAAAATATATTTTTTAAAATTTAATTAAAATTTACAAAAAATATATCTTTTATTTGATATATAAATACAGTTGTTAATCAATAGTTAATATTTTCGTTAATGTGATGATGTGATAATATTAAAATAATAAATTTATTTTTTATTAATTTTAAAATTTATTATTATATAATTTTTATTAATTAAAAAAATAAAGCTCAAAGGAGATCAGTGCTTTTTTCTTGGGGAGCTTATAAGTGCTTTTTTTTTAATAAAAAAAATATAATAAAAATTGTTAAAATTAATAAAAAAAACAAAATATTTTAATTTTTTTATAATATCTATTAAGGATGTTTACATTTTTTAGGTCAAGTGTCTATTTCAAAAATAAATGAATTTCTTTTAAATTTTAATTAAAACTTAAAAATATGAGATATTTTATCCAAAATAAAAAGAATAAAAATACTCTAGCTAATCAAGGTCATGGGCTTGGTCCTCTGCTACCTGACAGTGTGTCTTGGGCTTTTCTTAATTAAAGGAACCGGCTAACAAATTTTTATATAAATAAAATTTTCAGCTCCATATAAGTAATTAATAGTTAATATAATATATTTTATCTATAATTAATAAACTATAATGGAATAAATGATATGATGGTTTAAATTTGATATATATTTGGGTGAAAGGGATTTGAACTCTATTATTTTTTAAAGGAAGATTATGTACTAACTAACAAGACAAATATTTGAATATATAATTGATATAGTAATTAATTAAGTAGATTTATTTATAATTAATAATAAAAAGAATTTGTTTTCTTTCTCTCTTTTCTCAGTCAAAATAAAGATATTGAATCAAATCAAAAGTTAAATAAAAGTTACAAATATTAGATCACAAAAAGATTTTATACATTTTTTATTATTTTTAAAAGTTACCCGTAGACTAGTAGTCCAGGTTGTAATTATGATTTTTAATTAAGTTAATATTTAAAAGATAAATATGAAAAAAAAATTATTTTTAAAAGTTACTAAAAAATGATAGTTTGTGTTATATTTATTAATTTTAATTAAATTAATATTTAAATAGTTAACCTATCAAATTATAATACCAAATTTAAATTTAAATAATTTTAAAATAATTTTTCAGATAATTTACAATATCGTTTATATTCAAAATGGGTTCAAGCTCAAATTGATTTAAATTCGATTAAAATGGGGATTTCATAGATTTTTTTTTTTTTGACTTCTGCCTTTACGTACACTTGATTTCATGCATCAAATAAGTACTAAGGTGGTATAGAGAGGGACTTAGCCGATCCAAACACAACCTGAAAATAGTGCAATTGATATGCGGACCTTACAACATACACCAAACAATAAAATAACACTTCGTGTTATATTTGATAATTTTAATTAAATTAAGATTTAAAAGATAAAAAATCAAACTATAGTAACCGATTTAAATCAAATAATTTTAAATTAAAATCTTGGATGATTTATATTTGAATAGATTTGATTTTTTTGGATTATTTTATTTCGAATTTGAAATGAATCAAATTGAAATCCAAATTTCATTGTCTTCTAAAAGTTTTGAAATTTTATAAATTTTTTATTTTTTAAAAAAATTTATAATTTCATCTTTATTATATTTTAAATTTTATAATTTTTCCCCAAACATGAAATCTTAGCAGGGCCCACTGGAGCTTACTACATTCATTCAAACTAAACATACACCAAACGGAAGCGATTCTTGGTCCCAAATGCTTACAGAGACAGGACCATAACCGCAAAACCACAACACAAATTTTGCATCAACGTGTTTATCCAAACGACTAGGACTCATAAACGATAGTCATAGTACTGTTTTGTCTGAAAATTAAACATGACAAAATCAGAACCCAGACAACAGCTTGATGTTCCTTTTGGCAGTCTCTTACTCAGCATCCGCGAATCTAAAACAAGGTCAAAGCCAATTGTTCAACTTACGCAGGAGGCAGGAGAAGATATGAAATGCAAGAAAAATTCTAGGGGATGAAAGGGGGCTTTGGTTTATCTCCCTGCCCCCGTACTCACCCAAGCTCTGAAAGCTTTAAATGAGAGTCGGCATAGTCAGCAAAGAAGGCATCCTCATCCTAAAGGCAGAACACCATGATCAACAGCTCAATAATTTTAAACTTTTGAATCATGTAATGGGAGTAAATTGATTGACTAGAGAACTACTGGATTCATAACAACAAACTGGAAAGACATGATGATACTCACCGCAGCATATTTCTCAACAAGAGGGCGGAAGACAGGATCCTCCAAGAGTGCTTTGTCGGTTGGCAACAGGATAAGACCTTCCTTCTCTCCACTCAGAAGTTCCCTGTTGTTCAAACAATAAGTACTCACATCAACAATTTGGTTAATCACCAGCAGTCTCCTTCTATCATCCAACAACGTTTAAACATGGCACCTGCCCTGTAAAAAATTCCACCCAACCTGGGAAAATTAATTAATAGGTCTTACTTGAAATAGGAGTTGTCAAAAATGAGAGGATTGTTGGTCCAGGGTCCCTCAAAGCCAGAGCGCTCCTTATGGCACCTGCCCTGTAAAAAAATCCACAACCTCGGAAAATTAATCTTTATGACACATGAGATATTAAACTTTGAACTGCTGAATCATAATTTTCACTCTGTAATTCAAATGATCATCAGCTCACCAGTGTATGTCCACCAGATAAGGCAACTATGTCTTTATCACTAAGACCCATGTGTCCAAAGACATCTCTCAGATGATCCGAGCCTATATATATCAAAACAAATTAAAGATTAGATACCTCATCACTTTACAATCAGACACCTGCAATTGGTCTTTTTTCTTTTCTTTTTTTAATGATTTGAACTGGAACAAACTGACTTTTGGTGGCCTCTGGCAAACGACCCTCCGGAGGTGGTTCTGTTTTGTCCTGAAAATAAGTATCAAGTTACATAACTAGGTTATAACTAGGAATAATTGATGTTTCAGATGAAAAAAATAAATAAAACCTCTCAAATCTATGCACAGGATGAATGAGTTATGAGCAAACAGGTCAGTCACATATGTGAATGCAGGACCATCAGGTACCATGGCTTGCTCTAAACTTCAGAATCTGGACCACTCCCTGCTCTGCCTTAGCCCTTAAGATCAATTCTAAGCAACATGACAGTTGCATCAATGTAGCTTACTACGAAATCCAGTTTCCTCTTCCACGCATCCATTTACGGTCTTGGTATGGCTAGGTAGACAGGGTTGAGTCACTTCCTCGCTTTGTTTCCCAGCTACCCTTGAATTCATTTTTTTTCCATTTCCCCAATCAAATGCCATGACTACAGCCCGTGCACTTGTCACAGCATCTCATCTGTTCTCACTTCTGATAACAACAGTCATTTAGTTCTATTCTGTTGGAGCAACCAAAATGGTGACGGGACATACTAATTGAAAATCCGAAGCCCATTTCAGCAGCTAAAATATATAGTAAAACATCGTCATGGCATTCTGAAATCTCCTCCTCTAATTTCCAGCTAGCCCCTGTTCTTACACTAGTTCCCTTGATCCTACTAAAACTGAAGGTGTTTTGAGATTGAGAACATCTCGACTATATTAACTTTAGGACTATTACTTAATGATCTATGGGGGTGATCAATAGAGCAAACTAACAAATGGAAGATTCACATACCGGTCTCCCAGGGTGGAAAGGAATCTCAGGCCCTCCCGTTACTTCAACAGCAACAACTCCAGCCAGCTTCAACCAGCAACCACATCAAAGTCAATCAAAACGTCAGTAAAATTAATAAGTAAGAACTAAAGCAAAAGAAAACACTTATTGGAGTTTGATCTTTTAACAAAGATTCAACCAATCACCTGGTAGAAATCTGCATAAGACAAAATGGGAAACTGCTCCTTAATGGGCTCCAAAAGCCTAACAGCTATGTCAAGACCGTTGTTGGCATCATGGGCAAGCTCATCCGGATGCCTGATCGTCCCGAATGGCCCTCCTGTCTTAGTGTTCACATCGAATGTTCCAGCTGAGTGCCATCTGTTTCACAAACACTACAACTCATCAAATCGAAAAAAAAAAAGTATATAAAAAACGTACCTATACATATGTAATAGAGTACAAGCATAAATATAATAAAGAGAAAGATGAAAAGATGAAAGCTTAATTACGCTAAACGGAGGGCGATGGGAGCACAGTGCTTCTCGGCAATAAGTCCCCGAAGCTTTCTCTTACATTTCTGCACCACTTTTTGATACTCTTCGCTCATTGTTGGATAGCACTTCTTTGCCATGCCAACGGTTCTAGTTCAATAATCAACCCGACGATCGAAACGTAACAACGAAAGAAACCTTTAACTGGTTCTAAGTAAAACTATGCTGATTTTAGTAAACAGCTGCGGAGCGTGCTCGAATCGACTAGATATACATGCAGGGGCCGTTTCGGACAAGAAGATTATGGTCATTCAGTTTGGACCGTTGGATTATTTTAATCGTTCGGGTGCCTAGAAGTTTACGTGGACCAATGATGTTTGCCTCTAGAAGGGGAATGTGGTACCAGGACCGATTATTCGGTGCCACGTGTTTTTCGGACAAACTAAATTTAGAAAAAAAAAAAGAGGTTAGGTACTTGTAGTAATTACAAACAGTCACATTTCTTTTCTTTGCAGAAAAGCAAAAGATGGTACCCCGAGATCAAATACGTCACTTTTAGAGTCTTCTCGATACTAGATGCAACGTTATGTTAATCGTAAGACACAAGTACTCATAACTATTATATAAATTAATGTAGCAAAACTTCTTACAATATCATTTTATTTATGATGTGTAATGTCATATTTTTTTTATAATTATTTATTATGATATTTATTTATAACGTATTTCATCATATCATTTATAACATATTTTATTTATAATATCTTTTGACATGTCATTTATCATGTAATTTATTTATAATACCTCCTCTTACATCATTTGTCATATAATTTATTTACGATATTTGTTATATTATCTATTTATAATGTATTTTGTTACGTTATTTATCACATGTTTCAATATGTAATTTGTTCGTAAATTTTTAACACTTAAGAAGGTTAATTTATTTTACCTTTTTTCTCCTAATAACTCCTTTAATAAGTTAAAAGTGAAATATATATAATTTAAAGTTTATTATTTTGTCTTAATAATATTGTCACTTATTTTATATTTATAATTGATCAAAATATGAACATTATTTTTTAAAATTTTTGAATGAAATAATTTTTTAAATATATATAGTAAAGTTTAATTAATTAGAATAATAAAAATTATGAAAACAAATATTGCGTCAGAAGGAATATAAAAGAAAAAAACTCTCCAATCTTCACACTATGTGTAAATTACTTGAATCATCCATCTACAAGTCAAGACAGTGAAAATTTTGTTCCAAGGAAGACAATAATTGAACCCAATCAATCGCTGATAATTACAAAAAGCCCAAGACAGAAAACTCTGAGAAAGCTGGACTAACCGTTAGTTTTGAGGGGGCCAGAAATGGGCCCATTAAAGCCCAAACAACAGGCAATTAACTGCAAAACCCAACGGGCCTTTTGTTTGTCGAGACAAGACAAATCCTATCCTATTTAAAATGACAGCTCAGCGTAACGCTCGGAACGAAACAAACAGGCAATTCCAACTCCTAACAAAAGCCACCCATCCTTTAAGAAAGTTTTTCTCTTTACCCATCCTTTTGTCCTCTCTCTCTCTCTCTCTCTCTCACTTCTCTGTGGTATCTTACACTCTTCAAAAAGAAAACAAACAAAAAGGAAAAAAAAAAGAGGAAAAAACAAAAACGAAAGGTGGAAGCCTCTCCTCTTCGCTCCTTCCTTCTTCTCTTTCCTTTGTCCACAGATTTCCTCTCCTTTCTTCGATCCCACACTGTAAGTCCCACACAATAAGAATACACTCCATTTCGATTTTCGGATCATCCGACCCGAACCAAAACCAACACAAAGAAAAAGAAGTTGTTTTTGAGTTTCGTTTAGACTCGACTGGTTTTGAGTTTCGGTATTTGGGATCCCGATTTGGATTATTTCAATTTTTTTAAATTAATTTATCTGTTTTATTTGTTGTTTATGGACAAGAATGTTTTGATTGTTTAATTATTGTTTCATTTTTTTAATTATTATTATGGTGTTTGATAAACGATTTTTCTTAATGTCTCTGTACGGCATTTGTTGTTTCCATTGAGATTGTTATTGTTTCGTTTGCACTATTTATGGCTCTAATATATTTTTTGGTGGATAAATGAGGTATTTTTTCTGGAAAATGTGAGATGTTTGGTTGATGAGAAAACAGTGGAAAATAAACAAGGTTTATGTTTTAGCGGTGAAAACAGGAAAGATGAATCAGTAATGCAAAAAAAAACTTAACTTAGCTCAAAGTAAGCTGACTTTTTGGCTTGTTGGTTTTGAATTAAAAAACAATAAATAAAAACTAAAGGCTATAATCTTTAAGTGAACTTACTTAGCTTTTGTTTAGTTTTTGCTCTTATTACTTGCTTAGAATGTTGTAGTCAGGGTGTTGCTATTGCAATATTCTTGCAAACCTGTTATCAACGGATTTAGTTTGTAATTACTGCTTCAAAAAGAAATAGTCGCTTTGTATCATCATCATTTTTGAACATGAGATGATTGTCTCTAGAGACTGAGAAAGCACCATTATTGATTCATAATTTTATTGCTAATTTCTGATTTTTTTTAGGGCAATCATGAGTGAAAAGGGAGAAAAAACATGCCCACTATGTGCTGAGGAAATGGATTTGACTGATCAGCAATTGAAGCCATGCAAGTGCGGCTATGAGGTTTGAGCATTATTCTTTACCCAATAGATGAACCATGGGGAATGGAAAACTGTTACTCTAATTTCTCATTTGTACTGTGTTTCACACTCCTGAGTTTTCCCATTCTACAGATATGTGTTTGGTGCTGGCATCACATAATGGAAATGGCTGAAAAGGACAACACTGAAGGTCGCTGCCCAGCCTGTCGTTCAACTTACGACAAAGAAAAAATTGTAGGAATGGCTGCAAACTGTGAAAGGTTGTTATATTTGTTGGGTAGTTAACTATTTGATGTATGCTTAATTGTGTTTTGATGTTGAGGATTGGATCTGCTGAACAGGTTGGTTGCTGAAATCAATTCAGAACGGAAACAGAAATCACAGAAGGCAAAGCCTAAAGTTTCTGAAGGAAGGATGCATCTTAGTAACATCAGAGTTATTAAACGAAATCTAGTGTACATAATTGGATTACCACTTGACCTTGCAGATGAAGATGTGGGTAGCTTATAGATTATTGTACATCTTATTTTTGCTTATGCGTAGGCCTTTTGTGCCACTGTTATTTTTTTCTTTAATCATTTTTTAGTTTTGGATAAGATGTCAGTAAAGGTGCTTAAGTGATAGATTTTCTCATTCCTAGCAGCTTCTTCAGCGAAGAGAATATTTTGGCCAGTATGGAAAGGTTCTGAAGGTGTCAATATCTAAAACGGCAAATGGTGTTATTCAACATTCTTCAAACAACAGTTGTTGTGTGTAAGCTTGTTAGCCATTTCTCCAAAAAATCTTTAAACAAAGTCTGGTCCTCCTTCTCTTCGTTCCTTGTCTCGCTCTTCGTGCTTATGAGACATGCCTCATTGCTTACTGGTTAGGTATGTAACATACTCAAAGGAGGAGGAAGCAGTTTGTTGCATTCAATCTGTGCACAGTTTTGTCTTAGAAGGTAGATCATTGAGGTAAGTTTGTTTGTCTTTTCATGTGTTATTTTTCTATTACTAGATGATGACTAGCTAAAGTTGTTTGCAGAGCATGTTTTGGAACCACCAAATATTGCCATGCATGGTTGAGAAATGTGGTAAGTAATCATATTATTCATCTCCTGTTGAAGTTTCTCTTCACTAAGAAATAACAGAATTTATTTTGCTTGTCAATCTGATGAATGCTTTATTGGTCCAGCCTTGCAACATTCCAGATTGTTTGTATTTGCATGATTATGGCTCTCAAGAAGATAGTTTTACCAAGGATGAAATAGTTTCAGCCTTTTCAAGGTATATGCTCTTTAATTAATATTTGCCTAACTCAGTGCTTGTGTGCATTTTTCTAAGGATGAAATGGTTTCAGCCTTTTCCAAGGTATATGCACTGTTACCGATATTTGCCTCAGTGCACATGTGCCCTTGTTTGCATGTTTAGGCACTATGCATGTTAGAATGTGCATAAGTAACTTAAACTGTTCCTATTTATCCTGTCTAGATCATTTGAAATCGTGCCTCGAACCTTGATCATGTAATGATTTGATATTTTCTTGTAATTTCTTACTAGTAGATTGTATAATTCTATAATGTCATCAAGTGTTTTTTCATGCGACTTTTGTTTATATCATAATTAGAAAATATTAATCATTATAATTTTAAAAGAAGGTCTATGCGCATTCTTTATAATTAAGGACCTTTGTAAGTGGACACATTTTACATTTGAGTATGTGATGCAATTTTCGATTAGCCTGCTGAGTCAGGAGCTTTTATGCTTTCTATTAATAGCTTTATATTGACCTGAATCAATTCGTTATGGTTATAAAGGAGTAGAATGCAACAAACTATTGGTGCCTCAAATAATTTGCATCGGCGTTCAGGGAATGTTTTACCTTCCCCAGTGGCTGAGTGCATCGGTAGCAGCATATCATCATCAGCCAAACCTGTTGCCAAAACTGATTCAAATGTAAGATTCCATATAATATGTTCCACATCCTTCCATCCCAGTCCCAAATGGTATATTTTGTTTCTTTTTATTGTGTTGGATTTTTGGAAAATAATTTTAACATAGATAATTAAATAGAGTGGTGCCTTATAAGATAATGTGATTCAGGAGCTGAGGTCATTAGTATATGTACTAAATATGTAATGATGCATACTTATGAATTAGTATCTATGCAGTGTGTTTTTAATCAACTTTACCTCTTTCTATCCGTTTATCGGAAACCAGAGTAGGGAATCTTGTGTGGATGGTGGCACTGGAACTGGAAATTCTACTGTACTACCTGCAGCAGCCTCATGGTATTTGAAATTTGATCTGTGCCATCCTGGTGTGATGTTCATGTTATGAGTGCTTACTTATTTTGCCTTTCGTGTATCAGGGTCATGCGTGTCTCTGCTAGTTTGTCACCAGTTCCGAATATGTCTGGTTCAAGCACACTTTTAAATAAAAAGCCTGATGCATATGCTGGTCCCCATGTTGCTTCAGAAGTTGTAAGCCCCAAAACATCTACTCATGATGTTAGGAGAACTGTGACAGCTGAAGAAAGCAGTGAAATACATCCTAATTGTAGAACAGATTCTCTGGAGTTTTCTGAAGAGTATCCTGATGGCAATTACCAAAATAGAAAAGTGGACACTCTGACAAATATCATGTCTGCCCCCGTAACTTGTAGGGACCACTTACCTGACACATCAGCTTCAAAGGGCATGGATATTGCAGCACCAACTAACATTGAAAGCTCTATAAACTACTGCTGCAAGTCATCCCATTCATCTGGTTCAGTTGATGAAAGTTTTAATGCTGATCAGGATTTTCAAGATTTATCTTCAATCTGCACCTTGAGCCACACTAAAAATGAGTCTGTTCCTGTTGTTACTAACAGTTCTGTTCCTACTCCTTCGTGTAGTTTGCCTAGATGTCCTAGTTTTCAGGAGGAAACTAATGAGCGGAATGTTAATGCCCCAAGCTTACCAGTGCATAGTAAATCTATGACTACTGAGGACTTACGAGATTTTGATGAGCAGCAACTGAAGGGTCTAGAAGACATCTGCAATCTGCCTTCTGCATCTTGTTCAATTTCTTTGCAACAGAATTTGAGTAAGTCAAGCTATAACACTTGGCGGCAAGGCGAGATTAAACATCAACCTGATCTTGTTCATTCCGGAATATTACCCATGCATGATGAGGTTTCTTTTCCATTGACCTATGAGAACCTAGTCTCATCCAATGGGTTCCATAATTACATAGATGGTTGCTTTGCTGACTTGGATGGGAGCTTTGACTATTCTAATATGTCTGGATCAGGGAATGGAAAATGTATTAATGATATAGCTAGTGTTGAGAACTACACTCCAGACGTAGGAGAAGACAGCATAATCTCAAAAATCCTATCTATGGAGCTGGATCCATGGGAAGATTCATTGACTTCACCAGACAGTTTAGCTAAGTTGTTGAGAGAAACTAAGGAACAGCGTGCTTCTGTTAAACCACCAAATTTGCGAAAAGTAACTGATAACAATCAGTCTAGATTTTCTTTTGCCAGACAAGATGATTTTAGTAATCAAGCATCTTATTGGGATGATTCGCTTGGCAGTATGATGGACTCGAATAAATGTTCTGCGCATCATGATTTTAATGCAATCAATGATCTTTGCATTGATAAATACCAGAAACCTTATTCATTCAATTTTTATGAGGAGTCCAATAATCTGCTCAACAATCATACTATTGTGTCTTCTAAGCTTTCTGGTGAGTTCTATTTAATGTATCACCTTTCTTTTGGGAGGTAATTGGCGGTTTGGAGGATGGGGGTGTTACGTTGGAAGGGCGAATGTCTGCTCCTCTTTTTGTTCTATCGGTCTCTCTAGTTTTAATGTTCTGATATGTAAGATGACAAGTCATCTTAGCACTAATGTTTTGTGATGATGGTGATCTAGTGGATTTATAATTAATAAGTTTTCACTTGTTCATCATAGTGTCTATACATGACGTGTATTTCTATTTTACGTCTAACTATTTCATTGATGTTCTTTCTTTCATTTGCACAGTCTCAAAATCTCCAGCTTCAATCCCACCTGGATTTCCAGTTCCAAGTAGGACACCTCCTCCGGGGTTTTCGACTTCTGCAAGAATGAACTTGGCTCTTGACAGTGCTGGTTTGTGTTTTTTCAACATTTATTTTCTTTTCTATTTTGGCGGACTCTTAACTGTTCTCTTTTCCATCCAGCAAGTCATTTGCTCCAAACTTCTGTAGCACAAATTAATAGTATTGATGGCTCTGGAGATGTTGAATTCCTTGACCCTGCAATACTTGAAGTTGGTAAAGGGGTTTTGGCTATGGGGTTGAATAAATCAGGCTTTGACACAAGGACTTCAGCGCCACACCACAGCAGTTTTGACCGTAACCCAGGCTCTGACACAAGGACTTCAGCTCCACGCCATAGCAGCTTTGACCATGATGCAAGGCTGCTGATGCAACAATCTCTTTGTTCACATCAGAACCAGGCACTCCAAGACCACTCAAGGAATAGAATCTTTCAGTCCGATGATACTTACACCAGGTCACCCATGCTACTGGATCAATCTCCAGCATATAATCCTTTTTCATTCCCACAATCAACAATCCAACAGTTGAGAAATGCTCATATGTCAAATGGCCATGGGGGTAGCTGGAATGAGGGTAGGAGTTTTAATGATCTGAGACTGCCAGAATTACTAAAGAATGGGGGCTTGGGATTTAACAAACTTACACCTAGTTATGAGGATATGAAGTGTCAAGTGTCCAGCTCCTGCAATCTATACAACAGAGGCTTTGCCATGTGAGTAGTAGAGTGTAGTTTGCTATTCTATACTCAAATGCAGAAAACGTCGGACAAATTGGATGACTTGGTGGTAATCAGCTTCCCCTTTTGTCATAAGTTCACGTTCCTTGCATTTGCCGACATCTGTTTAGGTAAGAAGAATATCTGTTTTCTTCAGTCAGTTGTAAAACCGTCCGGAGCTAACAGATCAATTATTTTGTGCTAACAGAGGGAACCTGGAGCTTGCCGTGCGTGGAGTTTAGTTGTGCCTTGGTCAGAGGCAGACCTGCAGGACGACAAACCAGCTCTCAAACTTAACCCTGTGGGGTATGTTTCAACTTAACATCTCTTCATTTAGCTCAGATGCACGTGTAGGTACGCCTTAGTCCCAACTTGCGCCTCATTTCCAGTTAAAGCTGGATCAGAACACCGGTCTCAACGGCATGGGATTGATGTCTAGTGCACACAGAGAGGTGCGCACAGAGAGGGGTTTACAAATGGAGGCAACGGCGGCAGCTGCCCCGATTTAAATGTTATAAATCTTTTTTGTATACTAGGAAGAAATTTGATACCTTATGTGATTTATATCACTTTGTCGTTTAATTTATTTTTGAAAATAATTTTCATATGTTTATTTGAGAAATAAAGATTATATTAAATCAATTTGTTATTCATGTAGCGGGTCTGGGCTTTCTTTCCATTCCTCCAAAATAGGGACGGGTTTGGACAAGAAATCTTGTTCGAATTTAATGGTCGGGTCAGGCTTGGACAAGTACGTAAGTTCTTCAAGTCATGTGTAGGGCTAACCTGACCCAGGAAAAAGGTCTACTTTCAAAATCATTGCCAAAAAAAAATCATGAATCACCGTCGAAGTCATGCACAGCACTATTTCGGCCTTGTCAATGTCGTTTCAAGTTCCCTTGCACCCGTCCCATCGTCCTTCCTCCCCAGCAAATGCCAATTGCCAAACAATCAAACACCTCTTTGTTTCATTTCTTGCTTTGAAGTGCCAAAACAGTACGATTGGCAAAAGCTCATGAATCACGATGTAGAAGACAAAAGAAGTACCAGGACTACTAGCCAGGTCGTCTTCATTCCCACTACAGTAACGCAGTCAGAAATGTATTTGGTACTTGTAGCTGCCCCTTCAAATATGAAGGCACAAAAAATAAAAATAAAACTCACAGATACACAGTTGAAAGCAGGAATGCAAAGGGGCCCAGCTTGACAACGACGTTTCCAAGCCAGTACTCTAAAGTATCCAATGAGAGGTTTAATACTGCCGGGGCCGTATCTGTACGTTTCAGGCTTTCTCCACATTCTATTGCTCTCACCCCCTCAATATTCCTGTTATGAACCTGCATGTTCATGCACGTACTCCGCAAATATGGTTACTACTTTTTTGATGCCAAACTTTACCCCCTGAATCTTTTATGATGGTGCTTGGTTGATTTAGTAGTAAAGCAAGGGAAAAGCAACGTACTCATATGAATGCATTGATACTCGTATCCAACACTTACATCTGAGTTGAGTTCGGGTAATTACATAAGTGCCATTTGAACCTCAAATTGTGTGTACTATCAATTTTCAGGAAGGAAAAGAGAAAAACAAAATCAAGGGGCCTATCACTGTTGCCCCCTTCTTTCTCTCTTCTCCTGGAGAGAAGAAGAGGAATAATGGAAAGGAAAAAAAAGAAACGTGGAGAACATACAAGCTGGTGGCATGGGCTCCTCCATTGTATTTATAGAATACAAGACTTGTTCTAGGGAATAAAAAATTCTTGGTACTATAATCTATACAGCTACAGCAATTCGTTGATCAGGACTCTGGAGTAATGCTTCTCAAAAGCATGTTGGCCTTTATTTTTAGTATCAGTAAAGGAAAACTCAATATGCAATAGAACAGAAAGAAGAAGAATTCATCCTTGCATTAATTTTTCACCCAGATCTGCCACTAGTACAGCTACTAATTTAAAAGGTGAATGTGCAGTTAAAGGTGCATTGCTTATTGTTCTTAAATCTAAGTGATTAACTCATAATTTAGCTTCTGATTATCTTAAACCCAACTTTTCGATTCGTTTAAAGAGACAATTAATCTTTGAGAAGATTAACCGTGTGTTAAAATATTCAAGCCATTCACTAACAGTCATCACATCCATAATAAATAAATAAATAAATCTTTGAAGGTTTATATAGGAGTACGTAAAAGTTTAAAGACCAACTAAAGCAGCAAAGCAAGAAAAACCTTAGCAGAGGCATTCTACTGGTTACCCCACAGCACGTGGAAACCCTAGAAAGTGCAATTATGATATTTTCCTCCGCCAAGTTCCAAACCTAAAACTAAGGGGCAGTTACTGCTGGCAGACCCTACCCCTTCACAATATCAGCCAAACCCAAGGCCTAAAACCAGGAATTTCCATGTTTCAGCGTTTTAATCTACAGCGGGAGTAATACTATGGCCTTGCACACTATGCCCTAGACACCTACTAGTATTGATTTTTGGTCCTTTTACTGCACTGCCAATGACGCGAACAAACAGAAAAACGAAAGTTTTATAAAAGAGTTAGGCAGAAATAGCCCTGTTGTTCTAGCTGCCAAAACAGTGTGGACCACGTGGGTCATGTTGATGCCTTGGAGGACGGTGAAAGCTGTGCATTCTCCCCTCCTGACAGTACAGGGTGGTGCAGTGGCCCAGACGGCAGACCAAAATATCAGCTTGGATATGCATGGAAATTTTCCAAAACAATATCCGTGCTTTGAACTTCTAGTTGTTAACCGTCCTACATCCTGAGTTCCCGTCTACCAAGTAGGTTTTCAGGGATGCATCCTGGAAATTGAAATGAAATGAAAAGAAATGGACCAAACCTATGATTAATCTATTTCTCTCAAACAATAATATACAGACAACTGCTTGTCTCTAGAAAACTAAATGACAAAGAGATTGCTGGCAGATGTATCTATGTGGTGTGATGGCTCATTTTCACAGCTTGTTCCCTCTATTCCCCATTCCAAATACGAAAAAGAAAACAAAACAATCAAAGAGCATTAATTTGATGCAAAGGCCCAATTAAGAAAGGAAAGATAAGTGGATATAAACATTAATGAATGTTTAGTTTAAAGTGGCAGAGTCACTGTCACTGAAAGATAAGGAGACAGCTTCTCCCTGTTTCAGGTAACATTTAGCTATATGTACCGATTTCTTTCAGCTGTACTACTAAATATAGGGTTTTATGCAATGACTAAACACACATTATTTAGGAAAAAGGAGATGGGAGTAATTTAGAACTAATTAACATGTTCTATTCTTGGTTAATATATATAAACTTTATTATAAACAAATTATTATGTTGTGTTATACTATATATAAGTTACAAATTCACACCAGTACATAATCATTAATCAGTCAAAACAATCTTTAAAAATATTAATACTTCAATATTATCGTACAAATTTTTTGTCGGTTCATTTATTTGTTTCGGATGTCTTAAAATTTATGTTTCTTTTTTAAATATCTATACTGATGTCGTTAATATTTATAAAATTTCGTAAAGGTAAAAAAAGAACAAAAAAATTGGAGAAAAATGAAAAATATAATATATTTCTCTATGAGTTAATCATGCATGACTTTCCTAAGCAGAAGGGTGGGTTCCGTGGAGGGTAACCTTTGCTCCCATAGCACATGCATTAAAATCCTAGACAAAATGGGGTGAGGAGGGGAGCATTGAATGGCATTGTCTACAAGGGTTGGGGCGAAGCTAACATCCAATGTGGAAACGGCCTAATGGAATTTGGCACCCTATGAAAACCCGATGGTTAATAGACTGAACCCTTGAACCCTGGACAATAGCCAAGGGCCAAGGCCTTAAATCCAGGTTGGCGTAGAGCCCAACGACAAACCCACAGTAAGAAAGACGATGAAGAGGGAAGGCACAGAAGAGCCGTTGTGAAGCCTGACTGACAGACAAAATTTGAGAGAGATGAGAGAAGCAGCCTGGAACTGGGATAAGGAAGGGGAGAGAAACGGAACTTGATAGCCTGGAATAATCAAAGCTTCCAAACTCCAACTATTTCTTAGATTTTTACATGCAAAGGTATAATACACACCAGGCTTTTCACGCTGCTCATGATACAGAGATTACCATTTTCCTTTTGCAGTTGCAGGTGTACTATCCTTGAGCAAAGCCGAGGAATGCGGAAATCTTATTTATGTTGTTCTTCTTTATTCTTTACTACTTTTGGCTCACAAAAGTCCAAAATGAAGTGCCAGTAAATATTTTCAGTCAGAGATTTCCCCTTTTTCTTGTCTTTCCCCAGCTTGACCAGCTGGCGGGAACAATCCATGATTAGATCCTTTGTCTTAATATAAACAAAGAACACGCCATTTTCACCGAAGTATATGAAGGCTGGGTTAAATTGTTAATGGGGTTGTTGAGTTTTAACCAATTATTATCATTTTGGGGATTATGATTGGATAAACATTGGCGGTTTCATGCCATCAAAGCTTCTGTGAAAACTGAATTTTTATTGTACTATGTGTTTCCTTCACGATCTCCTTTAGTTAGGACGGAACATTGAGAAACAAATGATGCTAAGGGCCTTTAACATCTTCCTTTCCCTCACTGCCTACTGTACTCTAAAGCCTGAAAATATCTTGCCGGCCACAAAATTGATGACGGAAACAAAGGTTTGGAACTATAACAGTAATTCCATTCAACCAAGGCTCAAATCGACCCAAATTTTGATCATGATCATCAAACCAAATGCACCAGTTTGATGAGGCTTTTACATGCGATGATGAACTCGATCAATTGATTTGCCCTTTTATGCACCGCCTTCCATTATATCAATTTCAGTAAGCCTGTAACCCCTTCTAATATTTTCATTGATTGCCTACCCAAACTCTATCCATTCGGTAGAGAAGATATGAGATGGTGGCCATATTCTACCTTACTCAGCTCCGGCAGTAGAAATGGGAGATGTTAGGGTTTGTGATGGCCGGAGGGAAATGGTGGTGGTGGAGGAATGTTGTGTTAGGAATGCGAAGTTGGCCAGCAGCAGCTAATGGGGTAGTAATTGTTGAAGACGAGAATCCTGATGATGCTGCAGTAGGGAAGAGTGGCACTGGATTTGCCCCACCATAAAGGCCTTGGAATTGCCATGCCCAGTTTGGTGCATAATCTCCTTCCATCCTCTTCTCTATTGCTCTTTCCTGCAAACAGAAAAGGACAGTAAATCCTAAAATTATCATATACATCATTCATTGTCAAACGGAAATAAGAAAACACTATCATTGATAATTAAACCTACAACACCAGATTGTTGTTTAGATTACTACAATAACCTCTTCTACAGGTTAGAATTAGTTTTGCTTCAAACTTATCACTTCCATTTTCATAATAGTTCATTGCCAGTGGAAATTATGTAAGGTGGAAGAAGAGTAAAGAATAGAATGAAGTGTATTATTCAGCAATCAGTAGCATTGTAAAATGTTCAAAAATCAAATTTGGCCAAAGAATGAAAGAACCCACTATATTCAAAGCAAAATTCACGTTTATGATCAAACAATTTCAGAGACTAACCACAGAAACGTGGAGCTTACCCTATAAACAGGAAAGAAACTCGGATTTGCACCATTCCAGTTTTGAAGGTGCTTGAATGCCATTTCCTGGCCAAGACTAGGTTGAACCCTCATTGTTGCCGGAACAGAGTTGTCAATCTGAAAAGGAAGAATATAAGCTTTTTAAGCAACTAAGTGCCTTCTACAATCAGAGAGCTGAATTAATCCCGTGGGTAATTTTGAAATTATGATTGACATTACCCTTGCTCCTGTCTCAACTGGCAGGCCATCCCAGCCACGCTGGAAAGCAAAGTTGTCTGAATTGTTATTCTCCTTTAGGGGATCAGATGTGTATGGGGGTGCAATGCCCAAGTTCAGGTCAAGACCTTGATTCCGGCCTGTAACAAGAGGGTTGAGAATTCACTGTACACTGACACTCAAAGAATTGTTTATAAACATATTCACATGACAGATTCCTAAAAACAAATATTACCTCCATTTTCAGATCCTGAGATTAGCTCCCCCTCATATGTGCTAGCCTCAAAGTTGGTAACCGCTTCTCTTCCATTACATTTTATGGCAGCCTTGTCATAAGCCCTGATTTTCAAAGAATCAAAACACAGATAAGGAGAATTGGAAGTCAAGCTGGCTGGGAAATCAATTAATTGATAGTATTACAAGGGAGATTGAATTTATGATCTTAAGGACCTTGCTGCTTCTATCTCGCTATCGAATAGCCCAAGATATATATACCTGCAGGAAAGGAATGTATACTAACCCAATAAAAATCAAAATTTCCAGATGTTACCGTGACCCAATTCATTTATGATTCAACATCCTAGTTTACTTTCACTATTTTAAAACAACATATGCAAGCCATCTTTTACCATTTTAGATATAACAAAATTAAACAGGTTAAAAATTAATATAACTAAATACAACAAACAGAAAGATAGAATTAACAGTCATAAACTAGCCAAAGGGTACTCACTTCTTGCCAAGAAATTGGCCCATTCGAGCTTCCCATCGGCCGCATTTGTGCAATGTAACTCCCCTGTATTTGGAACTTCCTCTTGAAAAACCAGTGCTCTGCCTTCGCAGGATATGCACAAATTCTTCCTTGGTAAAATTACTCATCTACAGAACCAAAAATCTCTTTAAATTAATTCATTGTATCATTTTTCAGGAAGCACAAATTATATTAAACAAATCAAATCCCAACCTGCTTAATATCTTCTTCATAATCAGTAACATTAAAATTAATATCCGCATCAATTCCACGGAACTTGATCGCTGCTCGATCATATGCCCTGTCACCCCACAAAAATTTTAAAAAAGAAATACATAAATAAATAAATAATAATAACCCCGAAAATTTCAGCATATATTCCAAAAATAACCTTGATCCTTATGAGAAATTGTACCTTGCTGCAGCATGCGCTGTGTCAAAACCCCCTGTAGAAAGTAAAAAACAGCCAGATTTTCACAGATTATGATTAAAAACCCACAGTTTTTAAGCCTCTTGAAAAGGAAAAAGAAACAAAAGAAGGATCAAGGACTAAATGCTCCTCACCCAAGTACACTTGTTTCCCACAATCCCTGCATTAAATTAAACGAAAAGGCAAAACAGCCAATGAGAAAACAGAGGAAGAAAAACAAGTTTTAAATACTACAGTTAAGCAAAATTAACTAGCAATAATCAAGGATTGGTTAAGATACTGATAAAAATGTAAAAGAGCTAACCAAATATGAGACTCCCATCGCCCGGTTCTACGATAAAACGTGACGCCACGATATTGAGAACTTCTGGAGCGGGGCCCACGTCGACTCTTCTTCACTTGCGGCTTTAACTGAACCTGCTGTTGTTGCTGAGCTACGAGCCTCCGCTCCGCGGCTCCACAGTGTTGCTCCGAAGCTTCCCGGGACTTACCGAGATCCAGCCATTCCTTCTGCGACGATCCCGTTGACTTCCCGCCACCTCCCTCGACGTTGACCGGGAAAAGCGGGATGGTCCTGTGGTTGTTCTCCGTTTCCTCGGTGGTTTTCAGGATGCCGAAGGAGTAAGCGAACGTGTCGGCGGCAGCGGCGTTAGAGGATGAGTCATCGTCGCCGGTAGTGGTGGTAGTGTCGGCGTTGACGATGGAAGAATCGAAGCTCCCGGAACTTTCCATTTGCTTATTATTATAACCAGAAAAGTCTGGAAGCGCCTCTCCCGCCATCCCAACTGAATCATCACCACCCAGAATAACACTCAAGTTAAGATCCAGCATCGTAACTAAGTTCCCAAAAAAGAAAACAAAAACTGAAATGGAAAACAAAGAAGAACTTGAAAGTATAAAAAGACGAAGAAGAGAGGCTGGGTGGGTGAGTTGCGGGAAGGGAAGGAAGGAGATAATCAAGACAAAGTGAGAGGGAGCATTTGTTTGTTGGCTGGAGGGTTTGGAGGTTTGTGACTGTAAAGGAGAGAGGGAGGAAACAACAATGAGCAAGAGAGAGAAAAGCGGGGAGGGGGCCGAGGGTCGGAGGGGTAGGGGAGGGTCCCTCAAAAGGTAAAGATGAGACGTATGAGGGAACAAGTAGCTGCTGTTTTGCCATTTTGGATCATTTTTCTTTTTTTTTTCTTTAAATTATATTTAAAACCCCCTCCATTCTATGTCTCTCTCTCTCACTCTCACTCCCTTCCTTCCTCTTTTTTCTTAATAATTTTGTTTGCAATGTAAAGGTAGGCATATACACATCAAAATTGAATATTAAAAGACAAAGATTTTCCTAAATAAAATAGTTACACCTCCTTTATTTTTTATCTATTTTTCCTTTTTAGTACATCCTAAATAACGTTTTTAAACATCTAATACTTTTATTTTATATTATTTAAAATTATTTTTTATGTTTTATTTTTTTTATCCTATTAAAAAACATTAAATATATATTATAAAAAATTTTAAATTTTTCATATAAAATATATTAAAATTTAAAACAATGATAAATATTCGGCTAGCCAACCTTCCAGTTAAATGGCCAAACAACAAATTCTTTTAGTAGTAGTATTCCAAACCCATAAAATTTCCTTCTTAATCCAAAATGGAAATGGTGGGATTTGGTACTAGGTAGTAATCATCGTTCTGTTTTATATACACAACTGTGATGAACTAACACGCTTTCATAAATAGTTTATGTTTTCACCAAAAAATGGAAAATAGTAGTAACAATAGTTAATTTAAGTTTAACTTCCTCCTCTCTTTTCCTTTATCCACTCCATCAGCCCTTTCTTAATTACTCCAAACTCATATCAAAGGGAGAAAAACCAAAGGGTGCTAACACCAACCCACAAAATCATTTTGCTTTTGCATGGGTATAATTGATAGTACCAGTACTAGATGGTTCTTATTGGTTTAGGTAGAGCTAAAGTTTTGATAATGAATGAAAGAGAAGAGAGGAGAGGGTTCTACTTCAGGCTGGTGGGAGATCGGGTGAGATAATAATGAAGGGGACACCAAAAAAAAAAAGAAAGAAGGTTTCAAAGCTGGTAATCGAGTGGTGACTAGACTAGCACTAGCTAGCCTAGGCTTAGCGACTGTTGCCAGAGAAAACCGACCCCCCCACCACCCTCATCCAACACGTGTCGCTCATCTGGATGTACTTTCATAGGTTTTGGACGGCCCTGATGAACCACCCGCTTTAGACTTTAAGGTTATTTAATCATAAAGCCTGCTAGTGTCCCCTCATTAAAACTTTGCATGTTTCTGCATTTTTCTTTTGCTTCTTAAAGAAACCAGTTGATTAATGCTTCTTTCAATCACATGTTAAAAATTGAAATCAAATGAACATAAATTCTTCCCCTTCTCCTGTTGTCGTTTGATGTTCTATTTATGTTTTTTTTTTCTAATTTTACGTTAAATGTCTGATAAATTATTAATTTTAAAAATTAATATTTTTATTTAATAATATAAAATTTTGAAAAGAGATAAAAACTTTATATTCGAATTTAATATCACAAATATATTCAATACACTATATTTGTTAAATTTAAATGAGTACAAAATTACATTAATGAATTTTTTTCCCCATAAATACCATATTCACCAATTGGCCACCATGCACTGATTTTATGTTAATTTTACATCCTTTTCATTGATATCAACAGGCTGATTCTTACATATTGGCAAAACATGCTATTTATAGATATGTTAAGCTTAGACAGCATTGAAGATGAAACAAAGTAATTTCCTTTTTTCTTTTTGGCTGAAAAGAGTTAAGAGGCTTGAGATGTTGGGATTGTAATTGGATCAAGAGTTAATAAATTTCTCACCACTTTAGCTCTTTAACTATCTTTACCAAAAAAGAGTTTACTTACAAGAAAACTTGCTTGCTATGGGTTTCCATTAAAAGGGCAAAAAAAATTTTCTAGAACGAGTAATCCTATGATGGTAGGGAGTTCGGTTCAAAGATCTATTTAGACAATATTATTTTAAATGCTGAAATCCCCACCCTATTGGACTTATCCTTGGAGAAGGTAGGATGACCACTATGTTATAACAATCACTAATTCCATAATTTTTTAGATTTAACAATAAAATTTGTATTTAATGTGAGATAATTTTTGAATCTAATCACGTGACTGTAAAAAATTTAAATTCAAATTGCTAGTAGTAATTGAATTAGTAACTTATATAAATCTTAACAATTACATTCACATATAATATAAGATAGGGTATTACAATTTTTGTCAGCATTTCGGAACTAAATCACATGACTCTTAAAATTTTAAATTTAAATTATTAGTAATGATTAACTTGGGTCTTTATATATAATGTGTGATAACGTGTCATAATCTTACTCACTTAAATATCATAAGATTAATATTTCACAGTGCCATATGGAAGTCCACACTAAATTAACACGTATTTTTATATCAATTATAATGACCCAAATCTAAACATTATTGATCTAATAATTTTTTTGACTTAAACCATATAACTTAAAATTTTAAACTCAAATTATTAATAATAATTAACTTAAACCATTATATAAATATTTACAATTACACTCACATATTATATTGGATATTCATTGTTGTGTTTGAGACTAATTTGACATCAAGACATAAAAGAATTGTGACGATTTTCAAGGTGTAGATGTTTAAAAAAAATGTGTGTAAATAAATAAAAAAAAGTCAATAAATTAATAAAAGTTAATAATAAATATAAAAATCAATCGAACAATCTAAATGATCCATGAATAATTATCTAAGATGAATACTTTGGGTTTTTTTTTTTGTAATAAGAAAAAAAAACAGACGTCTAGTACTAAATGAGAAGTGTAAGACTACAAAAAGATCATAGTCATAATCACAAATCAAATATCAAATGAAAATATAAAATAATCCTTGAAATGAAACTACTTAAAAATCTTTGAATAAAAAAATTGATTGTTTGATATATAATTATCCCAAACACAATTGTGTTATCTTTTTCTTTTTCCATGTCATTTCTTAATTAGGAATTAATTAAGTTATAAAATAAAATTTTTTTATAATACAAAAATGTATAATAATTTCAATTTATGACCTCTACTTGATTTGATAAGGCTCAGGTAATAAAAAGACAAAATTTTACTCTTAATATTTTTATTAATGATAAATTAATTATATACCAAGGTGGCAACTGTATACTTTTCCACAAATTAGTGGTCAAACGAACGAAAACCGAAATTAAAGAAAGTAAAATTGGATTCTAAAAAAAAAAGAAAAAACAGAAAGCAGAAAATGATGACCGAAAGGGGAAATGCTCCCATGAACAAGAAGATTGTTTTTTCAGAATAAAAAATTTGGAAATTGAGTGGCGATTGTCTTAGGTTCGAGAGGCCAGCATCCGTACACGTCGCCAGCGCTCTAGAAAGGTTACACCTGTGCACACATGTGGGCCTAACGCCACCAGATGGGCCCACCCGAATAATCTTAGGCCGAGGCTCTCTCGTAATCTCGTTTGTTTTGAAAGAAACCGGTAATAATATTAAAAAGGAATTTACTTTTTTATTTTTTTTTATTTAAAAAATAAGAAAAAGGAGAGAATTTTGTCTTTTTCGAAGAGGAGAAATAGAATGCCCGACGTGTCCTCGGCAGATGCGAAAAAAATGGACGAAAAACAGCATGTGCCTTTTTTATCTTACCCCACGCCATGTGCTTTGGAAATCACGTTCCTTCATTTTTACTATTTTTTAATTATTATTCTACAGTCTTTTTAAATTAATACAATAATATTATCAATTAATTTTAAATTAGAAGATCAATTTAAAATATTAATATGATATTAAAGCATACTTTTGGCTTCTTCATTAGTTTCTCTGTAATTGATATAAAATGACGATAAAAAAAATTATATTAATAAAATTAAAATATAATTATTTTTTAAAATTTTAATGTAAATTTTAAGTAATTTCATTAATTTTCTAAATAAATACATTCTTCAAAAATATCTTCTATTTTATACATAGGTCTAATCGTTAATATTTTTATTAGTTTGATGACGTAATAATATTGAAAAGATAATTTTATTATTTATTAATTTTAAAAATAATTATTATATAATTTTTATTAATTTAAAAAATCAGAAAAGCACTAATCGATGCTCTTTAATTTTTTTTCAAAAAATATATAATAATAAATTTTTATATTAATAAAGAAGAAGAGACATTTTAATCATTTCATATTTATGTTAATGATATTTACACTTCTTAGGTGGATTATTTATTTCAAAAGCTAATATACTTACATAAATTATAACTAAGAGTTACGAGGTGAGAATATTTTATTTTTAAAAATATATTGAGAATTTAAATCAAATAAAGATTTTTTAATAATTATTAATTAATTTTAAGTTTAATATTCATCATAAAAATTTAAGATTTAAATATATTTCACAGTTAGTCATCTTAAAAGGTTAAAAGTATTTAAAGTTGGAAATTATCCCCTCCACTTTGCCCACTAGTAGGTGGCGGGAGTTTTGCTTTCTTCCGTTCCATTCGGCTTTGCAGAGAGCAGTGCAAGACAGTTCTTAGGCGAATATATAATACACATCACTTAAAACCAACATAAAATATAAGGTTGGAAAGAGAATTTGGTTTGATGATAAGAAAAGCAGTAGAAAGTTTTAAGGTTTGAATTTTGGAATCAGCGAAAAATTCTTTATGCAAAGTACCGAAAGCAACTCTTCACGATGACCTAAAAAAAAGTAAAGAAAAAAAAAAACTTGCTGGACAAAATTCAAACGAGAATAAGTTTGGTTTCTTTATTAATTTGAATTAATTTATTTAACAAAAGGCTTCTGAATAAATTCAAAAATATTTTTTTATTTTTTATTATATTTAATAAAAAATATTAATTATTATGTTATATCTATATGATACTGATATAATATTATCATCTAATTATGTAAGTTCGTTAATAATAAATTAACGTAACGTAACAAAAAAATGATAAATATTATTTTAATTAGTAAAAATTAGTAAATTGTTAATGATAAATACTTATTTGTTTAAAAATAAAAAAAATTAAAAAAAATTATTCAAATTATTTTAAATAATTTAAAAATATTTTATTCTTTTACGAACAAAATTAACAACCATCAAAAGAATTAACAGATAACTGTGAACTTACTACGATTTTTTTTTCATAATTTTAATAATAATTTAATTTATTATTTTTTATGTTGTTTAAATGTGAGGCAGTAAGTAGGTTTAGGCTACCTACTTAATAAAATCAGCCTAAATTTATTTACTGTGTGATGATGGAAGTTTTAAACAAGATGCACATGGAAATGCCGCGATTTTTTACTTTGGGATTTTCCAAATTTCCCGCAGAGAGAAATCCAGCTTGCTAGTAATTTTCAAAGTATCTTTGTTTTAATTTGCAGTCAGCTAAGTACAATATCTCGAGTAAACAAATTTGTATGAGGTTCAGGAAAAGCTTTAGCCTGTTTATATTACCAATGAACGTGAGCGTAAGTTGCAAGGGAGATTAGATTAGCAAGCAAACTCTCAAAAAGCAAAGGAAAAAAAAAAGAAAAGAAAAAAAGACAAGTTGTTGATCATGGCAACATCCTAGGTTGTCACTAACATTAGTTTAATACAATTTCAGGTTGTCCCATCTGCTTAAAATACTGAAAAGTTTGAGATGCGCTGTACAAAGAACTAGTTCGAGGAGATTAAGAGTGTCCAAAAAATTATTAACTAAAGAGCAAGTTGGACCATAAATAGTAACCTTAAATGGCTGAAGTTGCTGTCCTTTTTTCAATGGTCTCGATGCGTCATGGCATGCGAATATTGCTCCGAGCCCACACATATTAAGGCAGAGTAAGGAAGAGCTCAAATCTTTATGCCAACAAAAGTTTCTAATTTGGGGTGAGATTGTTAGATTGTATGTTAAGCAAAATGCTTAAGCAGTGATTAGATAATCATAGTTGCATGATCTAAGACACCCCTAATCATTTTTTAATGGAAATGGAATCCAGCTACAAGTTAAATGTCGCAATCTTATATTAGTGAAAAATAAAATGAATATTAAGTATATAAATATAAGTTTTCTATCTCTTTTAGATTAAAAATATGTCTTCTTAATTTATAAATTTATTTAAATTTTATTTTTAAGTCTCAAAACTGCACAAAATTTAGTTTAAGTTCTAATCGATAACACTAGAAGCTCGGGCTTAGCTGACCCTTAATCTTGATACCCTCCTATTAAGTTATAATAAGTTTGGGGGTTAATGGCTCATTACTTTCACATAGGCTGTGAGCTCTAAGGATTTTGGTGAAGATAAAGGACGTGTGGCCTTCCAGTCCAGCCAGAGAATATATTGGGTAATGCGTTAATGCATAATACTCCAAGTCGTGGCCAGTAGGCCCGAAACCATATAGCCCCCCTCATTCTTTTGAAGCAGAGATCATCCTCTCCCAACCAATAACAATTTGTTTGGCCCAAAGAGAAATAGAATGAATAGAAAAAGTTGAAATGAAAAAACTAAAAAAAAAAGGAAAAAGTTATTTTTTGACATAATATTTTTTAAACTTTTTTTAAAAAATTTAATTTTTTATTATATTTAATTAAATTAAATAAGTTTTTATATTATTAACTAATTAACTGTTGTTATTATATGTCACATGATATAAACATATCATAATAAATATATGATATAAATTGATAAATAATATTTTAATTAATAATAATTAATTATATAATTTATTAAATATACTAAAATTATAAAAATAATTTAAAATTTTTTAAAAATATTTATTTTTATTTATATATACTATAAAAAATAAAAATAAAAATAAAAAAAACAAATAAATGATTAGTTTACGTAAAAATATGTTTTTTTAGTGAGATAAACAGCAAAATGAAAAAAATTAATCAAGAAGAAGAGAACTGTTTGTAAGTTAGAAGAATTGAAGCTTGAAGAGGACAAAGGCGTGCAAGGCTTTAACGTTAAAGTCACGTGTTATCCTCACGGCTTGATACGTTAACTCATTAGAGAATTACTGTAGTATTAGCTTTAACTAATGGTAACTTTAGAATTACAGATTTGTAACAGATTTAAGATGGTGAAGACATTTGTTCTCTTTCTTTTTAGGGGCTTTGTAATATATTGTGAGGAGATTTAAGTTGGGGAAGACGTTTGTTTTCCTTTTTTTTTATGGGGCTTTGTAATATATAAGTCCAAATAATTCTAAAAATATAATTTAAATAAATTTATAAATTATCTGATAAGTGGTGAAATATTCATGTTTATAACTACTTGTAGAGGAAGAGGACTGCCTGACTACTTGACTTCATACTTTTTAAGTAAGTTTATAAATCAAGAATTCACATTTTAAATTTAAAAATATACTTGATAAGTAATGAAAAGTTTATTACTTCATCTCTTTCAAATGTGAAATATGTGACATAATATGTTCAATTAAATTATATTATAATATTCATTTTGTAATAAATTACTGTAATGTAAAATTACAATGTAATCATATTATAACCAATAGATGTATTATGATTATAATCTAAAACAAATACAATCAAATTATATTACACTTTACAATATTATTAAAAATACTTTTATTTTTTAACTTTATTTTACAATATTATATAATATTATATAAAAATTAATAAAAAAATTAAACTTACATTTTAATAAATATAAATAATTTTAAAAATTAATATTACATTTATAATAAAATATTAATAAATAAAAAATTATAATACTATCTTCTTTACAAACACCGTAATGTTATTTTTCTTATATTTTAATTATTATAAATATTCATATTACTTATAATCACATTATATTATAACACTATATTATTTTTCTTACATTTAAATCATTATAAGTAATTACATTACCTATACTCAAATTATATTATAAAGTAATATATTCACATTGCATTATAAAGCACCAAGCACCAACTAAATTTCCAACTATAGAATCCAAACTTGGTTCAACTACTGTAATCAATTTTCATCCTATTTTTCCTTCCTTCCTACTTGCTTTATTTTCACTTTACCTACCAACCAAACGTATGGCGTCAAAGGAAACAACCAAGTAATAGAAACATGAATTAAAGCTTTTATTATAGGAACCAGTCTTAACTAGAGGGACACTGCAAAATAAACATTTCAGTAACAGAAAAGACCAACGAGACACCTTAAAACTATTTAATTCTTGTTCTCATTTCAAAAGGAACTATTCCAATAGCCATAAATAATAAGAACACAGGGCGGAGGCCAAACAAACAATAGCACGGGAGCATGCCATTCCACTAATTTTCGTTCCACCTATTCTCATCCACAACTTGAAACAGCAAAGGAAATAAAATGTCAAAACCAAAACAAAACTGCTACAAACATTCTCTGCAGGAATTTTCTAAAGCCAAAAACTAAATTACTGCGACACACCCAACCACTTAGAGAAGTTCTCAAACTCTGTGTAATCACTGTCTGAGATCATTGTCTGATACCAAGCTTTGCCTGCTGTCTTGATTGCTGTTGCCTCCTCCTGAAACATCCAAGAGAAACACAAAAGGAAAAACTAGGGGAGTCAACAATAGAGATTAAAAAACAAAAAATAAACACAACATGTGGGCTAGAATCATTAATACTAAAATATTTCCTCAAAAGATGAACAAAGAATTAAATTGAATGCCAGAGAAGAAATGGGTAAAATGTCGAATGACAAATGCAGGAAACAATGTGAATCTTACAACGATGCAAACTTGACAAACATAATTTGAATACCACCAAAATAACTAGAACAAGGAAAAAGAGAAACAAAGGTTGGCAGTATATTCCATTTTGGCCCAAAGTCATGCTAAACATAAATTGGAATAATTAATGCATTAAACTCATCTTTCTACCCTAGGACTAAACCAAATGACTTAAGTCAAATAAACAAATAGGTCCTACTTCCTACCATTCTCTTGACAAATTCACAACAACTGATAAACATGTAGAAAAGATGACTCTAAGAACATGTAAGAATCAGAGTCAACCAAATTAGTATCACCCTCCTCATGCCAGTTATATGTACCATAAGCCGTGATTTAATCAAAAGCAACCAACCATACTATTAAACAGTGTTGCAGCAGCAACAGCACCTTATCGTCAATAGAGGTAATATCTCAACAATAAAACCAGTAAACACTAAAATAGCAGACTTCTAGGAGGTCCGCATCCAAAAGAGTGATCTCATAAGCACAAAAAAATCTAAATACAGCAATTAATCAAACAATTAGAAGTAGAGATGAACAAAAAAGATTCATTTAAGCATATAAATATTCACAATCCAGTTCAAGGGACAAAACATCCAAAGGCATTAAACATTAAGTCAAAGCACATACTACATAATTCAATTGACATATAAAAGGCATCAGCCTAAGCTACAGAAATTCCACATTATCATCATCAAGAAGCTCAAAAGCATTTACAAAATATACTAAAACAAAACAGAAATGATATACCTTAGAAACGGGCTTCCTCTTCTTGTCAAGCTTCTCCTTCTTGGCCTTAACACGTTGTGCCTCAGCCAAAAGGGCCATCCTCCTAGCAGTCTTCGCATATGGGTTCAACTTCAGCATAGCATTCAAGTTCTTAAGTGGATTCTTCTTCAAAGGCGCCCTCTTGATCTCATTCTTAATCGGCTTCACTACCGACTGAACCTCATCAGAGTTAATAATCCTAGCAAGGTCAGCATTAACCATCTTAGCGCGGGGTAAAACGTACCCTTTCTTCTTCTCAGAAGGCTTATCAAATGACCCGTAAATCGAGTCCAGCTTCTCGTAAGCCGACTTGGTCCAGATAACGAACCTTCCAAGGTGTCCACCAGGAGCGAGTTTCAACAGATTAAGCCTCTCCACGTTGGCAACCTCGACTCCAGGAATGTTCCGGAAGGCTTTAACGAGCTTTGCACCCTCTGTTCCGTAAACAATCAACGGACCTTTACGGGAAATGTACCTCCGGTTCCTCATTTTTCCTTTTCCAGGTCGGATTCCTTGGCTGTCCTTAGCCTTTTCTACATCAGGATATGCTCCAACCTGCTTCAAAAGCTTAATTGCAGCCGAGGTTTTCTCCACGCTCTCCACAGCGTCGGATACGACCAGAGGCATCTCCTGGACGGCCTCGATGCGGTGGCCACGTGCCATGACGAGGGCAGGAATAGCAGAGGCAGCGATGGCGGAGGCAACGGCGTAACGCTTCTGGTTAACGTTGATTTTCCGGTGCCAGCGGCGCCAGATCTTGGTAGGAGCAAACATGCGGCCACCACGACACATGTTTCCAAAAGCACCTTGGCCTGCGCGGTGAGTACCGCCACCGGGAACACGGGGGATACGTGAGACGGCACGGCCGGTACCCCAGGATTCGGCAGAGGTCTGGTGACCAGCACGTTTGGAGACGGCATAGGGTTGGCGGCGGTTTTTGGAGATGTTGTCGTGGACGAAGGTGACGATGTCGGGTCGAATCGAGGCTTTCATGACATCAGCGAGAGGGACGGTTGGGCAGGCGTCAGTGGCCATGTCGGATTCTATAGTCTGGACGGAGACTAGAGGGCGGACGGCAGCAGCGGCGGCTGCCATTGTTCAAGGTTTGGCTAGTGAGAGTGTGGGGAAAATGAAGTACAATGTTAGAAGGAGAGGGGCGCTAGGGTTTTGAGGAGTGCGGATGTGTTAAGAAAATATGGTAGGGTTCCAGTTGTTTGGTTCCGGGGCTTAGCATGTTCTACCAGGGAACAGGGCCACGAGTCCGAGTTTGGGCTGCTACACCCGAACATAATATATGGGCCATGATATGTCAATATGGGCTCAACACCAGCCTAGCGTATATAGAATGATTGAAGATTGACCATGTCCAAGCTTTTTGCCTTTTTTCATTCCAAAAAATCAGGTTGAAACTTGGAACATTCAATTTCATATTAACTCCTGAATATTGCAAGATTGGGGGTTTTTCTTTTTTTTTTTTTAAATTTAATTTCTTATTATTCAAACTAGTGGAATTATAAACTCAATATGAACTATCACACCTTCAATATCAATTATCTAAAAATAAATAAATGAAGTCAGAATTCATCTACCTTCTCCACTCCTCCTCCTCCTCCTCTACCATTATTTACATATTTCTGGTTTCACAGCCTTTTAAAGACATTTCATTCCAAATCCTCTTCCGAAAGCATTAAAATCCACATCTTCTACCCCTTTAGATATCAATATATATAAGCTGCATCATCAGCTTAAAACATTTTGATTTGCGAAGATTTTTTCTGATATGTGAGTCTTGGTCCTCTATGTATGCAATATGCCAAGCGAACTGATACGTTACCGAATATCAAACATGACCTTAAAGCACCTTCTGCAAGAAAGATCACCTCTGTTGTGTCTGTAAGCACCAAGTGTATGCAACCCTCGCAGACTTGTAGCTCTTTGTTCACAGAAGTAACAGTTCTCGCAACTTTCTATATCCCATCAATGCTTCTGTAACGAATAATGGTAAAAGAATTGCTTTCCTTTCCTAGCACCATCTATTGTTTACCAGGAATAATGTCCAATCAATGGCTTGAATGCAGGACGTTTTACTGAATGTTTAGTGTAAAACAAAGCCAAATACTTCTCATTTTCAACTCTGATACATGACAAGAAATAATTATATATCTAGGAAATGCAATTATTTTCCAACTCAAGGAATTCAGATGGGTTTTAGTGAAAAGGACTCTACAAATAGCAAATTACTTAGCATTGGGGTACATGAATGAAACTCAGAATTCCATTTTGTTCCTAAAATTATGAGTTTCATATTGCAAGTACACTTACTTCAAGTACTTCAAACTACCAACGATTCAAACCATCACACTATCAATCTTCATCATCAGAGCTTCCGTCATCACTACTATAATCACTGCTATCATCATCGGGATCCAGGATATCCAGCTCAACATGTCGCACCTGGATTGGCTCAGGTGGCTTATGCAATCCTGGAGGCGGAACAGGCCGCAAGTGTGGCTCTTCCATCCTAGGTATAGGCAAGGAGTCCAGCGGAGGCAGTGGCACTGGGTCCCCAGGCTTCCATCCAGGTGGTGGCACAGGCAGATTGGTTGGCAACTCCACCGGCATCCCAGGTTTCCAGCCTGATGGAATTGTAAAGTTTGGAGGAAGCAAACCCTGAAGCGCTGCCAAATTTGCAAGTGGATTGGTATCCACAGGCTGTGCAGGTGGTGGCTCAATGATTGCCTCGACAGCTTTCTCCTTAGTCTCAACTGTTTTAGGCAAACCGACATCAAGATCAGCAAAGGCATACAGCTGAGAAGCACGCATCTGCTCCTCTTGTGGAGCAGGGGGGAGTGCCCCGCGAAGAGGTGCCTGTCCAGCACCAAACTCCGGAGGTGCAAAAGTAGTATAACTAATCCGATGCGCATACGACAAAATATCCGACAAATTCAACTGAGATGCGACCGTTGTGGTACAAGAATCATCATCATCCCCCCCACCATCCTCCTCCAATTTCAACCTCTTAGGCCGCCGATAATCAGAATAATCATCAACAAGTATATCAAGAACCCGTTCCGCCTCTTTAAGTTTATTAGCAAAAGCAAGAATTGCACCATCTTTGGACCTAATTTCCCTCGCAATCTTCTGCTTAGCATCTTGAAGATCCAGGATTTCTTGGAGTTGGGCAACGGCTTCGAAGAGTTGGGTTTGGAGGGAAGTGAATAAGGAGAGGACTTCTTTGGTTGAAGTTGGGGTGGATTCAAGCGGAGGGGGAGGCGTTGATTGGATTTGCGAAGAGAGGAAAGAAGGGACAGATCCGCGAAAGGCGGAAACCCAGAGGGCACGATTCGGGGAGACTTCGAAGAGTTTGGAAGATAAGGAGGCCATTTGGAGGAGGAGGGATTGTGCTCTGGGCAGTGGAGGGAGAAGAGAAAGGAGCGTTGACGAGGTGGTTGTGGTGGAGAGATTGGTGGAGCTAGGCTGTTGCTGCTGCTGCGGCTGGGGTTGGGAAGAAGGGTATTTTGGAGGGGTAGGGTTTTGCAGAGAAGGTGAGTTGGGGTTCGTTAAGCCCAGCCTGGCTGGGGATTGCACTATCTGATGCTGCAACATTTTCAATTTGCTTGATCTAAAACTGTTTTCCCAATGAAATATTCGAAGGAATTGGAAAGAAAAGAAAGCGATTTGAGCTATGCCTTAATCTGAAAAATAATAAACAACCCTAGAGGCTAGAATTTGCACAGAAATAACTGAGAAAAAGCAGCTGAACCCCAAACCGTTCATTGATTTAACAGAGATGTAATCTTACCAACACTAACAGCAAATCAGATTTTCCTTCACATATTTTGCTTTGTCCAGTAACAGATTGAAGAAATGTCCCGCAGAAATGTGTGAAAAACTTGACTGGAGACTCCAGAAGACTATAGGAAGGATGAGGGCGAAAGCAAATCAGTGGCTGCTGATGGCCGCAGGTCGGGGCAGTTTTCTTACGGGTATCAGAAAGGGACACCGAGATGGTCCGAACCAGAAAACGACATGGGCGTCAAGAGTATATATTGGGCAGACCAAGGCCCGTTGTTAGGTAATTTAAAAAAAATAAAATTTTTATATTATATTTTCATGAGATAACTGTCATTTCGCTAACCAAAGGTGCCATTCATGTTTACTTCTATATAAACTCTATCAAGAAAAAAAAAATATATAGGAAATGATATTAAATATTAATGTAATACAACAAAGGAAATACCATCCATTTAATTAAACACCAAATAGTGAGAAAAGCTCTGTTGTTGTTATTACAAATTCTTGTCCCCAAAGGAAAATCACTCCTTTTATATGTGGCATAAGCGCTGCCTCTGACTAGCCAAAAAGAGTTTTGAGGTTTGGTGAGAAGGGAAAAGATGAAGACACTCTCAGTGTGGAAATTAGTACATGATTATGATGTTTTCCTTCCAACTGGTTTTTGGTATAATAGCTTATATTAGCACAAAGGAACTGGGAGAAGAACCGCAGCTTGGCGCCAACTATATGTACAGGATTCCAAGCTGCCTGCTAAAATGGCGAAAGACACGGTCTGGGGAGGAGAGACCAGATAAGTGAAATCCTCCAGAGAAGCCTGCTATAGTTGGCAAATCAATCAGCACAAACAGTTTCCTTCCACGAGCAAGGGGGATCTTTAATGAGCTCATGAATGCCTTTGAGAGCAGCAGCATGCGCGCCTTTGACCTTGGTACGATCCCATTAAAGTTTAGTCAAACTGAGAGATAATATTCTAGTGGAATACGTGTTAATAACCAATATATGACAATAGCTAAGAAATCTAGCATGTTGCCATGGAGATCCTTCTAGCTACATTCACAAGGCAGAACCATGATCTTTATTACAGATATGTTCAAGTTCTTGTAGTTTCACTTCTATTGTTAGGCATTCTTCGCAATAAGGTAAAACGGCTAATTGACAAACCTCACAAGAATATACACAATTATCTGGTTGATAGGTCAAAACCGGGTGACAACCATTCCACCTGACTCGCTGTACATCGAGACCCTTACAGAGCTTGAAAGTCTGTAGTAGAAAACCTTTCTTCCACTCAACATTTCTAACATTTTCTCCCGGTGGTGGTTGCAACTCCTTCACCTAGTAACCTCCAAGCGTGCTGTCCAAGTTTCATTAGACACTTTAGATTTAAGATAGCAGTCAAAGGAAACAAAAATCACAATCCTGATGCAGCAAAAGGAAGTTGTAATGAAAATATAGATGATAAGGAGAAAAAAAAAATGAAAAGCACGTACTTGCCTGCAAGTCCTACATAATAAACAGCTTAACATGATATATCATTCGTTTGGCTTTGGGGAATAATTCCCGTGCCAAGTCCCACTGTTGTTGTGCTGACATCATATGAGGACAGAACTTTCCTCTGCAACAACCAAGGAGATCCATCAGCTAGCAGCAAAGAACAGTCATTGAAAAAAACAGAAGGAAAGAAAATATGCTCATTGATGAGGAAAAAAGTTCTCCTTCAATTAACCAAGAAGGAATTGAAATATGTGAGTACTCAAGTATTGTAGAAGAAATCATGTTTTAGTAGCAACATAATCAGTAGACATTTTTATATCAAAATGAAGGAAAAAAAAGAAAGAAATTTGGAAGCGCCTATTTTCCCGAGTCAATAAAATTTGAACAGAAAAATAATGTCTGAAAAGCATAAACATTAACTTCATAAAAATACTTACGATTGGCTCAAAATCAGGACTACACAAGTTAACGGTGAGGTTTCTCATCAGTAACAAAACCTGCAAAAAGTCACAAAAAGGAATTACATACAGCAACCCGGATCATTTAGAACAAGGAAATTTCATGGGGCAGAGATTGTATATAATCAAAAGTCATGTTCAATTAGTTTTCTGATGCTACAAGGCAAACATCAAAGAAATCTCTTGTGATATATAGGTGAAATCAGAAAACTTCTGAATGCAGAGATGGCTGTTCTTAAAACAAATTTGTAGAAGCTTTCCCATGATAAACCAATTAGGCACCTCTAGTATTGATAGCAATACTCAAATGTAACTACTTATTCTATAGCCTCACGTGAAATTAAATTTGAAAGACCAGCCTTTCACCACATCCATCCATGAGAGAATGCAGAAGACGATTCTATAAAGCTTATATAAGAATCCAAGAAATAGTTAAGGCTATATGTACCATGCAGTCCAAATTACGCAACAAATTCTAAGAATCTCACAAAACATCAACAACCTTATCTGGGCCCATTGCTATTTTAATGAATTTACAGACCAGGGGATACTCCCATTGTGTAGTCCAGACCTTAGAAAGGAAGATATCAACACGTCATCAGCATTTATTCCTATACACTGCTTGTAAACTTTATCTAAGGGGTTGTTGGTCACTACTGACCAAAAACCAGGTCATGTCGACCAGTATTTCCTCTGATTTTTATTTTAAACCTTCTACATCATATAATGTAAATTAGGGCATTTATGATATATACTTCAAATATGACCTGTTGAAATAAAAACGTAAGTGCCATTTGACTCACAGTTTCAAAATTTATCGGATCCATCTCTTTGAGCTTTTGCACATGCCCTTGGGTGTCTGGATCAAAGATGCTCCCAATGAAGCTATAAACTTCAGCAAAATCAGGTATACCTGCCAAACAAAGATAAAGCTGACCTATACCATCAAGTACAAACAAAGTAAACGGGAAAAAAAAATTGATTATGGCCAACACAAATACCATGAAGCATTGGAGCTTGTTTCCCTTGGTTTGGCATATCAGAACTAGATATTGTCCTACTTAAGCTTCCAATGCTACTAACACCACCGTTACTAATCCTTGCTACGCCCTTCGATCCAATATCAGCTGAATCAGTAATGTTGTATGCATAAGAAGTGCTGGAATATTCCCTTTAGGAAAGCTAGTCTACTACTATTATAACAAAGAAAAAAAAAAGAGAGAAGTGCGCATGCCTTCAGCTCCTTGAAGCCTTGTAAATTCATCTTGTGGTGGCATGATTTTGCTTGGGGCAGTGTTTACTAACAAGGACGCTTCATCCCATGGAGCATATCCAGGTGCTATCGTATTTATTGAAGAAGGATAAGCCATGGATGCTTGCAAGGACACTAAAACTGCTAATTTAAAAGCATGTCAAAATGTAATCATAACCTTAATACTTCAATCTAGTATATCATCACAATCCTTAACAAAACAAACCATTTTTAGACGCCTTTTGCGGGTAAGGGTGAGCAGCTTTGCGCTTGGGGCGAGGAGGAGGCACATGTGCAATTGTCCCATTCTTTTGGACCTTCAAAAAGTATTTCTGGGCATGACTTCGAATCTGAAAAGGCAGCGAGCATTCATTTAAAAAAAGTGAACCAAAAGGAGATTAAATATTAAAAATTTAGCTCACAACATCCAATTGTTGTCTTTAAACCTGGATAACTGTCTTTGAACCCACAAAATCTTCAATTTTTTTCCAGTCACGGTCAAACCTAAGTCAGGAAGAAAGATAGAAAACTACTTATATACAAATCATGCTAACAAGAATTTTTTCTATTACAAGACAACATTGATCCTTACAGTTCAAATTGCTAATAAAACACAAATAGAACAAGGCAACAGCTGCAAATCATATCCTAAACAAAAATAATAATAATTAAAAAAAGGAAGTAAATGTATTGCCATTGGCATCCTTGTACAAGGTTCAATGCACAAACCGACAAGGAAGTTTTATAGTAATGATTAGGTAAATTCTTGTACCAAATTCAGCTTTAGTACCAAATTTGCAGATAAATTTCTCCATAAAACGCATCCAGTTCACAATTATCTCAATAAATGACTAGTTCAAGACGTTCCAAGTTCTAAACTAGTCAACACAGCAGAATTAAATTTAAGAAACAGCAAGAAAAGCGTAAATTGCCGACTGAAAAAGGAGATGGAAAGTTGGAAACCCAAGAAAACAGTAAATCGAAGTATTGGGTACTTGTAATTCATTTTAATTTTTCAAAAAAGAACAAAATTGGACCAAAAGTTTTCAACTTAAAAATAAATAAAGAAGAAGAAGAACATACAGTTGAAGAGCTTCAAGGAACTTGTCGTGTTCTTCTTCAGTCCAACTCTCACGTGACTTAGTGATGGTGTAAGGTTTCCTGACTTTCTTTCCGGACCCATCAGCGGCGTTAGCGGACGTGGAAGACTGCGGCGGAGGAGGCGCTGGAGGCAGTGGAGGATTCGGTGACGACGATGATGAGTTCATGTTTTGCTCTGCTTCTTTTTTCTTCCCTATGCTTGCTTTTTGCAACCAAACTATAGACAATATGACTGACTTCCAAAGAGAGAGAGAGAGATGAGCTCAGTTGTCTGGCGGGTGGAGTTGGGCAATATGTGTGGTGAGTTATCTAAGGCCGTTCAATTAATCGTCTCGTTTCAATTCCTCTTCTACGCCGATTTTAGTTTATGGTCTTTATCCATGCCGAGAGGTTTCTTTCTTGTGTGGTCTAAATCACAAGGGAGTATCTAATACTACAACGTGATTGGATAATCTCCCTATAACTACAGTAGTAGATTTTCCATTCAGCCCTTTGGCCTTTTTGCTTTTTTCTTAGTACATTTTTTGTGTTAAAATGTTGAATATTTAAAAAAATAAATCATTTCATGGCCTTTATTCTCACCTGATATGATCTAATAATTCGTGGATCCATAAATTTTACTTTTGAATTTATTCAATAAATATCTTAAAAAATACAATATTTGAAATAAAAATTAATGAGTCAAGCAGGTGATTCAAAAGATATATATTTTATTTTTTTATTATTACTTATAAATATTTTTTAAAAAAATTCTTATGAAAAAAAATTCTTTCGTGCAGGAGGCCACATCGTAGTTTTCATGGAGCAGGAGCGCAGAGTTAGGGTTGGTAGCAACGCAACCCGACGGGAGCGAGCAAGATACAAGCCGGTGAGGCGTTGACAGCGCCGCCCATGTGTTGAAGAGCGAAGCGAAAAACTGCTCGGCCACTAAATTGTTAAAACCCGAAAGGCCGGGTGGGTCCCACGGTAGCTTTGTGAAAGCTACGGGCCAGTCTTTCTCGTCCACTAAATTCAAACAACCACCCAAGATCGTGTCCTCTCGTACCTATATACCTGTCCCCCATTTTTCCACTCGCCCCTCGATTTTAATTATTTTTTTAATTACATATTTTTAAAACAAAACACACAAAAAATGAAAAAACAGTGGTGCGAATTGAAGCTCCATTGTCTGGTCTTGACCCAACGATCTTGCGGTTGACATTACATCAATCATTAGGTTCTGCCTGTCTAGACATGGCCCACTAGAAGTGAACATGGTCTACTTTCGTTCGCTTTAAAAAGTAAATATAAAAAACTTTTTTAAAATTATTCGCTTTAAGGTTTCGGTGACAAAAGCCATTTTAACCAAAATTGTACTTAACTTTTAAGCCTAATCCGATCTAAATCAATTTTTCACGATTTTTTATATTTAAAATATTTTAATTTTTTTTGCTGAGAAAAAAAATTGTATTGATTCAAATTACTTTTATTTTTATTGGATAATTTTAAGGTAATGTTTGATATTTTATAATATAATATAATTTGAGATAATGT
>NW_018397263.1:2054014-2054218 GCF_002168275.2 Theobroma umbraticum | reverse complement strand
AATATGATTATAGTAAAAATAACATTATAATGTTTGGTATACAAGTAAAATAATAATTAAAATATAAAAAAGATAACATTACACCATTTGATTTATAAATACTTTACTAAGAATATAATATAAAATTTTAAAATTATTTTTATTTATTAAAATATAAATTTAATATATTTATAATTTTTATTATTAATTTTTATATAATATCAT
>NW_018397263.1:2033851-2054004 GCF_002168275.2 Theobroma umbraticum | reverse complement strand
TATTTTTTAATATCATATATTTTATTTTTATTATAATCTTATATCTTTTATTTTAATTTTTTAATATAATTTTTTATGTTATATATTTTATTTTAATTTTTTACTTATATTATATAAATTTTAATTTTTTATATTTTATTTTAATTTTTATATTATATATATTATTTTTAATATTTTTTATTTAATTATAATATTAAAAATATTTTTCAAAAAATAATAAAATTAAAAATTAAAAATATCTTTAAAAACATTATAAAATACAGTATAATATAATTATATTAATTTTAAACTACAATCACATTACATTCTTAATTATAATATGATTATATTAAAATTTTATATTATAATATTTTATTATAAAATAAATATTATAATATAATTTAATTAAATATAAAAAATATATTCTTATTTTTTTGATATCAAACGTTGCCTAAATTATTCTTTATGCCTTACCGGGCTAATCCACGGCTTTTTACAGTAAAGGGATCTGATGACACGTGGAAGCATGATCTTCCACTCGTGGGAGTGAAAAAGAAAAGTCAGTCCCATGTGTTGTGTTAGGCCAATCTGCCGACCATTGGGCGAACTAAATAGAATGGGGACCGGACAGAGAGGTCAGGGCTGAGCCTGCTTGCCCCAGCGCCAAGGCAATGAGAAGAAAAAATTAAATTTCGACCGGTTGATTATTTTTGGTGCCATTGGAATTGGGCAACAAGAGGTGACGATAGAGATTTTGTCATTCACGTGGGACCAGATTGAGTCTCCATCGTCTCGATAATGCCATGTGTCTTTGATTGACTGGACATTATCGACTCAACATCAAGGTAGGTAATGATTATAATCTTTCTTTCTGAAATTTTTTTTGCTATTTTAAAATATAAAATAACTTTATAGTATCAGATAATTAATGCTTAAATAAGAAACTTTGTTCGTACATCACAAAACTTACGTACATTCTAACTTATACTATCACTTTCACCTAGAAAAGAACAAAGGTGAATAGGATTAACTAAATGACATTTTCTTAGATAATGTTGTGTTACTTTATTTTGTGTCCCCAAAATGGAATTCTTTGAGTACTACATTATTTAATTAAGTGATTAATATATGATTTTTTATTGAAAAAATAAGTTTAAATTTTTTTATCAAATAAAAAAACGGTATTCTTTTTTAACGAAATTATGTTGTTATTTATATTTTTTGAGCATTAAGAACAATAAAGATATCAAAAATAGTACATCTTAAAAATATAAGATATAATATTAAAAAGAATTCATCTAACTATTCAAATAAATTTAAATAAAATTTTATTTTTTATTATTTTTAATCAAATTTTTATTTTTAATCAAATAAATTTTTATAATTAATTATTAATAATCAAAATTTCATTTATTTTTTTATATTCGTATAACATTAATATAACAATAACATAAAAGATGAAAATCATCACATGATTATGTTAAATGTTACATTATCATTTATTATAATATAATAATATGTTACATTACAGTGACATGATAAAAAAATAATGACTTACATTTTAATTAAAAGATAATTATAAAAATTAAAGTATAAAAAATTAATTAAATTAAAAGTTAATTAAAAAAATAAGTTAATTATATCTATATTTAGAGAAGAACTAAAAGGGCATAGTAATAAGGACGGAATTTTTTGGCCAAATGAAAGAAAAATGCCAAAGGAAGTAATATATTTATACTGAAAATCGAAAAAATAAAAGAAAATTAGTTATGCTACCACGTGTCAGTATACGATATCGGGGCAGAATTTGAGGTTGTCAGTTTTTCGCAGCGGATAAGAAAGTATCCAAAAAATGAAATTTTTTTTGGTGAAGGAGAGAGAGAGAGAAAAATCATTGGAGCTGTGGCGTCAGTAGTTGCAATTGGAATCTTCGGTTTCAGATGCCAATGGATATTCAAGCTGGAATGGGGAGCTTAACATCTTACTGCTTTTGGAGAACATCACAGAAATCCACATCTCCTTATGCTTGTTCTTCTTTCAAAATTTTCTGCTCCAAAAAAGGCTCTCAGCAACCTCGAGAAAACGGTGATAACAGGGGTATGTCATCAGCTTTATATATGGGCTCCAAAGTATCAACTCAGCAACAATTTCACTTAAATGTCAAAAGGGTATTTTACTATATCATTGGGTTTTCTTAATTTGCCCGTCTTGTTTGAAGTTTTGGTTTGTTTTGGGGTACAATGCCAATATAGTTATTCTGGGAAAGAAGAAAAAGGAAAAGATTTTTGTTTTGCTGCAGGTGCTAATGTTGGAGTTCTACTATTGGTCCTGTTATCTGTGTTGGTGTTACTGTCACTAAGCCATTTTCATTAAAGATTTTTAGGAACAGTAGTCCTAATTACTCATAAATTCTACTTTATTTTTTGACATCCAAGATTAGGTGGAGGAATCGGGAATGGGAATGGGAATAGAATTAGTACTCATCTGAGCTCTTAGGAACTTGAATATTCCTGGTTAGTGATTACATTACTTTATCTAGAATTCAAAGTTTTTGAAAAGTGAGTCCTATTGTATATATCCAATTTGCCTGTGATCATTATCATGATTAGGCATGCCCATGTCTTGTAATTTTTCTACTGATTTAAGCAACAGTGGCTAACTTGGCTGACCTGGAGAGCACATTTAAAGAATAGTTGTTCCTTTAGATTAGACTTGTGCTTGGATATGCACATGATCACTTCAGGATCAAGAAAGTGATTCTCATCTCTACTATATTGGGAGGCAGACTTTATACTAGAAACAGGCTTTTGCTAGTGCCCTGCTGCCTGCCCTTGTTTAACACTGTTGTCATACCATAAATTGTCCTTCTCCCTATCATTTCTTCCCACTGCTGTCAGGTGTTCGCATTAGTGCACTAGCATACACATGGAAATACACATAACACTAACTTGATTTATCTACTGGAGCCATGTATATTTAAGAACTTTATATTTTTGCGAGCTTGGAAATTAAAATAATAAAACTTTTATATGTTGTTAACTGATATCCCAGGCAGCGGAGTGCAGTCATTATTGCATATTAGCTACATCTGTAATTCAATTGATGTTAGGGCTAAGTCACTATGCAAGTATGAACAATGATTTGACTATGCTATGTTGGTATAAGATCACTTTCTTATGATTTAGCTACTCCTGAATTTACATTGCTGTTATATTGCTTCTCCTATCCAAATACTCATAAAACAATTATTCTTGGACATACCTCAGGTGATAAATTCTCAACTGATTGGGATAAGGCATGGACAAATTTCAGGAAGCAAAGCAAAAAGTCCCTCTTCTCACGGTTCTCTCCTGACAAGTATGTTACCTGGAATCCTAGACAATCAAACTATCCTTTGTCTGAGGAGGTTGATCCCATCAAGAGAACAGAGAGGTCAAACCTCACGTTATGGACCAGTCCAGGCTTTACTTTAGTAGGGGCCACTATAATAGTCGCATTCCTTTTGCTATATACCATTCTTGCACCAGTTAAGTGATCTAATTTTCCCTAAGGAAAAAGCAGTTCATTTTCTGTAAAAGGATTATTGTCTGAATGAAATGAGTATAAAGGGGAGAGATTTGTAGACCCCAACTTGTATGTAAATCTAGATACTGGTTTTTTAAAGCCTATTTTCGTTGCCCATAAGCATCTTTCTTTCTTTTCTCTTTTTTATTTTTTTCATTTTTCCATTTTGAGTAAGCTTAGTAAAACTTCCATACCCATGATTATGTGTTTAGAGGAGTTTTACGATGCAGATTCATGCTAAATAAGTCCTTTGGTATAGTTTGTGGGTCTTATGAGGGTTGTTTCGGCATTAAAGAACATTAAGAGCATCTGAGCTGATGGTGAATAGAAAATTTGTTTGGAGAGGTTAAAGTCTTAAAAGATCTTAGTGATCAATGAATGGTTGCAGCTATCCTGCGTTCTTTATGACATGGGGAAGAAAGTAATGTTACAGAAGGTTCTCCACGTGCTTTCTTCTAGTTTTCTGGAAGTTGTGAAATACTGTACACTGCATGAATGAGTTAAGGAGAATATCTTTTGAAGCATGCCTTCTTTCATTGATGTACAGAGGAAGATAACAATGTTTTCAAATTTGATCCAATCTGTCCTTAGTAACAACACAATTCCCCTGCATTTTCTTTAATCTTACGTTGTACATGGAATTAGGTCTTTGACTGTTGATACCAAACATTAATCCTGTCCATTAACAGTCACAATCTGCGATCTGGACTAGCAGCTACACCTACATAAGTGGACAAACAACAGTTGCCCGAGACGCTGAAGAAATGATATGGGAGGCATCCGGGGGCCGGAGAAGCACCCATGTTAGGCAATTGGTTAGCATGAGTCTTACACTCCTGATGATTATGTCTGAGATAGAACTGAGAAGGAGTGCAAGAAAATTCAAGCAACCATCAGCAAATTGGCATGTGATCCTTTTGGTCTTTCCATGTGTTTTCCGCCCCCTCGAGTAAGTGGAACTTAACCCGGAAAAAAAAATAACCGTTTTGATCCTATTCTGCTTCCACAATTCATCTTTCCTTCACCTTTGAACGACACCTTGTATTCCTGTCCGGAATGCTTAAGACAGGTAATTTCATAAGTCATTTTCATGGGTAGACAGGAATGACCTGGAATAATAGCATAGGAACATTGGAGTTTTGAGCTTGCATGGTGAACGTGGACTTGGACTTTCCTTTCAAAACCCATCTAATTTTTTTACCTCGTCTTGTACCACGACTTTCACATCTCTTCCTTTCTCTTTTATTCACCTCAATTTTGAAGGGATCCTCAAGCTGAAAGACAACTGAAATTCCCTTGCCAGTAATTCTACACATGAATGTGTTGAAGTCTTCATAATTGATAAGATCAACTCAAATTATGAGTCCTGAAACCCATGGTTCAAGTAATCATGCTAGCTTGATTTTCTCAAAGACCAAAATTAGGGGAACAAAAGGACAATACGTTTCTTGCAGATTTATCTTTCAATATGGAATACGATTATTCAGATTGACTCCAGGTTTGCTCATTGACTGAATCTTTGAGTCTCCTGAGAAAAAGATATTTTCTAACATCTGAATTGTTTGAAAGTTTCAAATTAAACATGAAGAGAAAGAAAAGAAGCATACCCATTCGGAAATTGTCATCCAGTCTGTTTTGTGTTTCGGCAGCCAAAAAGTTAGAAGGAAATTCGACTCCAGAGTTAAAATCTTGAGAACCAGGTAAGAAAAGCTAAGTCATTCCCCACCAGTCAACCCCTTTTTCAGGATTAAAAAAAATGAAAAAGAAAAAACATAAGGAAAAGTGAGAGACAAGCTAATGGCCCCGAGTATATAAAGTACAATGACTCTCTCAATTTTCACTCGGAATCTGCCATACCGTTTTGTGAAGCCTCCTGCTGTATGTTTTTTGTAGTTTTCAGTTATACTGACAAAGTATTTTCTTTCCGAGCTTGCCTTCTTTCATCTGAAACCTGTTAAAGTTTTTTCGTTTTTTTGAAAGATCCTGTTAAAGTTTTTAACTGGGCATCAATGGCTATGGCAAAAGCACAAGGTGGGCTAAAGAAGACAAGGGTACCTCCAAAGAGAGGCCAGATCAAGGTTAGGATGATATCAATTATAATCAAGTCTGTGTTGAGAGTAGCGTCAAAAGCAGGAAGAGCGCTGCAAAGAAAGAAGAAGGTGACATCAGAGGAAATGCAGCTTCCAACTACCAAATAATCAGGGTGATCTGTACAGAAAATGAGAAGTTCCCAGCAATTGTCATCTTTAGCATTGCCTGGAAATGTGTTGGTTTAATGTTGCTTCACCCTTTTCTACATTATTCCCTGAAAGTTGTTGCCTGGTACTAGAGCAGTGCTCTCCGTGAGAATTCTAATGTATCTTTCTTTCGATTATCCACGACCCAATTCCCCTCCTCTGCCCCCCTTTTCTTATTTCTGTACTCTCTTTCTCTCCCTAAGACAAAACCTGGCAGCAAAGGTTTTAAATTCAGAACTACTAGCATTTTTCATTCTGTGCTGTAAGTTTCCAAATTGCATGTCTTATGAATGGCTCTATCCTTCAGCTAATTCTAAAAGGACCAGGCCTCTTAAGATGAATCCTCTACTTTAGTACCAGCCTATAAAATACAAAATCAACACTTATCTCTATTTCTGTTGCATGAAAGTAAGAGCCTCAAGACCAGTGCCATGTACGAAACATAAGCTTTCCTATCTGTACGGACAACAGGTCCCAAATAATTGGTGCTCTGTTTTTCCTTTTTTTTCCCTTCCAATTCTGTGTATAAAAAATTTCAGTGAGACTGGGGGAGCATGTGGGACAGGAATCAAAGTGCGATTGCACCAAAAAGCAAGGCAAAGTCGTATGTAAACTGCCAAAATTCTTTTGCTTAAAAAACGCATACTTATCAACATAAGTTTTTTTACTGAACTGCCTTGTGTGCTTTTGTAAGTACTTTTAAGGTAAGAGTGTTTCTGGGAGAAAACTTTTGCTAAAGATAAAAGAGTAGAATTTTTGTTGGCCAAGGTGATTTCTTGCCAGGTATATGAATCAAACAGGGTGCCTCTTTGCCACTCAAGAAGAAACACTTTTGTTACCTTTGTGCTTTCTTCCATTTGTGCCTTGCAAAGCAACCCCTTCTGTTTAAGGAAACATCTTACCCATATCTTAACCTCATATTAACCCATAATTAGACCTAAATTGGTTGGAGATTATGATGCCAAAAGAAAATAAAAAGAATTGGTCTTTTCTTTTCTTTGCAAAAGTTTTATGCTTCCTTTAGCACAAACACAAAGAAAGAAGGAAAATTTTTTCTTTGACTAGCCTTGGTATCTAGAATTTGCTTAATTAAAAGTTCTTTTTCTTTAAAAGATTACTTTAAAACTTGGAAATTATTTATTTTATAAAACGAGAACAAGTATAAAACAATTAATAAGACAAATACTGTTTTAATCTTTCTCTTCACCATCTCTAATCATTTCAATTATTTGTTGTAACACTTACTTAGTAAGAACAAATCTCTACAAAGACAAAAGAACAGAGAAAAAGCAGTGGGGGAGTTCTTTTGAAAAGCTCAACAATGTTCATGAATCATATAGATTTTCAAGATATTTAAAACCCCATGAACAGCATTTGTCACCGCAGAGGTGGACAACCCTTTCTTCGCCCTTGACACGGCAAATCTTGATTGTGTCCTTTGACCAATTCTACCCTAAAATCTCCCCCACTGTTCATTCCTTGGAAATCAGGCTTTAATCCGTAATCATGTCCCCAATGACTTCTTCACCTACACGGCGGTGTCGTTGAAATTTTGAACCCTCAAACAAACTTGCCCTTCGCAGTCCTAACCCTTCCGCCCTTCTGGAATCCCTTTGAAATTCAGGTATGTCCAAGTTGATTTGCTTTACCTTCAATACATATTTTAGAGAGTTTGACCTTAACGTTTTCCTGTTTCTATTTAAGATATATAGAAGACATGAAGATTAATGCTAATCACTCGAAGTGTTTTGTTAACCATTACTGCAAGTCAGCTTTTAAGGTTATTATATTAAGTAATATTTTTTTAATATATTAAAGATCATCATAGTAATTGTTATTTAAGGGTATAGTTAGAAAAATTAATTTTATCTGTACGTATTATAATACAAATAATCTCACTCAAGTTAAATAAAAATCTAAAGTGAGAGATTAAAAAGGTATATTTTTTATTCAATTTGATCGTCACAACCAGCATGTATGTAGCTTTAAAAAAAATCATAAAAAAACTTTTATATTTGTGTTATAAATCCGATCATATGTTAATAAATATATTCAATTTTAAAATGTAAAATCACAAATTTATTCGAATACCATTATTCCATATAAAGATTAAAGTCGTGTATTTAATTATTTACAAAGATTAATTTTAATTCTTACTAATCCAAAGTAATAGTTGTTTATTCTTGTATCCAAATAAAAATTTTATTTTATTTTACATAATGATTAATAACCAAAATGATATATGTCTTATAGAAAAAAAAAACCATGTACGATTTGACTAAAAAACTTTGTGAAAGATTATATCATTGAGATAATGTTCGAGATATTGTGTTATCATGATAATTTATTATTGAATTAATGAACTTAAGTGCTCATTTTTTTTATATTTAAAACCTTTGACTTTAATGCAAAAGTTTCTTTAAAATATAATATAATATACGACCCAACTAAATTATTATTTTTCTACATACACTACTGTTGTCATTATTGCATGGTTAGCAAAATCCTTACTATATAATATATATATATATATATGCATTAAAGATATAATTTTTTGGGTAATGCTTTGTATTGCAATAATGAATCCGTTTAATCCGTAAATTAATCTTTTTGACTTTAGAAAAGCTAATTACTGTATTCCAAATTACAAAGACATTGAATGAAACATTCAGCTGGGCAGCTATAACAGTGTTTCTTGTAAAGGATAGCAGAAGAAGAAGTTTCGGCGAAGAATCCTTCGGGCCCTCCAATTGGGCTTTCGTATGAACGGATGACGTTAGACCCGCTCGTGCAACAAAAGCACTTTGAAAGGATAATAATATTTTGCTGTGTTGGGTAGTGGCACAACCTCGAGGACTTTTGAAGCTACGGATCCGACCCAGTAGTTGACATGATGACAACAAATGTTTGGCTCGTTGAAAACATCGAATAGTGAACATTGTCTGTTGGTTCCTCTTAATGGAAGTGGAACTCGGATCTTTTCTCAACAGTTTCTCATCCCCACCATGGAAACGGCCTTTGGATCAGTGGATGTTTTTGGTCATCATTTTTGTCGGGTAAGCTTTATTGGCTGTACTGATCCACATTCTTGTTTGTTTCCAACTTTTTCTAGGCTAGTGCAGGACCTTGAATTCAGTCCTGAAGACTAACAGATGATGTTGGTATAACACATTTTAGCTGATGGGTTTCATCCATGAGAACACAAGTAACTCAAGACATCGTCGGCAGGGTAAAGAACCAATAGTACTATAGAATGGTTTACAAATAGAGGCTGAGGGGCAGACCAATGTCAGGCACATAGCACTTGAGAACAAGCTTCTGCCGAGCGCAGCCCAGGTCATGACTCATTCAGCTTTTTTTTAGCAGTGGAAATTTAACTGCGATTCATCAGCTTCAATCTTTTCCCGAAGGAAAGCAAATGCATGCATTTGTGATCAGACAATGACAGTATGAAATTGATAATACATTAGAGATTGCTGTAAATTGTGTTCAAATAATACACCTTATTCATCAACAGAGAATCGTCCTTGTGTGCTTCAAAGCCTAAAAGAATAAGAAAACCACAACCATATTCATGATCCTCTTTCCAACAAAGATTGAGAGAAACCCAGCATTCTGGAATGCGATACAATTTGCAATTTCACCATATGCTCATGTACCACTAGCTTATAGGTGAACCTTAAATTTGAAAATTATAATGACAGCTGCCACTCAGCCAGGATAACGGGAAGCTCAGCAGTCTCAAGCTACAGGTGAAATCGTGATGACAAGTAATTTGCAGCAGGATCATAGAGTCAACACTTTTAAAACGCATGTGGACTGAAGACTCTGCGCCTCTAAAAACTAAGCTTATGCGTTAGGCTCCTGAATTTGGATTGATGTTTTTGCCAAGCTAGCTTCTAGTTCGTTTAGTTCATCCATGTCCAATTCATCATCATCATCATCGTCATCTGGAAGAGCTTCAGCATCAGCAGCAGATGTCGCTGAGGTACTTGGTTCATCAGCAGCTGAATCAGGATTGGCCTGATGTTGTATGTGCAAAACAAGAAATATTCAGCAACAATTAGTCCATCTCATAGTATGCCCATGGAATATTGGTCTGTCAATAGTTTAAATTCTTTGCATGTGTTCCAATTTCATTCCATGATTAAATCCACTGTTCAGCACCTACCAAACATATTTCCGAAGTTTGGCCATAATATCAGGTACTACAAAGAAGGGCCACAACTTTTCTTCGGAGATCATATTAAACCCAGTTGAATACCTGTTAGATATGACAATTTAGAAGCACCATAACCAGGGAGGTGCTTTTTTCAAACCCTCTCCCTCTTAGGATCAAGATAGGGCAAGGTAAGGAACCACAAAGATCCCCAGGAGCAGGGGCAGCTCTAGGCTGTTTCAAGATAGGTATATTTCAAAATACATTTTACTTCAGTGTCTATTCAAACTTCCTGTTACCAAGCTCACATGTTAACTTTATATTAGTTTCACCGTCAAAAACATGTGCCATGATGGCATGATTCAGTGGAAAATGATAAACGCTAGGTGGTGCCAACACCAGTAAATTAGCAGTGGCGGAGGTAGCATTGTGGCAGAAATTGTCACATTTTCCCTATGAAAGCAAGAAACAATAATTTATGTTCCTTAAAATTTGGAAACTAAAAACTTTAATTACTAGTACTGTGACTAGTAAATATATTTTCCTCTTAAAGAAACCTAGAAAATCAATGCTCTATTTGCCACTTCCATCAGCATACGGAAGCTTCCTAAATATGTATTACCAGCAGTTCAACCTCTGATTCCCCAGAGTGATTCATGAAGCTCACAGGAGCTACAAGGAAAATATAGAAGATGCCAAGCAAAAGAGTACCTTATTTCCGCGAACATCAGATTCTTCCTCTCTTTGGTATTTCTCATATGCCTCAGCATCATCCACGAATAAACTAGCATCTAACATAAACAGTTCACGGCCACTGCAATAAAGCACAAAGAACAACAAATTTAGCAAAAGGCACCCAGGAAAATAAGACACATGCAAATACACTCACTCTATTAACAAACATGTGTAAAAGCAGATGGGCCACACAGGGCATACCTCATGCGGTCACTCTTAGCCCTTTCTGCCTTCTGTGCGGCCAAACTTTCATCTCTTTCTGCTATCTTTTTCTTCTTCCATTCCATAAATAACTCAGGAGTCATAGGAGTTGAAGTCTTTAATTTAGCACGCTACAGGAGAAGACATATTTTAGTTTGTTAAGTTAAATATAATGAAAAGAAAGTCACAAACTATGCTGATTAGAGCATAGCAGGTTGATTCCAGCAAATCTAATAATTACCTGATTCTCAATTTCATCCTCAATTGGTGTTTTTTCTTGCTCTTCCTCAATCAGAGCCTTCATCTGAGACTTTAGAACATATCCAGGGGGAAGAGCATGCCTGTAGTGACAATCTTTACCACCATTTGGGCATTCCCAAAACCAGCCATATTGTTTCTTCTCTACTGCTTCCAAGAAATATTTACAAACCTGCACATACATCCAATCAGTACCAATCATAGTCATTCAAAGTTAGGAAAAGCGGCAGAAGATGAGAAACAAATATCTCAAGTCACACAGCTAAACCCTACAATTTACACCAACTTAAACCTCAAAGCCATCTAGTTTTACCTCTCTCTCTCTATCCTCTGCATATCTAATTAATAATTTGCACATTAAGTGAATTTCATATTAGGCATTGACAAGCAAATGCTTCAGAATGTAACAAGATACATCTCATGCTAGCTTTCCATTTGCCATTGTCCATACTAGAAGAAATTTCCACCAGAGTTCAAAGGCATGACTTTCACACATAAATGAGCAAACATGTGCCATTTAACAAATATAGAGTACAGCAGAATATACATTTTGAAATAATCAACAAATTTATACAGGAACAACAGCAAAAGCATACAATATCAGTAGGCTTATTCTGATTATATTCCTTTGTCTTTGACTCCACAACCTTCTCCAAAGTTTCTTGATCCCAGTCCTCCATTGTTTCTTAAAGAAAGAAACACCAAACACATAAACATCAGTACAACGATATACATATCATACTGCATAAGTAATAACAGTCAAACAACATAAAATTTCATATGGAATTAACCTTGGTCGCGCTTATCACTGTAAATGTCAATCTTCTCGCCTTTCCTCTGAACATTCAGGTCATGTGAGAACTTACATTTAAAACCTTTGGCACACTGTCCCACTTTATAGAATTCACATAGTATCGACTTGGGATCAACACCTGCTCAAGCACCCAATTATTAGTTCTAAACTTTTAATTCCCACTAGCCAATATAAATACATATTATAAACAAAAAAACCAACATCCAAAACCTTAAGCCAGTGATAATCATCATGAAATCAGAGAGGAAAAGACAGGACAATTACCAACAGGCACTTTGGGCTGAGTAACAGCAATCTTGAACAAGTCATTCAGCTCCTTATCTTTGGCCTTCTCTTCCTCTTTCTTTTTCTGTTAGTTAAAAAAAAAATTGATGTCTAAGCTTGTTTACTAGAGAAAAAATAATCTGTTTTTTTACCATTTGATATTATCTTCCTTGAAACTTTCACTTCCTAAAGAACCAGAATTACCAATCAACTTAACTAATTAAACATCAAAAAAGAACTAAGCATTTTGACTGACAATAAAAATTCTTCACTTTTCTATGCAAACCAAACTAATTCATACCAACCCAAGCTGAGAAAAAACTTAAAAAATCTATCCCGATTCTAATTTCTTTCCTTTCATCCACTGAAAGTCTTAAACTCCTAAACAACACAATAAAAAGGGAATCAAAAAGAAATCATAAAAAATTCTATTTTTTGATTTTTAAATCTATAAATTAAGAGGTATAAAGAAAAGGAGTAATCGGGAGAGGATCCGAACCTTTTGAGCTACTTTACTCGCGTCGGGTTTGGGTTGAACGGATTGCTTAAGATTTTGGACGTACTTTTGGACATTTTTGCTTTTATTCTTGTTTTTGAGACCGAAGGTCTTGTCCTCTACGATCTTCTGCTTCTTCGCTAACTCTGCTTTTGAGGGTTGCTTCGGCGGCATCTCTTATCAGCATCAAAAACCACAAAAAGCTTCTCCTTTTTTCCTTTAATCAATCGAATCAAAAATTTTCAAAAAATCTGATTCATCCGAATTTTTTCTGACAATTGATTTATGTTTTTTTAGCGTTTTTGTAATTATAATCGAGTTGGCGGATTTGGGGGAAGAGAGTGTAGGCAGGGGGACGGAGCTGGCGTTCGGGCGTGGAGTGGCTTGGCTTTCAGTTCAAGACGGGCTCGAGAAGCTGCGGCTGCGTTGCTGAATTGTCGATAGTAGCCCTGGTGTTTGTTGACGTGGCAGGTTTCTGGGGTATTTGCGGGATTCGCGTTGTTGTCCACAGGTTTTCTTTGCTTCTAACTCTAAAGAACCATCGTTCTTTTATTAAGCCTCGTTTAGTTTTAGTCTTGCAGGATGGACTGACTGATCAAATATAAGTTTGCTACCATAGAATGATGCTAACAACATGCACAATTTACTATCTACGATCTTATAACATTAAGGAATTTCACAAACGGAATTAAATCGATATTGTATCTTTTTTCTAATTTATTTATAATTATTACTGTTATATCATTGAACTTCTTTTAAGTTCATTTTTCATTGGTTAAATTTATAATTTTATATTGTTATGGATGAATTTTTAAATTTACAAGCCAAATTAGGTAGATTTAATATTTTTTAATTTAATAAAGTTATTTAATTATTTTTAAAAATATAATTAAAATTTTATTTTATTATTACATTCAATCAAACTTTATACTTTTATTTGAAATTAAATAAGCTCTAGAAATTAAACATTGATTAAGTAAAAATTTCTTTGTTTTTATCATTTTATGTCCATATAACATAATGTTAATATAAAAAATAAAAAATATTACATAATCATATCATATCATATCATATTAACATATTATATCATCATTCATTAATAATATACCACATTAATGGTAACACGAAATATAAAAAATAATAAGTCATATTTTGAGTAATATGTTAATAATGAGATTTCATTTAGTTTAAAAGAAAAACAAAATCTTTGATTATATATAATAAAATAATAAAAATTTATTTAAAATATTTATGTTAACTATTACCCCTATTACTATCTACATAGATAATTTGAAAAAAAAAGGTGCAAATCCCAAAAAATTAATATTGTTTTTACTTTAAAAGGGAAAAGAAATGTTAAAATTTTATGGCATAATATCCAAAAGAACTCTTAAAATATTTTTAAAAAATTTAAATAAATTTTTACAGATTTATTGAGTTCAATCAAGCTTTTAGATTTTTATTTTAAATTAAATAAATTATTATATTTTTTATTTTGAAGTAAATAACTTTTTATAATTAATAATTAATTTAATCAAAATATCATTTATCATTTTAAGTCACATGATATTAAAATGGTATGTTAATCTATTATAATTAATGATGATATAATATGTTAATATATCATAATTGATAACGATGATATGTTAATTTGATATAATAATATAATTATATAATAATTTTTACTTTTTATATCAAAACTATGTCAATATCATGTAGATATAAAATATTAAATGATATTTTGATTAATAATAATTAATTAATTATTAATCATGATAAAAATCTATTTAACTCAAAATAAAATTATAAAAATTTGATCGAATATAATAAAAGTGTAAATATTTATTTAAATTTTGTTTAGCTTAGAGATTTATTTCAACATTATCTCAAATTTTAATAATTTTTTTAGTATTATTGATATTTTCTTTGACAAAATTTGCTTCTTCCTCCCTGCGCCCTATATACAGAAGAAGGAGAAACAATTGCGGACAAACTTGCATAACAGCCGACAATACCTACCTTTCAAATTCAATCCACAAGCAACATCATACAAAAAAAAAAAAAAAAGCCATGGAAGAACAGCGGACAATCCCCCACAGCACAACCAAACACTCACTTCCTTAGCCAAGAATGAAAGACTTTGTCATCATCCTTGGCGGTTCCTCCATTTCTACTCCTCCAGCAAACCTCCATCACCACCACCATTCTTCAAAACCCAAAAAACCCAATTCCTCCCTTCACAGGCTTTCTCCTTCCATCCCCACCGTCCATTCTCATCAACACCCTTACCCTCTCCTCTCCAGCTCCTCCGTACGATGGGACCCCACTTCCCGCCGCAGCTCCCCGCTCAAGTACTACGCCGACCTCGCTTCGAAGTTGGCGGAGGATGGCCGTCTCGAGGACTTTGCAATGATAGTGGAGATGCTCGTTGCTTCGGGAGTTAATGCTCCGCGTGTTGTTTCAATGTTGGGTGTTGAGCTTGTTTCCAAAGGGGTTGCTTTGAATGTTCAAGAAGGAAAGGTTAAAAGTGTTGTCGAGGTGCTGAAGAAAGTTGAGAAGCTTGGGATTGCTCCTTCGAAGTTGGTTGATGGGTTTGGTTTGGATTCGATGAAAAGGGAGGTTCAAAGGATTGTGGGTTCTGGTGAAGTGGAGCAAGCTGTTGATTTGTTGGAGGCTTTAAGAGGTACCCAATGTGCTTTTGCTACTTTTATTCATATAACTAGCCAAAACCAAAATCATAATCATTAAAATCGAACAAACGATTAAATACAGTGTTGATTTTAAGATAAATAGTTTTTCTCAATATAATATATAGCTAAAATCTTTGTATTTTATTCTCCGAAAAAAATTACAGTTTTAATTTTTAATTTATTTAAAAATATTACTCCATTCAGTTTTATATCAAATCGCAGTTTTTACTTCTGGAAGGAAAAGCAAGTAAGGAAGGTATACCTTAATCTTTGTGGAATAGCCCTTACATAAAGAATTTTGCAACCGGGCATCCTATTAGACTCTCACCAGCAGGCAGCTACACGACTTAATACTATAGTTTTTTGCAAGTTTTGTTATTTCATTACTTCATGGAACTGAATCAATTGCTATGTGAATTGAAGTTGAGTACCCTAGGTGTTACTGCATGAGTTTCTGATCCTTGGAAGATTTTAGGTGTGTATGGTTAGTGGTTTCTCTGTTCATAGACGTTCCTTGCATTGCTTGACAGACGTTATCTTGGTTCAGGTTTTCAATTTACAATCAAGGAACTAGTGGATCCATCTTACATTATAAAAGTCTGTGTTGATAAAAGAAACCCAAATTTGGCCGTAAGGTATGAGCTTTTGCTTTCCTTTTGTTTGTTACATATAGGTCTTAATTTTACCATCAAAGTTCCTAAAAGATTTCATGAGTGTAGCTTCAATAATTTCAAATGATGAACACTTCTTTTTTGATTTGGCTGGTGCTAATCCTTGGAATGTTTGCATTGAAGGTATGCTTGCCAGCTGCCACATGCCAAAATATTATTCTGTAGCCTTATAAGTGAATTTGGAAAGAAGAGGGATTTGGCATCTGCATTGACAGCATATGAAGCGTCCAAGAAGAACTTGAGTGGTCCTAATATGTATCTATATCGTGCAATAATTGATGCTTGTGGTCTTTGTGGTGACTACCTGAAATCTAGAAACATTTACGAGGTATTTGCTCACCCGCCTTCTCAAATTCAATGAAATTTTCTTGTAAATATTTCATTTGGTTGTTGCGTCTACTTATGGACATCATAAAGATTCTTTCCTCCACTCCCCTCACCCATATTGCTGCTAATGTGATGGTAACTGGCTTAATTAAAATACACATGAAGTATGGTCAGCTGATTATCATGTCTTCAGATTTGAATGCCTTTACATGGTAAAAAATCCCTTTTTTTGTGGCATTCCTAAATTTTATTCTTCCAATGAGATTTGGGCTTACTTTTTGTATGAATTTTGCTGCAGGACTTGGTCAATCAAAGGGTCACTCCAAATATATATGTTTTTAACAGTCTCATGAATGTCAACTCTCATGATCTGGGATACACATTAGATGTTTACAAGGACATGCAAGTATGCCCAACTCCCTGTCTTTTCTTCTATGGAACTTAATATCATTGAAGAATCTTTCTCTTTTTCATGTTTATTTTATTTATTTTTCCTTTATTTCTTTTTTTCTGAACAGAACTAAGCTCTCTAAGTACACTCTCAGATGGGTAGTCTAGATTTCTAACTTTCAGTAATTGCCTGGCTATTTTCTCAATAATCTGATGCTTGACTTGAATGTTTCTCATTTCATTTATTTATAGAAGATATAATATAAATGTAATTTTTAATGGAAAGTGTGGATGTCTAAAATGGTTAATCTCTGTCTGATGATCTAGTGTCAAGCTTGTAGTGGAGATAAACTTTCCCTAGTGAAACATTCCATATCACTACAAACATGAAGATTCATGCTACATGCACATTAGCAAGATAATATATTAAAATGTGTTTCTTTGTTCAGAATCTTGGTATCACAGCAGATATGGCATCTTATAACATCCTTTTAAAGGCGTGCTGTCTTGCTCACAGAGTTGATTTGGCCCAAGATATTTACAATGAAGTAAAGCATCTGGAGTCAACAGGAGTGTTGAAGTTGGATGTCTTTACTTACTGCACGATCATAAAGGTATTTGTTGCTGCACTGTCCCAAAAACAATTCCAATTCCTATAACCTGTTCAATGAACCTTTTGTGATATATCCTTCTCTTAATAATATGTATGTGTACAAATTTTAGGTCTTTGCAGATGCAAGGTTGTGGCGAATGGCACTGAAAATTAAAGAAGATATGGTATCAGCTGGCGTTACCCCTAATACAGTTACATGGTCATCATTGATCAGTACCTGTGCCAATGCAGGCCTAGTTGAGGAGGCATTTCAATTATTTGAAGAGATGATTCTCACTGGATGTGAACCTAATTCACAATGTTGCAACATTCTTCTACATGCTTGTGTTGAGGCTAGCCAGTATGACAGGGCTTTTCGCCTTTTCCACTGCTGGACAGGAGGCCAGGAGGGTTATACTGGCAGTATAGATAGTGTGTTAATTTCAAAGCAACTAAACAACAAAACTTCTACTTCGACTGCACTATCTAATTCACATCATTTAAGTTTTGCCAAGAAGTTTTCTTTCACACCTACTACAGCAACATATAATATTTTAATGAAGGCCTGTTGTACTGACTACTATCGTGCAAAAGCTTTAATGGATGAGATGAAGTCTGTTGGCCTTTCACCTAATCATGTAAGCTGGTCAATTTTGATCGATATATGTGGAGGTTCAGGCAATGTAGAAGGTGCCATACAGGTTAGATGTCCTTTCATAAAAGAATTTATCTTATTTTGCCTTCCATTTTATCTTGTTTCTCAAACATTGGTACATTATTGTTTTAGGTGCTATCTTTTAGGATCCAGACAATAGGTTGTTATCGCATGTTTATTCACAGATTGGTGTGGCACATTATTGGTCATGAAATAGCATTAATGGCTATGTTGCCTGACTCTGTTTTCCTCTTATTTCATGCCCACTGCCAAAATACAGGCTAATGCAGTACTTGTTTAATTTTAAAATATGAAAGTGCCAGGCCTAAAAGATTAAATCATTTCACTCTACTAAATCAAGAACTCAGGAAACAATTGATGGTTGCATAGATGTCTACAAGTTTTTGAAGGAAATAGAAAGGAGGAAACAGAGAAAGAGAACACCTGTAGTTTGTAAGGCCATGAGGACCTGAGTATTGGTTTTCTGAAATCCCTTTCGCTTAAATTGCATTATGTTCTCAAAGTGACTCAAATTTTACTTGGTAATCAATATATTGGCAATAACTACACCTGATATACACCAGCCAGGCAGCTGTGTTTTGCCTTTTGTCTTCCTAAAATTGGCCTCCAATCCACTATTCTTTGTTGGCAAAAGCTCTATGCAATAACTTACATTCTCTGACAACTATGTTTTCCTTTCAGTGCAGATCTTGAAAAATATGCATTTGACTGGAATTAAACCTGATGTTGTTGCATATACAACAGCAATCAAGGTGCAAAGCTTTTGTAATAAACTTGGTTGTTCTGTAATTGCTTTTCTAGACACTGACAATTGTGTTATGCTCTCACACCATCTCAAATTGATTGGTGTTGGATGTTGACATGTCATGCTATTTTGTATCATAGGTTTGTGTCGGAAGCAAAAATCTGAATTTAGCCTTTTCATTATTTGAAGAAATGAAGAGATATCGTGTACAACCTAATTTGGTGAGTGATCTGAAATGATGCCTTTCTGTTCTTCAGTCTTACAAATTAAAGAACATTAAAAGCATGTCTAAGTGTTAATTTGGTGATGTAATGTCAACATATGAGTTCACCTTGTATGGCACTGTAATAAAGGCTGTCTCATAGAAGATTTTGCTAAAATGCTACAATTCTTCTTTTGTGTTTCCTATCACAAATAAAATTATTCTTCTATGACCCTCAATACTGAAACATGGAAGCAGGCACTTTTGATTATTAGTAACTGTCCTGGTACATTCAGCAAATAAACCTTGAACTTTGTTTTTACAGGTGACATATAATACACTTTTAAGAGCTCGTAGCAGATATGGTTCCTTGCATGAAGTACAGCAGTGCCTAGCTATATATCAGGATATGCGGAAAGCAGGGTATGTTAGCATTATCATTATGTGTAAATTGCAAATTGCCTTGAAAAGTCTTTTATGCTTCATAGACAATATCATCATTCTGTGGTGCTTGCTTTTGAGGAATCATTATGCAGACTTAATGGTTGCTAATGGCCTACACAAACGTTTAGATTCAGTCTTTAACAGGGTATCCGTTGCAGGTACAAATCCAATGATATTTATCTCAAGGAACTAATTGAAGAATGGTGTGAAGGAGTAATAAAAGAAAACAACTATAAACGAGAAGGGTTAAGTTCCTGCAAAAGAACTAACTTGGAGAGACCTCACAGTCTACTTCTCGAAAAGATTGCAGTGCACCTACAGATCAGTACGGCAGAAAGCCCAGCAATTGATCTTCGTGGGCTTACAAAGGTATGGTTGGGCACTGCTGATGCAAACTGAAGCATCATTACGATAGTGAGTAAATTTCATGGATAGTCACTAACTTTATACCATTTTCCCACTTTTCTCATCGAACTTCAATTTTGTCCCAAATTGATACCAAACTCTGTAAATTGTAACTATATGGTTGCGTTAACATATTCTGTTCCAAATAAATGATGAAATAATGATATAGTAACTATTTAAACAATTGTGTTATTTAAAAAAAATTTTAAATTCCTTTTTTCTTCTTTTATCTTCTCATTTTTCTTTTTTTCTTTTACTTGTTCTTTAATTTTCATCATTATTTTGTAGATTTCACATTCTAACA
>NW_018397263.1:2031982-2033841 GCF_002168275.2 Theobroma umbraticum | reverse complement strand
AAAAAAAAAAAGGGAAAATGAGAAGAAAAAAAATGGGCCAGAAAAGTTGATATGGAGTTTTTAAGTGACTTGGTTGTTTAAGTGGCAATATATTATATCATTATTTTGTCATTTATGTAGATGAAATTACTTACAATGACCAAATTTGGTACACTAAAAGAAGCTTAGTGATCCATGAAGTGTGGTAAAACTGTAGTTGTTTAGCAAAACAGAAAAAAGATAAAACTGTGGTAAACATCTACGAATTTTACTGTAGTTGTTTTCAATATAACTTGCATTCTTGATTGAAACTATAGTTGTCTTATCTAATTTAGAGGCCTTGAATCTTGATTGAAATTATAGTTATTCGCACATGGTCTAATTTATGTTGAGTTATTTTGTCTGACTGCTCTTTTGGAAGAAAGTATCATCTTTGTTCTCTCCTGGGACCTGATCTCTCATAAGAGTTTGTGTATTGCCTACTGACAGGTTGAAGCTCGGATATTTGTTCTTGCAGTTTTGCGAATGATCAAAGAGAACTATATCCTAGGTACAAAACATCCTCAGACTTAAACTAATAGTTCACAAATTTTACATAACTTATCTCAGGCAGGATAACACTACTGTTAACTTTTCTAAGCAGTCATAAATTGGTACATAAGTTGAGTCACATGAACGCAAATCCATGATCATGGTAACATCTTTTGAAGCCATATTTTGATGTTTCACTAAATTTTCTTGCAGGGCATTCTGTAAAAGATGATATGTTGATAATCTTAGGAGTCAGTGAAGCAAATGCAGCAAAGCAAAAATCTGAGGTGAAAGATGCAGTAATGAAACTTCTGCAGGAGGAATTGGGGCTTGAGGTACTATTGGTTGAACCTCAAGTTAAAAATGGACGGGTAGATTTGCAGACTCCTATTGATGCAGATCCAGTTTCATCAGAAACAGTTGGAATGAACAGTTTATTGTCGAAGCCCTTATCTTCTACCAGGAGACCTGTGATTCTGCAAAGGTTAAAGGTTACAAGGAAATCGTTGAATCATTGGCTCTGGAGAAGGGCAGATTTCATTAAAAGGTAAAGTGTTTATTTACGAACCTCAATTTTGTTTATAATTTTTTATAATCATTTTTCAAATAGATATGACGGAGAATAAGTGAGTGTAATTATTACTACTAAAGTTACAGCAAGTGTATAGAAGTTGTTCAACCACATTTAACTCAAAGTGGGATGAAATAAAAAGAGGTGATTTATTTGGTCCTACAGGTTCAATTCAGTTTTATATTTTGTTCCTCTTTGACTGTTGCAACCAATACAGGTTTTTACTCAGCATTTTCTACCATGTATTAAGAACTGTGTTCTTCAGAAAGTTAACTGAGAAACAAAACAGGACACTGATACTGTTGCAGTTGTAAGACCTTGAATCCTAAACCTAAAACATAAAGTTAATAAGGCTTTCAAATGCATATGATTTCTCACAAATCGTAACCATTTCAAATTTACTGCATCATAAAGATTGTTATAACGACTGATCCAGACCAGTCAACCAATAATTGAAAGTAAAATCTCAAGACATGAAATCCAAAAGATTGCTATCATTAATAAAGTAAACATTAAGCAATTTCCCAGTTCTCATACACAAAAGTTAAAACAACAAACTCCACAATCTTACCAAACCAGACTACACTCCTGCTCACAGCCAGTCCTGCTGCTGCAACTTCAATGGCAGATAAACCTCAGACAAGTACTGAAACCCAAAAGAACTCAGCGCCTGAATCTCAGCCTTATGCTTAGTCTTCACCATCAAATTCAACTCCTCAACCCACCCCGGATTCTTCTTCACAAAGTCCTCCTCCAACAAATCCTTCCCAGTCTTTAT
>NW_018397263.1:2000431-2031882 GCF_002168275.2 Theobroma umbraticum | reverse complement strand
TTTCCAAACTTATTAAACTAAACTTAAATGATGTCAGTCTAATTTTGATTGTCAACTTTGATTAGAAGAACACAAAAAGAAAAAAAGAAACACTAATTTTTTCACTTGCATTCCCTTGCAACTTAATACACAATTAAATTCTGCCACTTGTCCCTAGGCTAAGTTGATATTCAATTTATATAAAAATTAATAATAAATAAATAAATAAATATACGAACACATTTAGCAGAGTTACTTATTTACAAAAAAGAAATGCTCTTTTAAAAAAAAATAATGATTTTTTTCTTTTTAATCCTATAAGGAACCCAATGAAGTTAAGGTGACAAAGAATAATTTTTTCCCTTGTAAATTTCCTCTCTTATATTTGAATTTATAAAATAACAAGAAGAGTTTACAAGGAAAAAAATTGTCTATTATTGTAAAATCAAAAATCATATATAAAGAAATAATTCGATGGGGAAAAAAGGAATATAATTCATTTGCTCATACATATTAAGTAATCATAATTTTTTTTATTTTTTACAATAATAATGATGAAGAAAGTAAGAGGAAAAAGGGTAGTATTGTCATTACGAGAAGAAGTCCATTGTTGTCAGCTACGAAGTCAAAGACATTCTTAATTGCGTGCAACACTCCGCATCAAACGCTCACCTAGATAATTTTTTATATTTAGTGTTGGTTTGTTTTATAGTAAAATATTTTTTAAAAATTATTTTTAAAATTTATAATTATTTAGAAAATAAAAAATTAATTTTAAATATAAAATATTTTATGAGTAAAGAGGATTAATTATGAAAAATATCTTACTCTTTTAAAAGGTATAAGATATTTTTCATAAAACAACACAAATATTATTATATTAAATTCATGAATATAAATTTAATGAATATTAATATTTAATTTAAAATATTAAAAATTAAAAATATTAAAATTTATTTTTAAAAAAATTAATTTAAATTATTAATATTTAAATTATATAATATTTTTAAAATTAAAAAATAATTTTTAATAAAATCATTCAATACAATTAAATTTTTTATTTATAAATGAAATAAATTTTATTAATAATTATAATAAAAAATATTACAACTAATAACAAGGCTAATCTCGTCATTTCAGCTTATTAACTCAACGCCGACACCACCGCCCTTTAACTCCAATCCAAAAGGATCGTTTAAAATGAGCAAAGCGCCTTTGACGTCCGTGAGAACGACGTAACGCCAGTCTCGATATTCCCCACCTCTTCATACGCCACGTGTCTCGCGCGAGATCTACAAGATCTTGAGAGATGTTATGGAGACACTCAAGCTCCCGGCTTTTGATTTTGTCCAGCTCAGCAAGCAAACGGGCCCCAAATTCTTAACCACGTGGAAATATCCACATATGACGTGGTATTTCTTCTACGTTCCACACCTCCATTTTATCCACGTCAGCAACTTTGGACTCATCTTAATATCTTCTCCGCTCTTCCGTCTCCTAAACAAGAGGTCGGCAATATCTGTCCTTTCCGAGTCGCTCTGTTTCTCAGGCAGTCAATTTAAAAAATAAAAATAAAAAATAAAAATTTAATCTGCAATAAATTGTGGAAAAATTTTGTCAATAATTTAAATTTCTTGTTTAAATGAAAAAGTTAAGCGTTGAAATTAATTTTTGCTTAATTTTTGCGCAATGTTATTTTTAAATTCAAATCGGTTTTAGATCGAGCTCAGTCATGGTGTTTAATGAAGCTTTGGCGAGGATTATCTTCATCTCTAGCACCTGTAAGTTCTTTACTTTCAGTTGAAGTTTGAATAATTTTCTTTTATTGAATTCCATTACTTTTTTCCGTAGATTTCATTTATTTATTTATTTTTTTGAAGAGATGAAGAAATGATGCTGTAGAATATTCAAAAAATTTCAATTTATTAGTTTAGTTATAGTTTTTTTAGATCTTTTGATTAAGTTTTGGTTAGTACTAAAAAAGCTTTGTTTAATATTAGGAGCAGATTTTAGGTGCTTGACATTAGGGTTTTGGCCTAGAAGTCTTTAAAATTTAATTTAATTTTGATAATTTGAAATTAACTAACGTAAATGTTTATGTATAAAGTTATGCTTGTTTCGTAGCACCGTGAATTTGTTCCCTGAATTGAGGAAAATATCAGGGAGAGTTACTTGTTTGATTGAACTTAATTATTCTATTTTTGTGGATTATTTTGATAGGATGCTCTGTTTTCTTCTACAGGGTGAAAGCAGCCTAGGGAGTATGGAGTTGGTTACTGAAGATTGAAAGGAGTTATATTTGTTTGTGGTGATTTATTTATCTTTAAGTTATGGATCTCCTTAGTGATTTGGTCTTGCTGTAGGTTGAACCGTACGTTTCTTGCTGAGGTTTGGGTTCTTGAAGACGAAGCTATGTACTATTTGTTTTGTGGATTGAAGAAGGATTTTCACTGTTTCAATATTGGACCATCCTTATTGTTGTCAGTCTTTTCTAATTTGATTTACAGGGAAGTGTCTAGATGAAAGTTGATAGCGATGGCAACAAAGGGTTACAAGAACTAAATCATCATCTATGTGATGGTAACAATAGATCTACAAATGGAGTTGTGACTGAGGAACATGTGACGCGAGAAGGAGATGAGCTGAAAGTTAATGAGATTGCACAAAATGTAAATGATGGTTACGTTGGGGCTGTTCAGGCCCCTGCTGTGCTGCAAATACCACAGCAACAGCCTCAAAATGCAATGGTTTGTTGGGAGAGGTTTCTGCATCTCAGATCACTTAAGGTTCTGCTTGTAGAAAATGATGATTCTACTCGCCATGTTGTCACTGCACTTCTGCGCAATTGCAGTTATGAAGGTTAGTGACTAGCCCTTCTAGGATTGTAACACAGAACAATTTTGCTCTCTGCTCCTCTTTTTGGCTGAAGAAATGCAAATTGTAAATTTGTGCCTCAGGATTTATTAACTTGGAATGAAATTGTCAAGGCTTGGAGGTTATTCTCTAAGATATTATAAATTTAGCGTACTTCCCACCTTCCAATAGATTATGCCACACAGAAGGGGAGCTGCTTTCTCAGCTAGATCAATTTGATTAATTAACCTCACTAATTACAAGACTTGAAAATGTTTGCGATTTATTTTGCCTGTTGAGAACCCAATTAAGCTAAGCCTGTTCCAGCTTTCAATAGCACTTGCAGCCAGAATCTTCTTATTATTTTTCGTATCTTGTCTATTTATTGCATCAATAAACTTGATACTTGGTTACATTTTGATGATAAAATTCTATGAAACCTATTTATCTCTTATTCAATTTACTCCTGGGAGGGGCAAGCTCTTCTCTACTGGAATTCCCGACTTATCAATTATCCAATGAACTATAAGGCTCATGTAGCCTATATTAACTGTAACACTCGCTTCATATTCCCAGTTATTGACGCTGCAAATGGACTGCAAGCATGGAAGATACTAGAAGATTTGACCAATCATATTGATCTTGTATTGACTGAGGTGGTTATGCCTTGCTTATCTGGCATTGGTCTTTTGAGCAAGATTATGAGCCATAAAACACGAAAAAATGTTCCTGTAATCAGTAAGTTCTCCACTCTCTTCTGCATTTTTGTTGATTGTTCTAGCACTTTTAATTCTTGTTTTCACTGGAGATCTTTTGAGTAGATAACTTTAACTACAAGTTTTGATGAGATCTGTGTGCAGTGATGTCTTCTCATGATTCAATGGGTCTAGTCTTTAAGTGTTTGTCAAAAGGTGCTGTTGACTTTTTGGTGAAGCCTATTCGAAAGAATGAGCTTAAGAACCTTTGGCAGCATGTTTGGAGGAGATGCCATAGTGTGAGTTGTTAACTTCCTACTTCAGATTTAGATTCCCTATGATAAGTAGAGATTGGGAACATATGTACTGGCAAACTTTTATTGTTATTTTCTGCTCATTTTTAAGAAAATAGATAAAACATTTGAAACTAAAAGCATACACCTCTAGTTTATTTTCAAATTGTATGAAGAAAATAACGTTATAAGACTGTTATCTATTAGGAGAACGACTTATACAACTTTGTTATCATGGTATTGTACTTCATCTTTACATTGCAAAAAAAAAAAAAAAGCTTACACTTTTTGTTTTCATAGTTTTCTTTGCCTAATGATTGATTTCTGCTCCCTCAGTCTAGTGGTAGTGGAAGTGAGAGTGGAACACAAACTCAAAAATCTGTGAAATCGAAAAGTGCTGAGAAGTCTGACAACAACACTGGCAGCAATGAGGAGGATGATAATGAGAGCATCGGTTTAAATTTTGGGGATGGCAGTGATGATGGGAGTGGCACTCAGGTACTCTAAGTCTGTCCTTAAGTTGCAGAATATATAATATATTATTTTATGAGGTAGTGAGGTTTAGTCCTTAGAATGTAGAAAGATCCAGTGAACTGAATTAGCAGCTTGATTTTTGAAACTGTAACTCTTACATTGGTTTATGTCATAGTGCAGTGAGGATAGTTTGTTTTTTGTGCATGCACATTTACAATATATAAATATTTTTGTTTCAAATTGTACTTGGCTTAAACTTTCATGCAAGTTTAATATCAAGATACCATGTTTCATTGAAACCACAAAAGGATAAAATAAGTTCTGATCTGTCTCCTTAAGTCCTTGACTTACAACTAAGATCTCCCTCCCTAAGCTTTGCTTACGAAATGCTGTACAGATTCTTAAGAAAAGAAAACTGTTTAGTCTTTGCTCAAAATATTTGAGTAGCTCATTCTATTCAGTGCTTAAAAAGTTGTTTCCATGAAGAAGAAACAAGCAGGTTGTGATCTCTAACAGTATTTTTGTTGTTTGGCAACAATTTGCATGCTAACACATGTATAACAAAATAGGTATGTGGGTCGATCCACTAATCAAGATTTAATGACAAAATGCAACCTCAAAATTCATTTTGAAAACTACCAGAACTTCATTATTTTGCTCAAGTTGAACTGAGCCTTAATCGCAAACTATTGTAGTCTGCATGAATCTATTTTATCCATTCCAAATAGGCTACATTATCTACTGATGCCAAATCCTACTTAACCACTTCAAACCATGAAGCGTTTGGTCTTTTACCTCTATTGTCCTCACTGTCAATGGTTTAATTGAATCACTTTCAAACCGTGGATCAAAATTTTATGGAAGTTGTTAGAAACCTATAAATAAATAAATATATATATATGAACTGGAAAACCATCAGTGCATGCTCTTTTTGCAGAGTTCTTGGACGAGGCAAGCCATGGAAGTTGACAGCCCTCGTCCAGTCTCACCCTGGGATCGAGTTGCTGAGTGCCCTGATAGTACATGTGCCCAAGTTATCCATTCAAATGCAGATCTATCGGGAAACAAATGGGTGCCAGTGACTGCAGCAAAGGAGTGCAAAGAACAAGATGAACAGCTTGGTAAACACAAAATTTTCACATTTGTAGCTTGAAGTATATCAAGCTACTCATCTTCTTTCAATATTTAGTTCCTTTTTACTTTTATTCGCTCTATTGGTAAATGGCAATGCCTGTCTCTTTTTCTCTTTTAAATTTTTTAATCCTTTCTACTGCAGACAATGTTGCAGTGGGAAAAGACCTGGACACAGCCGTGCCTAGAAATGTAGATTTACAACTAGAGCATCCAGTTGAGGTCCCAATCAAAGCAATTGTGACAAAACAAATTAACCTTCTCGAGATGGGCTCCAGTAAATTCAATGAACAGATAGATAATAGGAAGTTGGACCTCAATAGTGAAACCCCATCAAGCAAACTAAAGTCTGAAGCTGCTAATCAAACTGGCATCGACTCGGAGACTACTGATCTCCAGAAGGAAAGTGCAGATTATGAGGCTTCAAACAGACTTTCCAAGATCTTAGATAGTGATGATAAAACCATCAATGATTCAAAAGAACTACCATCTATTGACCTTGGGTTGAAGAGACTTAGAGGAGTTCAAGATGCTGGGACTGCGTTTAGGGATGAGCGTAATGTTTTGAGACGTTCTGACTCTTCAGCCTTCTCAAGGTATAAAGAAGTGTTGATGGATAGGAATTTCAATTATTTGATCCCAGAAAATTATTATTTAAAGATTTGTTGAATTCTAAATAGTTTTGACCATTATGTCTATTGCCTGCAGGTATAATACGGCATCAAATGCAAATAAGGTTCCCACTGTCAACATTGGAAGCTCGTCTGCACTTGACAATAACATAGAGGTGACAAGAAAAGGATCAGCATCTGATGTTCGATTTCATTTGATTAATGAACCTCCCAATCAATGCTCAAATGTTGGTAGCAATAACATAGATATGGGCTCCACAGCAAATAATGCTTTTGCCAAGCCAGCAGTTTTGAAGAATAAGTCAGCTGCATCATCCATTGTCAGATCTTCGCATCCATCCTCGACTTTCCAGCCTATGAAAAATGACCTAAGTGCTAGTCAGAAAGTTGTATTAGACAAGGCTGATGATGTAAATACTACAGCAGGGATGGCTCAACCTAGAGGGACTCACCAAGAACTCCAAATACTACGCTTCCCACACCATTATGATCACCATCACCATCTCGCTCATGGTATACAACAGCAGCAACAGCCACCTGAACATAATGATTTATCATTAAAAAAAATGGCTGCAGATGCTTCTCATTGTGGGTCGTCCAATGTGTTGGGTGGGCCTGTTGAAGGAAATGCTGGCAACTACAGTGTCAATGGAAGTGCCTCAGGTAGTAACCATGGAAGCAATGGGCCAAATGGAAGTAGCACTGCAGTCAACACTGTAGGGACAAACATAGAAAGTGATAATGGGATAGCTGGGAAAAGTGGAAGCGGTGATGCAAGTGGTAGTGGGAGTGGGAGCAGGGTAGACCAGAGCAAGTCTGCTCATAGAGAAGCTGCATTGACCAAATTTCGTCAGAAGAGGAAAGAGAGATGCTTCCGGAAAAAGGTAACTAGCATTAAGCTGTTTAATATATGCAAGATAGTCAATCCTTTAAAACCTTCAAGCCACCAGCACTGGTTATGCCATTAATTGCTGACATGCATGAGAATTTTGTACACACGCACAAGATTTTGTTTCCATTTGGACTAGGAAAACCTATATTGCTTCAATCTCTTGAGATATCTTCCTACCAGTGTGGGAACTAGTTAACCCTCTTCTAACGAAAAGAGGATATGCACATTAGTTTTTGGAAGATCGGTGATAGGATGGAACATGGGAGGTTTATTTTCTTTTAAACACTCAGAGCTCATCAATTTGAGCACTCGGAGTAACCTTTCTTTTAATTCTTCGGCTTTTTCCAGGTTCGGTACCAAAGCAGGAAACGACTAGCAGAACAACGGCCCCGCATCCGAGGGCAATTCGTGCGACAAACAGCAAACAACAATGACCCTGCATCGGAGGGCAATTCATGAGACAAACAGTGAACAGGAACACAAGCAGAACATGAGATAACAAATTAAACCCTCTTGCTGGTAGTGCAACAAGATTTGGTCCACTCATTATGAGAGGACTTTTGATGTAGCCTCTTTGAGAAATGTTAGACATGGTGAACTCTACTTTATTGACGTAGACCTTTTCCTGTTTTTCCTTCCTTTTCAATTTGTTGTTGTGGGCTTAAAACTGTGACATAGGGGAACTGGAGAAGGTTAGAAGACTTGTACAATAAGACCCAATTTCCATTTCGCGTGCTGGATTCATGGACATCATTGAACAATAGGGTGAATTTGAGAACCTTTGATCATGTTCCATTGGTTGCTTTCTCAAGTTTCTTAATCCGGATTTCCTTCCGAAAAGTATCCTATGTTTGGTATTTGAAGACTTTGGGCAGTGTGCTTGGAAGAGTCAGCTTGAACAACCGACATTGGAAAAAGCCCAAAGGGTATTGGGCAATTTATCATTCCAAGTAAAGGAAGCATTTATGACATAGAGTTGTGTCAAATTTCAACGACCCACTTGCGGTATTTTGTTTTCAAGGATATGTAGCTTAAATTAATATATGCAAAACTACCTCCAAGGCAAGAAATAATTAAAAAGAAAGAGATAATTTGCAAATAAAATTTTAAATTATTTTCAAAAATATAAATAAGTATTTACTTTTTTGTTACGATGAATCAAGTTTTTTATTAATGATTGATTAATTATTATTAATTAAAATATTATTTATTAATATAAAAAATAAAAAATATCACATGATTATTTAAATATATCAAATTAATATATTACATCAGTATAATGTAAAGTAAAATGATAAATGATATCTTGATTAAATCAATTATTAATCGTAAAAATTTATTTAATTTAAAATAAAAATATAAAAATTTGATTAAACGTAATAAAAATATAAAAATTTATTTTATTTTTTAAAAATAATTTAATAATTTTTTTAAACATTATACCTATTTAATATTAATAAATACAAAAGTACCTCCCACACAAGAAATAAAAGGTGAGTTGGTGCAGTTGGGTACAATAAACATGCACTCTACCAAACAAATTTGCTCATTTTCACCTAATCTCATATTTATGGATATATTCAAACAAGCCCTAACTTAAGGACTATAAAGTTAACTTTCAATAATTTTCCTTTTGGTTTGCTCCCAACAAAAGGGATAATGCTTTTAAGAATTTGCAGAACTTTTGTTGGTTTCTGTCCCCTCTTTTCCATTTGAATTCATTTAATGCATTAACGAGAATATTACTAGTAAGGGTAATCCTTCAAACTTAGAAAGAAGATATCTAAGAAGTGCAACAATTTCTGGTTATTTGTTCCAAAGATTGGAAATACCCTTTTTAAAGATAAAAGAGTAAAAAAATTCCTGTTCCCAAGCTCTTAACTTTCTTTGCCCAGTGACTCAGTCAGTAGCAGTGTGTGATGGAGACAAACACTAATTCCATGCAGTAGCAGTAGTAAATTTCAGAGGTTGGGGACTGGATTATCCAAGAAAGCAAAGGAAAAGGGCAGTTGGTAGGCTTTATGGATACAAGGAGGACCACCTTTTTGCAGGTTTGATACTTGAAACTTTGCCTAGGTGGTGGTGGTAGCATTTAAACCAAGCTTGTCTTGTTCATTTTAACTCTTCCTCAAAAGAAAAAGAGTAAAGAATATTCTTAACTTGTAACTTTGGTCCTTGGTTTTACAATCCCTTTGCCTTTTCATTGGTCCCATCACCAAAGCACGTGCCACTGCCCTGTCAATCTCAAAAGACTCTCAAACCAAACCCTAAACGCCATTGACACAAAGAGAAAACGTGAAGGATGCTGCGGGGTATAATTTCTTACTTCATTTATACTTTTGGGTTATGACTGATTCCGGGTTTTTCTCCCTTAATTTTCTTTTCTGGTTTTCCCTTCCTTAACAAGCAGTAGGGAGGAAGAAGAATACTTGAAACCCTACAAATTTTGACTTTCGATTAACAACTGGAATTACACAAAGCATAACAAGTTCTTTGTTGTTTTAATTTTTTCTAATTTTTTTCTTATTTTATATTCTGAAGAATTGTGCCCCAATGGATTTATTTTATAATCATAAGATTATTTTTTTTTTGTTGTTTTATTTGAATTTTTTTTTATGAAATCAATCTCTTTCATGCTTTTAAAGCTAAACACATGGACAATGTTTTTAGGAAGAAATAATAAATATAATAAACTGAAAATCCAAGATTCAAATTTAAACTTAAAATAGTTTGAAGAAGAAGAATTTCTTAATCAAACTCTACAAATTTCTATAACATCAAAAGAAAATCGATAAATTTTATTTTTGAAAATTAAAAGATAGACAAGTTGATATAAAAAGTCAATAGAGATGGAGCTTGAATCTTTTATTTGTCAAAGCTTAATTTCTTAATGAAAATGAAGTTTTCGCTTTTTCCATCGGATTATAAATGGACGATTAATTTTGTTATTTTTTAATAAAATTCATCAATTAAAAAATTATGATTAAAAATAATCAAAAAATATTTGAATATCAAAATTTTTTTGAATACCACAATTTTTTGTTGTGAAAAACTATCAACAAAAATATTATCAAACAAGTAAACCATTACTCTTTTAAATATAAGATATCCATATTTAGAGATATATAAGAGTTATCCTTTGAGAATGATGTCTCTGCTAGAGGAGCAAGCCCACAACACTCTTAACTCCCTTATAGCTTTTAAATTGTTTAGAGATAAACATTTCGAAGCTCTTATATTCTCATTCAATGCTTTGTTTTCCTACGATTCTTACTTTTATATAGTTTTTATTTTATAACTTTTTTCACTCATAATTAATTTTTTTCTCGATACTTATTATGAATTTAAAGTAAGCTTCAATTCATCTTAAACCCATTTCTCTAATAAAATCATATATGTTATCTGAATTCTTCATTTTAGATACTTCATTAATCATAGAGTAAATTTATTTAAAAAAATATACAAATATTATACTTTAAACTTTAAAATTAATATAAAAAAAACTCAACATACACTAAATTAATCTCGATTTCATGTAGCATAGTTTATACTATAATAATATCGTATGTGTAAGCATGTACTTCAATCCAATGAGCAATATTTATTACAACTCGAACCTAATTATTTACTTAGAAAGGATATGGATATCTGCTATAATAATTAAGGCCCCACTCAACTTGCTGTCAATTATGAAAAATAAAAATTGATTATTCCTTTAATATAAAGAAATTAATAAAATAAAAGTTCCTTAAACGATGCCGTACCCAACAAATTAATTACTTCAGTCAATGTCGTTCGCAGGAGGCAATTCATGGCACGTGCGAGAGACATTAACACAACTACCGGTCACGCACTTAGAATATCGGTTTGAAAGTTGGTCAACAGCCCCACCCCTCCTCCCCAAACCCAATCCCCCCAACTAACATTCCAATAGTCGTTATCCCCTCAACTAATCTTCAAAGCCTTCCTCAAACGATATATATAAAGTTAGAATTTTTCAATTTTTATTTTAACAATTTCAATATAAATCGAGTAATTAAAAAATATTTTTGATTATTATATTTGATAAATATTTTACATCGAGTTAAATTTTGGATATAGATAAATTCGAATTAAATTATTTATTTATTTTATAAAAAATGGAATTAATTATAGCCTTAAACAAATCTATGATAAAAGTCTCCAAAGTCTTCATTGAATGGAGCAACTATGATTTTGATTAATGAGAGGGCGGCTTTACCATAATCTTACTTTTTGATTATCTCAACACAATGAAATAATTTCTAAAGTCTTTAATAATTAATATTTGAATATTTGATTCATTAATTAGTGAATAATTTCTTATCTAAAAAGTAAGATTTAATTTTTTTTTCAATTTTAAAAAAAAAGTCTTTAACAATTATATGAGTTACATTCATAGAATTCTTGTTTCTTGATTATGCTTGACCAAGTCTTGATTTAATTAGTCTTTTTATATTTTTAATTATTTTTTTCCTTCTATGATAGCCATCATCTGCATTGTTTTCAACGCCCAAATGCAGTAAGTCAATGGGTGAAATGAAACTGTGTTTTGTGTTTTTGACCATGGCAAAATGGCAAGCCCTATTTGCTTAACTTGTTAATCTTATCCTAGTGCATGCGTTCAAGCTATTTTGACAAATTGTTACCTTTTATGTACACAACATTCTCTTAAATATTTCTCCTCTTTTTCCCTCATTCTTTATATAAAAATATATAATAATAGAGATTTTTAATTATGTATCTTATGTCACAAGTCGGAACTTGATATTTGATATCTCAAATCAACTATTAAACTCGATCTATACCCATTATGATTTTAATTTATTCCAAAAAAATTTTAATAAATTTTTTATTTAACTAGGATTATGTGAATTTTTTTCTTAATTGTATCACGTGGATAACTTCTTGTGGGATATTAATTTTGCCTCATAAAATTAAAAAATATCGTGAACCAATAAATTATCTTTGAATTAAGGGTATTTTGTCAATTTTATTGCACAAAATTGACAACTAACGATTTGTAAGAACCGAAATTATATACAAAATACTAATAGAAAATTTGAAAATATTTTATTAAACTAGTTATTTGATGGTTGGAGGAATAATCTCTATAGTCTTTAGTAATTATATAAATATATATTTGAAATATCAACAATGTTAGAGTTATTACAAACATAACATTAAATTAATAGCTCAACTGAATTAAATCATTTGGCTCTTCAACCAGAGGTTAGAATCAGTCTTTAATACAAACCCAGCGGCTTCATTTATATACCCAGACGGCTAAAAGGGGTCATGCTTCACACGGAAGGACTCTTTTACCCTTGTAATTTTTATCTTCCCATGAAAAACAATGGGTAAAACAGTCTTTTTATGGAACGAAGACAAGACGGGAGCGGTAGACCCGTCGTGTTACACGCGCTGTGACGGGGAAGGTGGGCCAGTGTTTCCAAATTTTATGATGGAAAGGACTTGTATCAGAGAGTCAAATTAGATACAGAGACAGTTAGTTGGCCATACCATCACTCTCTCTCTCACTCTCTCTCTCTCCCCCGTGTAATCCACCAATCACCAGCCTCTGATACAAATCCAACATATATATACATATGTACAGCAAAATTCCCAAATATGCAAAATATTCCAATAAAAGAAAAAGACAACCATAATTTATAGTTTATTGTTAAAATAACATTAAATAAAATAAAAATAAAAATACTTTTAGTGGGATTTTCACAGCAATATTTTACCCTTAGCAACCTTTCTTCTTCATTCTTTTTTGCTCCTTTTCTTCCTGTCAAGACTATGGAACTTCCTTACATTCCCTGTTTCAGATACTAAACCGAAGTCTTAATCTTTTTCTCTGGCCTTAAAAGAAACATGGGTTGGTGCTCTAAAGAAACCAGTTTAATCCAAACCCTTTTGTTCCCAAGCCTGTTTTCTCTTTAACAAGTTCAAGAACACACAGAAAGAACTATCATTTCATGTATAAACAATATATTGCGTTTCCTTTGTTAACTGGTTAAGCTTTCTCGCTCTTCGAGGTCAAGTTCTTTGTGTTTCAGAGTTTCAGTCACGTTTCCATTTCTACATGTATGCATCTACATTTTTTTTTTCCTGCTAAAGAAGTTTCTGAGGTCAAATTCCATGGTCTGTTGTGCAGACTGAGCTGAAAAGAGTGAATGAAATGAGATTTCATGGCAGCAAAAACAAGTTGCTAAGTTTATTACGTATCTGCCATTCTGGTCAGTTCTCATTTCCTTTTTGCTGTTACTCTTTTCATTTCCTTCAGCATTATTTTTTATTTTTGGATTTTTGTGTGTGTTTATTTACGTTTTGCTTTGAGCTAATCAGTTGAACTTTCAGATTTCCTCTTTTCCTTTTTTTTTTTTGTAAATATTTTATTCTTGGGGTTTGGATTTTCTCTGCAGAGAAGGACTTTTTTTTGGCTTATTGTTACTGTGACAACTAAAACGAGCTTATCGTTCTTTTGCACAATCCTAAATATTTGCTTTTTTTTTCTTTTCCTTCTTCATAAAGAAATATGGGGTAGTTAAATTTTTCTAGAAAATAAGATATCGGTTCACGAGGTTGATATAGACTAGAGTCTCTTTGATGTAAAATGGTGGTGTTTTATTGTAGTTACTGTACGTTGGGAGTGAAGAAACTTCTCTTCACCTATGGTCGTGACTGTAACTAAATATGAGCTTTATCTTGATCTATGGTCAGTGATTTTCTGGGTTCTGGCCTACGTTTTATTTGGAAATCCTGAAATTTAGGCTCTTCATGACCAGTGGAGGAAGACTGTCAAACAGCAACTGAGTTATCTTCTAGATAGGATTAAGGTAAGGGTGAAGGGAGTGTGAATTATGATTGTGTTATCGTTTTGAAGTAGCAGAGCAAATGTTTGAGTATCATTGTACATACTGGAGAGGAAAGCTGGGAAATAACGAGAATTGTTTTATAAAATGGAGAAAATGGGGAAGTTTCAGCATATTTCAAGCTCTCAATTTTATTTTCTAAGCATAAACGATGGCTTCAGAATGCGGTGGCTACTCTGAAGGTTGAAGAGAGAAGTTTTCTCTGTCAGCAAAAGTTGGTTCAATTATTCAACTACATTCAAGTATGAGTGCAGCTTTAGAGACTTAACAGAAAGCAGGATATCTGTCTTATCCAATTTATTCATTTGGCATACCTTTAAAAGGAAAATTCCTGTCGCCAATATCGTTTGAACTTTCTCCGTGTCAGTCTTACTGCTGAGGTTTTCTGCCATAGTTGATAGTTTGTTAGCAAACACCCTGATTTAGGACAATTTATAGGTTAATGGTATTATGAATGTTAAGCAACTCTGAGAGGGTATTGATAGCTACATTAGTTCATGAAAAGTGGATCCTAAAATGGTTCAAAAATCACCCTGTTGATTCATGTTTGTACTGTGAAGTTTGTTGTTTTGTTGTGACTGACAGACAACAACTCTGTTTGCATCCGAAGCTGAAAGAGCTCAACATCGTTTACTATAGGGAAGGTTTTTTGGGACTGCTTATCTCTCCTCCAATAAAAGACTATGTCATTCTAATATTATATGCAGTCATAACCTGAGAGCAGAGGAATTTCACAGGGACTATCTCCTAATACCAGTTAGCTTACCAATTGCAAGGCAGAAGAAAATGAATTAGCAATGAAATGGTGATAATGTGTGCCGTTATTATTTTGTACATGAGCCTTTTGCAGCTGGCTGAGGAGGAGGTTCTAGTTTTTGGAGCTTCTTCATCACCTTTCTCTATGTCCTTTATACCTTCCTATCTCATAATTTATAGTTATTTTAGCTTGTGAAAAGGTTGCTTTTCTTCTCATACTAATATTTGGTAGGTAATATATGATGAAACAAGTATGTATTTTAGAGATGATCTTATTAGCTTTAAAATACAGCAAGATGTTGAATTAGAGCTAGTTTTTACGAACTCTATAAACAGATTTTGCTACCCAGATATGTGTGCTGTAGCTCACACCAAGTTGTTTGGTTTATGATAAGTACCTGATCTTTTTGAGGACACACACTCATACGTATTTAACTTTCTTTTGTAACACTTCTTGTCAATTTAATCTTCTATTTATACATGTTACTTGCATAATCCTGGTGCGCACAGGTCTGAATATGTTGATTTTGAGCTGTGCATAACTGAAGCTGACACTGGCAGAGAGTGACTTCTATAACATCTTCTGAACATCCCTCCTGCAGCAAGTTTTCCTTCTCAAGAAATACTATTTTCTACTGCTATCCAGCTTAATTGAGTATCAAGGGCATGGTATAATTGGGTTTGCAAGGCTTCTTTCCAGCATATTATGCTCCATTAAAATATAGTTGGCATTTCGTATATTTATTAAAATGGAGGTTAAAGAAGCAGAGAGGATAGTCATAGCTAAGCCAGTAGCTTCAAAGCCTACTTGCTCCAGTTTTAAATCTTTCTCGGAGTTGCTTGCAGGTGCCATCAATGCCTCACCCCCTAATGCCAGTTCTGAAACTGCAGTTCCTGCAATTAGACCAAAGACAGTGAGGTTCAAGCCAGCTGTGAATCATGCTCCATCTGCCGTGGCTTCTTCCCAGGTTTCCTCTTATTTCATCTGGATATCTTTCTCATTTCGAGATTTTTCTTCCTCTCATCTTTTTGCCATCTGACAATTTCAGGCAGAGCTCTCTGGAATAGGTGTTTCTAGTTCATCTGATAAGGTCTTAAAATCAGATGTCAAACCTACTGTAGTATACAAACCACAGGCAAAGCTTGTATCGAAGACAACTGTTTCTCTTTTGGCAAACATGGTTAGCTGCAGAACTCCATGTGCTAGTTTATCTGCCAGAGAAACTGCTACTTCTAGATTAAAGAATACTAATAACTAGTCCAAGATAATATTTTTGTTTTGTTGACTACTTGATGTCTTAGATTTATCCCCACAGATGCTCATTATCTATGCCATACTCATGGACATGGCGTGATGTTAAATTTGCAGAAGCCCACGTCCTTCTACTGATATTAGAGTTTCAATTTTGCAGGGGAACTTCAGCACTAGAAATCAACCAACACTGCAATCAACGGAGGCACCAGCTCAACATACAAACCAAGAGAAAAAGAATTTCAGATCCCAAGTTTGTCCTAATTTTCACCAGAATACTCCATCACACGCAGAAACAGATCAGACAAGTGAACGCTCAAAGGTGGGATCTCAGAACATGGAGGAGGATCCAAAAAGCTTACCAGCTGCGGCAAATATTGATCGACCTTCTTATGATGGCTATAATTGGAGGAAATATGGGCAAAAGCAAGTGAAAGGAAGTGAGTATCCACGAAGCTACTATAAGTGTACACACCCAAATTGTCCTGTAAAAAAGAAAGTTGAAAGATCATTTGATGGTCAAATAGCTGAAATTGTCTACAAGGGTGAACACAACCATTCAAAGCCTCAGCCTCCCAAGCGAAATTCGTCAGGGACCCAAGGTTTAGGCTCTGCTTCTGATGGGACTGGTCAAGATACCAACAACTCATTGTGGAGCAATAATCCTAACGAAAGGAATGAAGGTTCTGACGGTAGAGTTGAAAATCAGAATGAAGTCGGATTGTCTGCTCCCCCATCTTATCAAGGGAAAGCTGTGCTATCTTATGAGCATGTTTCTACTGGAGCTGTTAATGCTGGTGTAACTTCAGAGAATTCCATTGGTCTTAGTGGGGAATGTGAGGAACAAAGCAAGGAGGGAGAAGATGATGAGCCCAGGAGTAAAAGAAGGTAAGAAATTGAGATGATAAGGATTTTTGGTCTTTGAAAATTTGCCACACAAAGCAGTTTGAAATCACATACAATTCCTTAATCGGAAGCATTTAGCTAATTCAAATTGTGTTGAATTATGATCTGTTTTCTTCAGGAAAGGTGAGAATCAATCCAGTGAAGTGGGCACCTCAGGGGAAGGCATCCAGGAACCTCGTGTTGTAGTGCAAAGTTGTACAGATTCTGAGATTATGGGAGATGGCTTTCGGTGGAGAAAGTATGGGCAGAAGGTGGTGAAGGGAAATCCTTATCCCAGGTTAAAATTCAACTTGTTCAAGAGACACATCATAATTCATAGCTGATAGGACCTCCTTTAGGCTTAATGTGGTGCCAGTATCAAATCCCTTAGGTCCTTCCTACTTTGAGTGACTTTATTTTCACTCTACCGCTTGAATCATGGTATTGTTGGTTGGTGATAGCCAAACACTTTTGCAAGCAGTTCCTTCTCTTTTGGAACATGCGATCACAACCTCTTCATCGTCCAAAATAGATGCAGCCTCTATAATACTTACAAGATACACGTACTATATATGCATCATCCGCCGATCATGTAGTTTTATAGCCTTGTTTTCTTACTACTTTTGGTAATTTGTCTTGCAGAAGTTACTATAGATGCACGAGTCTTAAGTGCAATGTGCGCAAGCATGTGGAAAGAGCATCGGATGATCCAAGAGCTTTCATCACAACGTATGAAGGTAAACATAACCACGAGATGCCACTTAGGAACACAAATCCTGTGGCCTCTGATCCAGATTCTAATTCAGCTGCTAGTAAAGGCAAGCGATGATAGCAACCGAAAGAAGGTATAGTCTCCAACTTGATATTTGGTCTTGATAAAGGCTCGCCGGACTCAAGGCCATCCGAACCAAAGACCAAAAGTGACTGTGAAGCTCACAACATATGACTTTCTGCTACATTTACCATGCCACCTTCTTGTGAATTTTAGCTATGAAGGCAGTTTTCTGTCGGTAATTCAAATTAGAGGGAGGACATCACGGATCCTCATCTTCTTCTAATGCCGCCTGCCTTAAACTTATTGCATTCTTTCTTAAATTAATTGTTTCGTCCATGAGATAATAAGTAATAACTGCACATCTAATATGTTATATATCAGCACTGTTTTGTTTCAGGTTTCTAGAGATCTTGTAACAACTTCAGGGCAGCTTTAGGTCTTTGTTACTTAAGTGATCAATCCTAACTTCTGGCAATTATGCCAAGAATGTCTGTGGATTATGTTGCTATCTCACAGAGAAGGCATCAAAGTCCTCTTGGAACTCTTTGCTGCCTCTACTTCTTTACATGTCTGCAGAATTTTGATACAAATTACTTGTGCATTGACATATTATTTTGCTAGGTTACTTCTGCATTGACTTGACTAAAATTTCTTTTATAACACGTATGTCTCTTACTTGGCGAAAGAGGAAAATGGTGTCAGCTCATACTCCATCACCTTTCTTTATTTGCATACCCTGAAAAAGGCTAGGTCCTCTACCTTGCTAGCATTTTCTCTTTCTTTCACTTAAAAGTTGGGAGTAATGTTCTTCTGTTACTATGCTCCTGAAACCTTCTTAAGCAACTGAGAGAGATAACATCAGCATCCCATGTTGCAGATTATACATACACAACAGAAAATATTGAAATGGAAATAAATAATCAGAAACCAAATCTTTTGCTAAGCAGACCAACCCTCATTCGGACATTTCTTTCTTGGGCTAAAAAGTGAAAAGTGGCGGTGGAGGCTGCGGCGGTCATTGGTGGAAACGTCCCATCGGCATGACCATGGCAGGGTTTAACCAATACGTCTTTTACAAGACGATAAGAAACCGTTGGCAGAAACAAGAAAGGGAACTAAACAATAACCCAAATTTTACAAAGAGATAACAAGAAAAAGTCATATCCAAAAGCTTCGAAGTAAGTTTTACTAATTATTTTTCTTTTTTTTTTTTTGAAAGGCTGATATTTTATTGCTGAAGGATGTCTCTCAATGGAGACAAACAGAGAGTCACATAGTGACTTGCAAAAAAGATAAAAAAAGTCCACCACATAGGGACGGGCAGTGTCCGGAGAGTCCTGATGTGCCTAATAACACTCAGTCACAAAGTCAAGAAACTATCTAGACTTAAAGGCAATGAACTACGACAACTTAGGTAAAATGCTCAGCACACCAAAACCAGAAAAGATCACGGGAGGGGGTCAGTAGCTTCATCCTTGCGTTAAGTTCCTGAAGTAAGCACAAAAATTATTGGTCCTTGTCACACCCACTTTGTCCAATCCATCTGCCAGTGTGTTGGCTTCACGTAGGACATGTTTAAACGAAATTCCAGAGCAGCTACACGAATTGGCCGGCTTCAAAGGCATTGGAGATAGTTTTCATTGTTGTGGTCATTAGTCCAGCTGATGGCATTCGATGAATAACTTTCCACTTCCAGGACATGGGATGTGGCTCATAGTAAGAGAAAAATCTGATTCCTTCCTGAATGGCTTGAAATTCAGCATAGTTTGACTCTTCAATGCCTATGTGGTTGGAGAATGTACCTTTTATGAAGCCAAGATGGTCCCTCAAAACACCCCCGATGCCGATTGGTCCTGGCTTCCCTTTGGCGCACCGTCTGCAATAAGTTTGAGGGAGCTTGGCGGGAGTGGAGGTGGGGTAGGGAGGGAGGGAGGGATTCCAACTTTCCAAGCGGTTGTTTCCTATGCTTGGAAGTTTTACTCGTTTTGGTACTGGCAGTAATGAGACAAATGCTAGCGGGATGTGCCCCCATCTGTCAGCTTCCTTTGCACCATAGCCAGAGCCCGATGAGAGTAATTTCTACAATTTGTTTAGCAACAAATTTCTTGCCCCTGAATATAATTTACAATGTTCACAGCATTTAGGTATTTGATTTATTAATTAATTATAATTTTTTATTTTAAAAAAAGAGTTTGAATCTTCTTCTTTTAATTAAAAATAAAAAACACAATGTCTACAGATTTGCATAAAAAAGGCATTTCTCGAGCATTCTTTTGATTGGCAGGAATAGTGTAATTTATCCATGAATCAAAGAATGAGGGAGCATCACCTGGTGAGACCCAATTGATATTCCCCAAGCAAAGGTGCAATCAAACAGCAAATGAAGTTTTACTAATTATTAATCCATACTATACATTTTATACTACCAAGGTTTTCTCAATATCAATTTTATAATAATAACAATAATAACAAAGTTTACTTTACATGAGATATTATAAGTATTTAATCCGTATACATACACATAAAATTCATTTCAAAAAAAAAAAGAATACATACTTTAATTATACTAAATTCATATATTTATTTAAAATATTGCAAAAAAAAAAAATTCATTAGTTTGAGATTGAAATGCACTAGCTAAACGTCATTTGTTTTGCACATGAATGACAGTGATTTCCTATTGGGGGTCCAAGATGTGGACTTGGCAATAGACTATTGTTAATTTCACTCGTTTTGTTACCAAGGTCATGATCAAAATTTTCTAGACTCTTGGAAAAATCTTGACCACGTCTCTTTGTTTATGTTTATTTTACGCAAAAAGATCACACTTAATATCCGTGATTGTCACGTAAATATTGATTTTGTTGATTTTGAGACCAAATATTTAACCGGTTGTTTAGTTTAATAAAAAAAAAGATGGGTCGTTGTTAGCATGTTGTTGTCTTTGATGTGCCATCAACCGATAATTTATCTTTGATTAAAAACAAACACGACTTAACTTACTAGGTTTTACTAATAATTTTCTTTCATAAGTAAATATTCAACACTTCGTTGAAATAAGATTTTAAGTTTATAAATACATATCTTTTTTTATTTAATAAATATATATTTTTATTAAAATTATGAATTCGTGAAGATAGTTTAAATCAAAAAAATATTTATGTTAAAGACCTAAATTGATATATCTTTAGATTTTATATTTAACTTTTTTTAATATATAAAAAAATTTAATATAGTGTTTTCCTACTAAAAAAGAAGCTATGCACAATATATGTATATATATTAAGTTTAATATTTTAAAAAATAAAAAATATTTGAATAAATTAATTTTTTATTAATTGATATGTAAATTAATAAATTATTAATTTATCAATTAAATAATATTTTAATTAATTAATAAATTTCATAATATCAAAAGTATTAATTTATAGAAAATTAACTGTTTCTTCTTTGTCATTTTAACGTTTCACTAAGTAGTTCAAATATGGCTACATGATGGTTTCGTGACCAGCTGTCAAATTTAGAGCCAAGTAAAAGTTTTACCTAGGGAGGGAAAATTAATTGTAGTATGAAAACCTTTTTCCATGGACCAAAGTCCACGTGCAAATTTCAATCACCTCCGTCAATTTCGTTCCCCAAGCCGGTCTTATTTTATTATTTAATCAGATCGGACGGTTAGGAAATTTATCTTTTATTCTTTTTCAATTGCAAGAAGATAACATTGAATCCCGTTAATGGGACCCACGTTCGAGGACCATCTGTGCTGACTCCAGTTCCACGCACCTAAAACGACACCGTATCTCTAATAAGTGGTCCAAAATTAAAAATGTTTAAGCTAATCACGTAATTCTAGGAGTAAAAGAAATAAGAAAAAAACGTAAACGTTACTGAGAAACAAAAACGTTGGGCTCTTTTGTAATAAAAACTTGTGAAATCTGCATCAAAGTTTCTTTGTTTTAAGTGATATTAAGGTTGTTCAAGAAATGGGTTGATGTTGTTTTAATGTTTTGATAGCAGTAAAGGTTTTTTTTTTTTTTTTTGAAGTGAAAGAGGAGAGAAAGAAGCAAGGAAGAAGAATCATGGGGTGGCTTCCTTGTTCTGGCAAATCAAATACCAAAGCTAATAAGTCTAAGAAGAACAAAAAGATGGAGCAGCTGCCACTTGATCAAATCAAACCTTCTTCAGGTAATGCTTTTTTATATTATATAAAAGTTAATAAATGTATGACCTTTTTTTTTTCTTTTTATGTTACTGTGGCAGAAAGATGTCTTTATGCTGTTATGTTGATTAACTAATAGTATGGTTTTTATGTGCTTTATTGGTTTTTGAAATTAAATACTTGTGTTCTTTATCTGGATTTTATGCAAGTTGATCAGTTGTTAGGTAATTCAGGTTTGTTTTGGATGTTCAGATAGATTTTGGATCAATATCTTGTATACTTAGAAGGGGAAAGGAAAAAAAATTAGAGGACTTGATTGCTTGATCAATTGTTTATTTTTTCCTTTATTCAGTTTGCTTATCAGTAGCTTACAAGGTAATTTCTTTGCATGCATATCGGTAGGTATGAGGTAATTAAAGGTACTGCTTCTGTTTTGCAAGCTAGACTGCATATGGATTTTACTTATAGTTTTGGATTCTGTCTAATTTTGTTCTTTTTAATGTAAAGTATTAGTATTTTTAGGTGACAACCTTCTGTGCAATCATCTTAAACTCATAAGAGTACATAATGAAAGTGTTGCACTCTGTCACTGATTATTTTCTTTCCTCTTTATTTGTAACTCTTTGCTAGCCTTGACCCTTTTTCTTTTTCCTTCATTTTGTCTGTTAATTTCAAGTGATGGACAAAGTAGCAAAATCCTTGCTCAGATGGGATTTTGGATACACCTCATATATGTTGCATATGCCTTGAAGATTTTGTGAGCAATATGATGGATTTTGTGAGGTGAAGTTGTGGTATGATGATGGATCAGTCTTTAGCGCATGTCTTGGCAAAATCCAGCTCAGTGTGTTCTTGGTGTTTTTCGTTTGCATTCCTATTTTGTTATGTGGTTTCCTTGTTGTGCCTTGGTTTTTCTCCTCTAGAATCAAATGCAAACAATTATTGGTTGTTTGCCAACATTTTCGTCATCTTTTATTTGTTCACACAAATTGCAAACAGATTCCTCGTCAAGTGGGGAGACATCTAGAAGCAGAGGGGGTGAACATATTGCTGCACAGATTTTTACATTTCGTGAATTGGCGACAGCAACTAAGAATTTTAGAGCTGAATGCCTTTTGGGAGAAGGAGGTTTTGGTAGAGTGTACAAAGGGCGTCTGGAGAGTACAAATCAGGTTAGTTGTAAAGTGAAAAACCTGAAACAAAGTTAACTGCTTACACAAGTTAAATGAAGGCTTGCTTTTGCCTAAGGTGGAAATTGAATCTTGATTTCTTGATGGGTGTAGGTCGTCGCTATAAAGCAACTTGATCGTAATGGGTTGCAAGGGAACAGGGAATTTCTTGTTGAAGTTTTAATGCTTAGCCTACTTCACCATCCTAACCTTGTTAATCTTACTGGGTATTGTGCTGATGGAGATCAAAGGCTTCTGGTTTATGAATATATGCCCTTAGGATCTCTGGAAGATCATTTACATGGTATGCATTGCATTAACTCATGTTTTGTTATTTGTCACTGAATTTTTTCTCTGTTTTGCATTTGCTCTAACAGGAGGATGATTTCTTATGCTTAATATTTGCAGACATTTCACCTGGTAAGAAAAGGCTGGACTGGAATACAAGAATGAAAATAGCTGCTGGGGCTGCGAAAGGGTTGGAGTATTTACATGACAAAGCCAGCCCCCCTGTTATATACCGAGATTTGAAATGCTCCAACATTTTACTTGGTGAAGGATATTTTCCTAAGCTATCTGATTTTGGCTTGGCCAAACTTGGGCCTGTTGGCGATGACACCCATGTATCCACAAGGGTTATGGGCACCTATGGATACTGTGCCCCAGAGTATGCAATGACTGGTCAACTAACTCTGAAATCAGATGTTTATAGCTTTGGGGTTGTTCTTCTGGAAATCATAACCGGCAGGAAAGCAATTGACAATTCAAAAGCTGCGGGGGAACAGAATCTAGTAGCATGGGTAAGAAACAGATAACAGTGTATCTAAATCTTTGGCTTGCTTCCAATTTTGTTGTAATTAGTCTTCAACCTTAAAGTACATTAGCTATTTCACATATTGATGAGGAGTGCGACAAGAACAAGAAAAAGTTATGGATAAAAGCTAAAAAATAGTGATTTTCTGTCAGGTTGCAAACGTTTCACTTCTGTCCTGACCTTTGTTGCAGGCAAAGCCATTATTCAAAGACCGAAAAAAGTTCTCTCAAATGGCCGATCCAATGCTCCAAGGGCAGTATCCTCCAAGAGGCTTATTCCAAGCACTTGCAGTGGCTGCAATGTGTGTTCAGGAGCAGCCAAATATGCGACCTCTCATTGCTGATGTAGTCACAGCTTTGACTTACCTTGCTTCTCAAAAGTTTGAACCAGATATACAATCAGTGCAGGGTTCCCGCTTGGCCCCTGGAACTCCTCCACGGACGAAGAGAGACAGAGATAAGAAGCCCAACGGTGGCAGTGGGTCTGAAAGGGATCGAACAAGAAGGTTAAGTTGATACTTGCTTGGATTCTGTACGCTCATTAGAGGCTTTTCTGGGATCTGCCAACTTTTGATAGATGCTGGTATTGATGATGTTATGAGTTGTGGCATCTTTTAATGTAAATGAAATCACAGGGCTAGGCTGAACGCATACTGCCTGCATTACATAACATGCCTTGTTACCAAATTTTGCTTAATTCTTACAAACCAAAGGCACATTTTTATAAGCTATTGCGTTTGTTGTTAGGAGATATTTGTAGCAGCTGTTTCCCTATTTACATGAAATTTCACTCATATTCATAATATAATCAGATGCTTTCTTATCAGGCAGTGATATTTTCTTGTACAATCATGCTATACACTGAATGCATGAAAGATATAGAAATGATAGAATCAAGTAATTCAATGGTTCAAAAATTGTGGAAATTAAAATAAAAATCTTTGTTTACTGATTAATGTATAATGTGCTGCTACACATTTGATTAAAGTCAAATTAATCTGACTTCTACAAGTCTACTTGGGTTCAAATTGATACTTTATACAAATAGACCCCTCTCTTACCATTAATTAATTGCCAGTATACTCATAACTACAGATAAGGAAACAGAGCTATTAAATATCAGAACAGATGCAGAGAAGTGCCTTCTTGGCAGTGGAGGCACAAATTGAAAGAATTATATGGCACCAGGGCTAGTTCTTCTCTTGGTCTTGGGTGTTTGTTTCCTCCGGGGATTTACTGTCTGTAGACTCCTCAAAATTGGGTTTGCCCTGCCATATCAAATCCAAGTTTACAAGCTTCAAATAAAGGCAAAGAAAATAGGTATGCAGCATTTTCTAAACTCTAAAACTCAAAAAACCTCAAGATATTTGCAGCACCATAAACTTTATTTAAAGGATATAGATTGATATTTCACAATGTGCAGTTAATGCTCCAAAACAGTTCAATAAAATATTTCATCTATTTCATCTATATAAGGACCAACAAGCCACTGCGTCATCTGCAGTAACACCTACCCAAACACGACAATGCATACTTTTACCTTGTTCTTGTCACGCCAGCCAAGTCCGAATGACAATATGCCTGCCTTTCTTCTGGGACTGTCCTGTGTGGAGGCCTGATTACGCTGAGCCCTACAAAACCATGCTATCTTTCTTAAGACAAACTATGAGGATCTGGCCACTTGTGGAAAAATATCCACTAAGCAGATGTAATTCATAACATGCATAAACAATATCTTGCACCAAAGCATTGTCCTGCTTTTGAGTAGAGAGTTGAATGTCATTGAGATCTCAGCCATAAAAGATTACTGTTTTCAAATATAATTTGCAAACGGTTTACAATCTTATTCCTGCCAGGAATGCAGTTTTTTTATTTCATTACATGAGAATACAAGTGGACAACAGTTCATATTTTAAAAATTAACGGCAAAAATTAATTGTTTGATGAAAACTTTTAAATAGAAAAGAAAGGATTATTCCCTTAAAATCATTTTCCACCTGTTCCGTAGAATGGAATTTTATAATAACAAAGAGACCTTGTACTAAGTTCTGCAATTTAATGATGCATAGCCTTTGTTTCTTCTCCAAATTTGAAAACATTGAACCTTCTAATGCAGAACGGTTTTAATTATGTTTATGATTAATTGCAGAATTGCCTATTTATGAGAACATGTAACTATAAATACTTTATTTTGTTATTCTCAATCAGATACCAAATGACTGAATACTGAATCAGTTCCATCAGACATGAATATCTATACACACACACACACACATTGAATCAGATTTTTCTTACAGAAAGAGTGAAGAAAGAGAGAATGACAAAGTCCAAAATTTGACCGAAAGAACAAAATTAAGAATATACAGCTATAAACATCCAACCTTAGTTATGATAAGAACGGAACTCCTCAATATTCAGTAAAACCCTGGTAATGCCATAAAGGTGTGGTTCTACATCACTTCCTATTCCTCTGTCATTTGTTGGTCTACTAACCATTGGACTGCTTAGAGAACAGATATTAGTGCATGAATGCTTGTTTTGCAAGGCAAAGTTGAAAATGGTGTCGCATGAAGCTTGCATATGTATTAGCAGTTTCTCTTCTCAAATTTCACTTAGGGACATTAACTTAAGGGTTAGAATAACATTTGATTTTAGTTTTCTTGGATAGTTGGATCAAGGAACCTATGCTATTTGCTTTTTGGCCCGTAGTTTTCTTCGTCAGCATCAAGCTGAATGAAAATTTATCAGAACATTTTGAATACGTATGGATATAGAAATGGAGATGAGTGAGGCTTAAAACATTTCTTACCTTGGCGAAGATAGCGCTTTAGCTTGGCCAGATTGATATTGCAAGGTAGCCTCCAACATTGATTCTGCCATAACCACCCTCTTCTCCATCTGAGCAATAGAAGCCAAAGCCTTCTCATATTTTTCCTGCAAATGTATCTTTATATGAGAATCAACATAGTCACAAAAGAAAGAAGGAAAGATAAATACACACTACTCATGGGATCTCACAATCAATCAGAGCACAGAAAAGGAAGTAACAATCAGCTATGAGGCACCTTCATAAGGAACTGCACAATTCACAAATTACAAGAAAAGAACAAATCTCAATTCTTGTGGTAAAAGGCTTGAGACAGTTGAGGGGAGTACAACATATCAAAAGATAAATGTATAAAATAATTTCCAAATAGTTAAGCATTCAAGTTTTAAATTCTGCAATCATCTTTTGCCTACTTTACAGAAAAACATATAAGACATATAATGTAATTGAAGAATGTTGAGGATAATGTGGGGAAATGCATAACTATTTGACAGCTTAACCAAGCCATGAAGTTGTTATCTGAACAAATTGCCTCTCAGTAGCTTAAGTTTCTTGATAGGACTCACATCACAACAATATGTCATCTAGCATCAAACATATATGAAAAACAGAATGAGTAGTCCTCTTTGGTGTATACCCAAATATCTTTGAACTTCTCATTCAATCACATAAGAAGAACAATATAAAATCTATAGTTTAACATTTCCGTCATATCTAGGGCATCAAGAACAGAAAAGAACCTGAAGCACTGTAACTGCATATCTCTGGGCAGCTGCATCTTGCTCTGTGTTTCTGCGAGCATCTTCAGTTATCCTTTGCTCTTGCTCTAGCCGCATCAAAACCTGTAGCACATAGAACCGAAAAATCACTAGAGGACTCATAATAGAATAAGCATTAAGCCATAGTGCCAAAAAAATGCATTAGAGAAACGAGAGGCCAAATTTTAACCTTAAGCATAGCAACTTCTTGTTCTTTCTTATCAGCAAGGGCTTGCTGTAGATCAGCCACCTCTTGCTCTAACTGTTCAATCTGCAGCATTATTAACAAACTTCAAATCCTGCAAGCAACTTGAGTAACCCAAAGCTTACATAGCAGTAGGAGAAGTATTACCATTGACCAAATGATATGTTGGGCACATATAACATATTCGTACAAATAAATTTACATATACCTTTGCACTCAATTGCCGTCGGTTATCTTCTTTGACCATCTCCACAAGCGCTGTCTCTAGCTCCTCAGCTCTGGAAAAGAACAGGAACCATGGTTACAGGTAAAATGATAGGTTATAGAAGCACTTTGACAAAATCAGAAATAATTCATCTCAAGAAAACAGGAAAATGGTCATATTGGATTCATTCCTAACTCTGAAATAGATTGCTATCTATAGTTTCAGGAGATGCACTTTCACTATAGCTGTCTTGAATGAAGCAACTCCCCTGAAATGATGAGATAACTGGCAGACATGATGCTTTATTATTTTACCATCATTGAATAAATCAGAGCAAGTAGAAACAGAAGTTTGAGAGAAAAAAAATCAGAAACCACAGACAGTAGAATACTAACCGGAGTATAGCAGCCCTTTTTTCCTCAAGCAACCTACATAGCTCAACCTTCATCCAATCAACCTGCACATAAACTGTTAATGATTGAAATTTCAAAAGGAGTTGCACAGTGATTATTCATTCAATCCAATTAATTACAAGTGAAACACTATTAGAAAACCTAGAATAAGTTTTAGTGAGTATAATTATAGCTCATTCAGGGTTATTAGGTTAAAAATGCAGAACTTGAGGAGATTGGTTATAAGAGCAGAGAATTTTCAAGCCTTTATTAAGTCATACGATGAAGCCACAGGCTATTTGTTCAATCATATCAACATTCAACAGTTCATGCATTGTAGTTAAAATACCTGCTGTCAATGTTCTTATATTTGCATTATCTAGCACCATTGATGTTTAGTGGATCGTCAAAATGCAAACAAAGATCTAAATCAATATCGTTTTACCCAGGTTATGCAAGATTGTGCTGAAGCCATACTAATTCTTGAATCTGAAATGTAATTTTCTATATTCACATCACTGAACAAGGGCAGCTCAAACCAGCATTTGGTTAAAGCTGATAAGGTGAAAGAAAAGCAGGCAAACCTCAACTTCTCATGGAACTTAGTAGTCAATAAATTAAGCATGTAAAATCTGCAGCATGTGGACCATGAAATATAAGACAGGTATCATTGGTGAATAGCTTCCTAAAATATTAGAAATGCAGTGCACAAGTGTTAAGAAGACAAACAAAGAAAACTACCTGTTCTTGAAGATCTGGTAGGGAATCCACTTCTGAATCAGCATTTAGGCTACAAAGCAATTCATCCAGATTTGAGGAACGAGTCTCCAAATTAGATATGTCTCCATCAACTACCTCTTGAGCAGGCTTTGTTTCTTCCAGCAGTGACCCACGATCATGCTTGAAACTGTACAGCTTCGATGCAAGTCCTTTTGAATCTTTCCAAACTCGACCTCCTTTTGTTCTTTCCTCAACAATTGCTAGCACAGCAGGCCTATGCTTATCTCTCAAGTCTTGTAATCTAGCATCAGTCACAGCCAAAAACCCCATGCAGGCAGTCAAAACAAGTTGGCTGCTGTCAAATGTTGAGCCAGCAAGGGATTGCAGCAAAGTGATGGCATCCCCAGCATCTTTAGTTGTAACTAAGGCAGGACCTACAGTAAACTTCATGTAACCAGACTGCTTTTTGAATTCATCATCCACACTTAATGCTTCACGAATTTTATAAACATAAAATCTCAATACCATATAATTCCATTAGAGCGAGGGCCGTTCGAAATAGCATAACACGATTTCCTTCAAATAGAAGCACATCCCAAATGCGAAGAACTGAGATGAAGAAATCCATCACTAGGTAAACATGATTTCTAACAAAGAGAATGCAGAGTGCTTAGAACTAAGCGTTTTGAGTGAAATAATTAGACAAATTTAACTTGCGTCACTAACTCTAAATCTTACCGCTCTCCCAAGGAAGCATATTAACAAAAATGGAAAGAAACCAGGGTCCAGAAATCCATGCCACCTGCACTCCCAAGTAATCCAGATGATTGACTGCACAAGAGGCATAGATGAAAAAAATTTACCCATATTATTTCATGTAATGCAGAAGAAGATAATTAATAAAGAAAATGTTGAAAAGCAAACAAACCCAATTTGGGAAATCTTTCACGCATCAACTCTTCAAATACAAGTTGGTCAACCTATGAAAATAGAAATAATGAGAGTCATAAGTTGTAAATTGGCAAAACCCCTTTAGAAATACTCCAAGATCAGCACGTTGGTGAACATGACGATAGGCACTGAACTTGCAAGGCAACAAGAGAAATTTGCTGAAGAACATGCAATTTTATCAAAAAAAAAAAAAGAAATTTAACAAATTAAAAAACCTGAGATTCTATCATTTCCTCCGTATAGTACCCATCAAAATAATCATCAATAATGCCCACCAAGGTCCTGAGAATACATCGAAAGAAATCAGTCTTTAAAGCTGACCTAGCTATTCTTGAATCATGAGTATGCATGTAACCATTTATGCCTTTGTACAAAAACTAGCACAAGAGAATACAGCAGCCATGCTTAGAAAAGAGACTCCTTTTTTTGGAAAAGTACAAAAACGTTCTTCACAACAATTTACTGGGACAAAAGATGGTCAAAAAAGGTTCCGTGTACCCCAAAACCAATTCGAGGATAAACTATACAAAATATATTATGGATAGAAGTAAATACTTTCAGAAATCAACCATTTTATAAATAGCTAACCTGAACCTACCAAAAGGCATTTTCCTCTGGCATCAGAAGTAGCAACAATCCAGCAAAGAAATTCATTGCCTGCATATTTTTCATGTCAAATTAAATGAAAATAGTAAGTGCAACGAGGGGTAATAATTATTAAAAAATTAATCACTTGTAGAGAGTGGTCACTAAGATCCATTCAGAACAAATATAAACTGAGAATCCAAACGAAAAACTGCTGACATGTGTTTTAAAATAAAAATTTCCATTAATGCCCTACTGGACTATCGAGCCTTCAAGTTGCACTTTAAGCTTACAACCTTTCTGCAATTTGATCCACTTGTGAGGTGAAAAAAGTCTAATGTAACATAAGATCATGGTTTTAGAACATTAGAGTTGTTCTGTGAGGTTCCAAAATTTTATAATCAACAGAATTATGACCTCTTTGTGCTGTACTTACACAGCAACAGCATCACTGAAACCAAGGAAATGATAAAAAAATTGGATAAATTTTTAAATAATTTCCAAAGAAAAGTTTCTTAGATAGATTCTAAAGAATATAAGAGTGCAAATAAAACTTGAGAGAGAGAGAGCTTATGACGTAGATGGACAACTATGAGAAGTACAAGTTGGTTTATTCAGATAAAGGAGAAGGCAGTTGCCATATTATGGTGCAAGTTTGAAAGCGAGGAATCAATTAAGATAATACTAACACAGTAGTACCAGTTCAACTAAATTTACAGAGAAAGAACTTTAATTCAACAATTACCTGACAGTACCCAACAGAGGGGTTATGTCGAGCATATGCTAAAAGTAAACGCCTCAAGGAATCCCTACCATTATCATTCAAAGCAGGATGACCTGGAAAAGTCCGCGGTAAATCCTGTAAAACAAACAGACAAGTTAGTCTAGGAAGAATCGTAAGAACAATATAAAGCAAAAGATGTAGCACCTACGAATTGAAAAGATTGAACGATAAAGTCCAAGGCACATGCATCTAATGACCTTCTCAATCTGCCTTCTCCATTTTCTGAACACTCCAGATGAGTTACTTTGCTGATCATCCTCGTAGGTTTCTTGAGCCAGCAAATCCTCGTAATATCTCTCCACTCGTCGAGCCTTAACACCTACAAAGGCTTGCCATACCTGCAATGATCATATTATAGCGGACAATG
>NW_018397263.1:1999874-2000421 GCF_002168275.2 Theobroma umbraticum | reverse complement strand
CAAAACAATATTAAGACATACCAAATAGAAAAGTTTCCACCTCACCTCCCCTCTGAGATCCTTTGGCACTCCTCCATGAACAAGGCTCTCCAGCTCTTCTTTCCAAGGGAGAAAGGATTCTTGAGATGCCTCATTGCCTGCATCATTTTCTTCCCTGGAAGACCTCACATTAACACAGACCTTTTCCTCAAACTCATCCTCAGATTCTGGTTCTGGGGATCTTGCCTCTTTTATTGATGGAAGATGGTCTCCGCTTTCATTCATATTCATATTTTTCATATTCTGTCCCTTCTTAACCCGTGAATTCATCATATTCTCAATGGCACAAAGGACTGGTCTAGTCTTAGCCCATCTTTCAACTTTATGTGTCTTTGTTTCTTCTGCAAGCTGCACCTCCTTTTCTCTTTCACTTTCTGTTGAATGAGCAGAATCTGGCTTTTCTGTTTTACTTTCTTGTGAACTAGCAGAATCAGGCTTTTCTGTTGAACCAGCAGAATCAAGCTTTGTACTTGGAGCATCCCCTTCCTTGATCCTCTTTGAGGCAACC
>NW_018397263.1:1998007-1999864 GCF_002168275.2 Theobroma umbraticum | reverse complement strand
ACTCAGTGGCTTCAGTCTGCCAGGTCTCTTTGTTTTCATCTACAGAATCAACCTCCTCTTTCACTTTAATAGCTTCACCTTGGAATGTCTTTCTACATCCCTCCCCTGGAGCAGCTTCTTCATTCAATTGGGTAGCTTCACTGTGTAAAATCACTTTGTGTTCCTTCTCAGAAGTAGTTTCTTCTTTTGCTTCAATAGCAGCCTCTTCATTTGCCTTAGTAGCTTTCACATGCAAGCTCTCTTTATTTTCCTCAGGAGGAGGCTTTTCTTTCAGCTCAGAAGCCTCAGCCTGCAATGTGTTTCTATCTTCCACCTCAGAAAAGCATGGTTCAGCAGGTTTTGCATGCTGTTCTAAGAAGATCTTCCATTTCTCTGATCTTTCCTCTTCCTCTTCCTGGTATAATGAATTACTATATCAATAACCAAACTGCGGATACATAAATTTTATACATATTTTTTATGGTAAAAGCAAACAACAGCTAATTAGACTAAGAATTAAACCTAGATGGAAAAAATGTACCTTGTAGATATTAACGTACTGTCTATATGTTTGTAGGTGCTGAGGTCTCACAGCAAATCCATAGGCATCCCTGTCGACATTATTGTGCACGTATTCAAATGCAAATCAAAACAGAGGACCCAAAACAAAGAAAAAATTCAAACAAAAAAGATCCCATCACTCTAGGATCCTGACTATAAGTATAAACAATTTCAACATCAGATATGACTCCAAATTCAGACACCAAAAAAAAAAACAGATTTATAAAATTATCAATCTTAAAATATAAATGAACATGCAAAGGGTTAAAAAACAACTGAACTTGCCTGGAATCGACCTCCAATGAGCGCCTGCTCAACAAGGACAACAACATACTTGACAAACACTTGCAATTCTATAATTGCCCATAGCTTTCTTTTGCTTCACATTAAACTCATGCCACATTTCACAAAGAAAAATCGCACCACTCTTTTGTTACTACATTTTACACTCTAAAAACCCACCAAAAAAACTATAAAAATCCATGTTAAAAGTACACCAATCACTCAACTTTATTTTTTTTTAGCTCAAAAAATTAAAACCCATTTAAGAGAAAAATAATGAGAGCTTGAAAAAGGTGACTAACCAAGGAAAGAAGTTAGATTTGTTTAATCAGTTAGTTTTTTTTTATTTTTCTTTAAAATTTGCTCACTGAAACAGTAGAACTCCAAAACCTAGAAATTGTCAAAATAAAAAGGAGAAAAATCAGGCTGTAAAGACAAATGTAATAACAAGAAAACTGAAAACTCAAGTACCTCTTTGGCTCCAGAGCTTGAAGGAGATTCAAGTTCGACTCCGTCATTGTCGGGTCGATTAACACCTAGAATTTGTTTCTTTTTTTATTTTTTTATTATAAACAAAAAATTTTAGGTTTAATTTTAAAGATTCGGAAGATCTAACGATGTTTCTTGATCTGTGGTTACTGAATTTTCGGGGTTCTTTTTTTTCCTTTTTATCTCGTGAGTAAGCTCCTAGCTGAAGCTGCTGGTTCTTCGAACCTTTTGTTTCCAGTTCTAGTCGTTACTCTTGTTATTGAACTGATTGGCACGTGTTTAAATTAGCGGGCTTTTTATGTTTATGGCGATGTTAAAATCACTGGATCCGTTTCAGATTGATAGTGACGTGTCCAACATTTGAAACGGTAGTACATCGATAGGCATAACTGTGACTTACAGACGGGTGAGATTTAAAGGTTTGACCGAGTGGGCTCCCGTCGAGTGCTTCTAGTCCTATGGTCATCTGGTCCCGACAGATTATTTAACTCCACGTTATCACGCCTTGTCGTTTTGTTACCTTGACACTGTCGTTTTGTTTGTCAT
>NW_018397263.1:1990806-1997991 GCF_002168275.2 Theobroma umbraticum | reverse complement strand
CTTTTGTTAAATACACTGTCGGGGCTTGGATTGGACTGACACCCTCGTAATTTTGCATAGTCCATTGTTTGGTTTTTTGTTTAATTACAATGTAAGCACAAATACAAAAGAATCTGTCAACAGAATTCTAAGCTACGGGAAAGCATAAATTAATCAAAGTGGGTAACTTAGATTTGGAGTTGTATCACTGAAAACTTATATGAACAGCCAAATTCAACACATCATCTCAGTGCTTCAAATTTATTTATGTAGATGGCAAGTACAAGTACAAAGTCTTTGACACTGACACAAGAACACCATAGCTTTGGACAGAAAGAAGAAAAAACAAACAACACTGAGGAAACACTGAGCTTATCATCACGTATGTATCTTAAGATGGCAGCAAGTTCACTTTTGGACCTGCAACAAGATTTTACTTCACTGGTTAGCAACTTCTTGCAAAATTAACCAATGATGAAACAGTAGTAATCTAAGTTAAGGTGCCAAGTTACTATAGTACCGAGAAATGCTTCTTATAAAATGCCACTAGTTCTTTTGGATCGGTTTTTGTCTGCTTATAGGTGTCAATCTTGTTCATCTCCTGCATCACCAAATTTATGACAACAAAAAGTATTATGACAAGAACTGAAATGATAAAAGAATATGATGCAGTAGGGGCAGAAAAACACCAGTAAAAGTTAAGGCTAATTTGAAAGGAATAATAGCATTCCTGGCAAACATGAAGGCAATAACACAGAGAGCGAGAGAGAAAGTAAATGGTAGTGAACTAGATGTTAGCAGAACAATTCTATGTGCAAAGCATTTTTAACAACTTTGTTTAAGCCTGCATGTCTTCAGCAGCAGTGACAATATTAATCTCAAGGCCATTTTTTTATGGGATTTTGCATGGCTAAACAATGAGCACAGCATCAATTCTACATTTCTACAACCAAACAAGTAAACATGATGGTAGAACCAATTCTTTCATTGAAATTTAGACCATAGCAGGTAAATTTCACCAGTGGATGTAGACAGAACATCTAGCTTTCAAAAAATATACCTCAATCCATGCTGCCAGTTTAGGCCGGCCTGCTATGATGTCGTACTGAAACACCTCCAATAAGAAGATCTGGAATCTTTCAACAAAAGGAATGTAGGCAATGTCCGCCTGAAAACAACAGAATTCCATTCTTATATCTTAGCAGAGAAACTCAAATGATAAATAATAATAATATAGCTTTACTTATAATTACAACAGTGCAACCAAACTATAATTTTTTCTGAGCGATGATCATTAGTTTAAATATTTACATGTTTGAATGCATTGCACCTCAATTAAGAAACAACAACATAAAATTGCAGCACGAGGAAAGTAATTTAGCATCACTGGGAAGCCAGCTTACCAGACTAAACTGGCCAAGGAAGAATGGACCATCATCAAATTTCTGAAGAGCATTTTCTACGTAATCAAAAACAGCACCTGATGCAAGTCACAAATTGTAGTTAGTTCATATAATTAAGAAAAACACAGTCAGTAAAAGAGCAGCACATACTAACCAACTTCTTTTGCCGGGTCCCCTTTAAACGAAGTAAACACTGTCCGTACGAAGGTGTCCAGATATGATAACAACTCCTCAAAGAACTTCTTTTTCTCAGGATCCTAAAACATTTTCAAAAGATTATTTAAGTTAATTTAGACATAGGAGAGAAGCCTTCATCGAGGGCACTAAACGAGTCCAAGGATCTTACATTAGGTAAAAGAGAAGGTCCTTCAAAGTTGCTATCAACATATTTAATTAGATCAAGACTCTCCCCAATGATTTTCCCATTATGCTCCAAGGCGGGCACCTGGAAATGAAATTAACATAATAAACAATAAAGGAAAAGGGTACAATAAAATTCGAACTTCAATAGTGACCTTAAAGTTTGACCAAGACTCCAAAAGTAATGTTAGGAAATTTATCTCTAATTTCTTATTCAAAAGAGGTCTTTCGCCCCTAGCCACAACTCAATATATAATAGGAACAAATGCAATTCCATAAGTTACCCACTCAGAACAAAAAGTCCAATAAGTCCAAGCATCAAAATATTTTAACAAAATGACAGAATAGCTTGGATCAACATTTTCCATAAAGCACCATTTGAAAAAATTCTCCATGGACCTTGGAGATGCGATCCTAAACAAGATCAACTAGCTCTGCCCAATTTACAACAGATCTTCAACCTTTTTTTACTTGTTCATTATTGGAAACGCATAATAGATTATTATCTTCACATGACTCACCTTGTTTTCAGGGTAAACTTTTTCCTTGTACCAAACAGGTTTGTTTTGAAGGTTCAAAGGAACCAATTTAATCTTGTCTTGCAACCCCTGCAACTCAACAACATTCAAATCAATTATTTACATGAAACGTTGGGGAAGGAAGACTGAGGGCCGTTACAAATCAGAAAAAAAAAATTACAAAGAAAGGAGAGTGCAAACAAAATCAAGGGAACAAGACAACCTTATAATTCCTGGTGATCCACACACGCTGTGCAAAAGGGCAAGTATAACCAATATACAACCTTTAAAAGATTAAAAAAAAAAAGGTGAACTTTATCATCAGGGCAAGAAAAATAATCAAACAAAATAGCAGTAAAAAAAAAAAAAGAACCTAACGGAAAATAGTATTCTAAAGAAAACCCAGAAAAAAGAGTGTGAAACCTGGTAGTTCCATCAAAGAGAGGGGGTTGCTCAGCAGTAGCATCCAATGTCGGAGGCAAAACCTCTACAGTACTAAAATCACAAACCAAAGGAAAAGACTTAAAAAGACATGAACTTTAGAGAAACCCACAAGCCAAACTTGACAGAGAATCTTCAAAATTAAGAAGGTAGTCCAAGATTCTTACCCACTAGCCATTGCTGTTGGTGAATTCTGGAGAGTAATGCCCTTTCTTTTTTTTTTCTTTTGGTTCACAATTGTGTCCACAAGTGAAAAGGAAATAGTGGCCTTATATTGGGGTGAAAGTGATTCAAGTGATAGTCAGCAGTGACGTAAATGAGACGCACGTTTTCCTTTTCTCTTCGGATGTATTGAGCCGTTTTCGCTGTCAAGATCATGGCGGCTTATATTTTCCCATAATTTTTTTTTTAGTTTTTTTTTTTTAAGCGTTTGTGCTACAGCGGATATTTTCCCATAATCGTCTCTGTTTTTCCAGTTTTTCTTCTTGGATGAATGAATTTTATCCTCAGCCGTTTTGCTATATTTGCTACGTTACCTTTGACCAAACAGAAGATGGAGAGATCCTGAAAGTCGTCATCAACGACGGCACCCGACTGGCAACTATCTCGTACTCCTACGTTTCTTTGTAATTTTGTCCTTTTCTCTCTGTCCTATAAGCTGCCCCAATCAATATCAATGGTCAAGGTACCATACTACCATTAGACCATTAGGCTTTAAGAATTGTATGAAATTTAGTGATGAATTGTTTGTTTAGAGGCAGAAAGGCTAATTCCTGAACAACAGTAAGGAAACCAACATGATGAAAAGTTGATGTAATGATGCGGAAAAATGAAGTGTAGGTGTATTAATAGAAATAATAATTAATTAGATATTTTTTAAGAGGAAAAATATATATATATACAAATATATTGAGATTTATTTTTATATTGTTAGCAAGAATATTAAGTTATACTATTACAAACTCATAATTTATAGTAACAATTAACAATTTACATTAATAATTGTTTAAGCACTAACTTTTTCTCTTTTTTGGGTTTGTCACTAACTTACTAACACATCATGAAATATCTAATTAATTTTTAATGTCATGATTTATATGTATGTCGTGAATTTTGTTTATAATTAAATTAAATGAACATAAGTTCAAAGGTTCTAGGAGTTGCGAGGATATATTTGTCCTGATTTGATTTATTTTCATTTTATTTCTTTGCGTTTATTTTATTTTGTTTTTGTGGCCCTTGGGTCTTTAAAGGTAACGGGCTTATGACCCTCTAACATAAATGGGTAAGACAAGTAATTGTCCTTGGGCTAGTAGGCCCACAAACAACAAAAATCAGAAAAAATAACACACAATTGGATCAAACCAGACAAGTTCAAAAACAGAAACAAACAAAAAAAATTCAAGAAAATCAATCAAAAGAAAAAAAAATAAAAAGGAAAGTTCATCTCCCAAATCTCTAAAAGCTCTAAATATTATTATCAAGAAATATCTATCCAAGATCGAATCAAATCAAGGAAATTAAAATCACATATCTGCAAATCAATCAAAAAAGGGAAGTGAAAAGACCTATAAATTTCAAGCCCTCGACACTGGAACGGACACACAGAGAAGAAAACCCTAGGCAAACACAGAAGCAGATCCCCCATACAAAACCCAGCAAACCCCATGCAAAACAGAAGCAAACCGTATACAGGGACTAACGAGTTAGGAGTTATTGGGAGGCATGTTTATTGTCATGAGGTGAAATTTAAATCTAATTTCATATAATTTTAAATTTTAAAAATAAAATTTAAATAAATTTATAAATTATATATTCACATTTTCAATTGAAAAAATATGTTTAATAGATAATGAAAGATACATGCTTATATACTCAATATCCATCCAATTGTGCAACGCTAAATGTGCATCTTTTCATAAATTGAGTTCAATCGCACATGTTTTTTAACATGTACAATTGAGTTCAATTGTGCATGAATTCATCTGCCATGGCCTAGGCTTGATCATTTTTAGGAGTGTGCGACGGTCGGTTGGATCGCCCAACCGACCACCACCATTGGTTACAATAACGACGGTTGTTTTTTCTAACGCGTTGCTTCGATCGGTCTCGGCGCTAATCGGCCGGTTGTCGGGGGGGACTCTTTCCTCCTCGAACCGACCAAAAAATCGACTAAATTAATATAAAAAAAATCCATCGGCCCCGACGGCCCGCCCCGACCTCACTAATTCCCTTTTCGAGTCCGACCTAAAACTCCTACCCATCGCCGACCTAACTCCTTCCCCCCCCCGGCGAATCCCGATCTAACTCCTTCCCCCCTCCGGTGAATCCCGCCCTGATTCCCCCCCCCCCCCCCCTCCAACGAGTCCAGACCTTATTCTCCCCCCAGGCCCCCACCCTCCCGCAAGTCCGACCTGATTTCCCCCCCCTCCCGCGAGTCAAACCTGATTCCCCCCGACCCGCCCCTCACGCGAGTCCAGACCTGATCTCACCGACAGAAACCGATCTAAAAAACCGACCGAAACCGACTTTATATCATTGCGTTCGATCGGTTTAATCCCAAAAATTTTTGGTCGATTTTGACGAAAAACCGACCCGAACCAACCCATGCACACCCCTACCATTTTTAGATAGGTCTGCAAATCGTTGTCGGAATGATAATACACGGACCCGCTTAAGAATTTTGCTTCACTTTTACTAAAATAATGAGCTATAGATCAAATTCGATACCTCAAGCACCTAAGGTGACTTCAATTAAAAGTTTCCTGCTTTTATGAAACAAACAAGATTTACTGCTTTGAAGATAAATTCCTCGAGGAAAATTACGTTTTAAGCAACCTACATGCAAAAATGCATCGGTAAAATAATAATATTATTGGTAAAGTTACTGTTAAATGAAAGAATGATTCAGTAAGTATAACGGTAAGACCAATAATAAATGAAAACATGATTGAATGGCAAAAATGCATTACAGATAGAACACCCTTTAATAGTTCTTTCATTCCTCACTCCATTAAGCAACAATAAAACCTATAAATGTTAATAGATTACAAACACAGAAACTTACTCTTCTTGTTTGACATTCAACAAACAAAACGTTAAAATTATGAATCTAAAAAGATAAGGTTCTCAAGATCTGGTTGGGAGTAAGAACACAGTCATGCGGGCATAATTGAAGTTTGCTTTTTCTGCAATTCAATCAGCCACTCAGTTTTCTTCACAACAAGCATGACAAAACCTGCAGGAAGAGGTTCCTCAACCAGCTGATGCTCTGAATTACAGCATCAACTTCCCAGCGAAGAGGTCTAAAAGGATCATTCACTGAAGATATGAGAACAGCAGAATCTGACTCAAAAACAGCTTCCTTAAACAGCAGAAAGAAGGCTAATTTATTTCCTTTGAGAAGTGCCCCAGCCTTGCTTACAAGACTGGAACTGTATGAAACCACCGTGGCTGGCCCATGAATAATATTCCCTGATCTATCCCTATAAAATGGTCCAACTCCTGTCCTCGCTAAGCATGAGGTTAATGTGACGTTTTGCTTTTCTTTCACATTGTATACAATCTCTACAAATATTCAGCTAAATCTATCATGGATAAATTTAAATTGTTTAAGGCATTACTGAAAATAACTTTCTCCCATCAATGGCAATCTTTTAATTATTTATGCCTAGTGATACTAGTAACTTTTTTATAAAGCTTTCCTTGAATACATTCTTTTCACCTCACGTCAAGAACAGAAAACAAAGGAGTTACTAAATGAGCAAAAAAAGACATGGAAGAACGAGAAATAGCTATCATTGATCTTCATTGAAGGTTGAAGAGAGGTGAGAAAAAAAAGAATGCGCAGCAATTTGCATGCTTCCTTATATTGAAGAATAAACATACAGAATACAGACCCTTCACCTGCTCTTGCATTTAACTTGATTACAGCTAGTCAGCCTTCTTAGCTAAACTCAGCAGCACTCCAGCGCCAAGACTTGCCGCTACAAAACCAAGTGATGCCTCTGTAGATATATGAAATCCTGCAGAAAAGTAGTTAAAATGTTAAATGTTCTCTTTTCAGTTATTAAACTGAATCAAAGAGATTTTATATTGACTGATACAGATCCAAGGTACAAACCAAAGAAATCAAGAATCATTTTGCACCCAATGAAACCTAGAACAACTCCAATGGAAGGCTGCCAAAGCAAAGGAACAGAAAAACCAGTATAAAAGTTGTCAGAAAAAATTGGTACTTATCAACATCCAACAATAATCTATGCAAGAATTAAAAATTGCCAGCAGAATATTGTGATGAACCAATTTGTACGAGTTGCACGGATGTATTTCTCAAGGGCCCAGATAATCTTTGATTATATTATATATGAAAATTCATCACATTCTCTTCAGTATACAACATATGTTTTAAGTTCTACATGTTCACTTGCATTCACTCAAAGGCATGCATAAGAAACTCAAGACGGTAAAACTTTACCTGTAGA
>NW_018397263.1:1986252-1990740 GCF_002168275.2 Theobroma umbraticum | reverse complement strand
ATAGTAAATTAATCCTCCTCTAAGAGAGAAAAAGTTTATATTGAGAATATGCAACAAGAATTACCTAAGATAGCAAAGAGATTAGATGAAAAAACTATGAAAGGATCCCGTGTAACACCGAAAACAGCTGGTATTGAGTCAACCTGAAGAAAATGAAAAATTGCATATCATTACATCATTAACCAGCAAAGTCCATATGCCAGCCATGGATGAGGAAGCATGAGACCTACAGCAAAGGCTATATCACTGAGCTCAATAACTGCTACCGTGAGAAGTAAAGGAGTGGCCTGCCCAAAATGTTTGACACCTGTTAGAATGGAGAATTTATTGAACTCAGTAAAGGAACTTAAAAATTTTCCAGAATAAGAAAATTTTGCTAGTTTATAGTTCACATGACATACGATATGATGGCAGTAACAAGAATAGAGAATGTGGAAACTGTTATAGGATGACTTACTTTCCAAATGCCATTCTGTTTCGTTATAAATCTATTACCATCATAATTAGCTGCAATGATAAAAGCATAAAGAATTAAATCTAGATCACAAGCATTAACTAATGCAAAGAAATTAGTTCAAATGGTTCAACAAAACATCAAAGATTCGCAGTCTGCACGTAAGTATTCAACCTTTAAAAGAATAAATAAAATAAACTACACGAACTTAGACAAAAAGTAGAAGGGGATTTAATGCAAACATAAAATATTACTTGTGACAGGGATAAATCTCCGGCATGTCTTCACTATGAAGTTGTTGGAGAGATCACTGTCATCCTCATCTTTATCAGTAAATAGCTATCAGAAATTAAGAAAATGATGAGCCACTATAATTTGAACTCAATGAATCAAACATAGCACATGCAGAAGCTAAAAGAACTGTCGTGAATATGGTAAATAAGATTCCACACATCTTAATAGATAGAAACCAATATGATTGCAAAACCAATCAGTAGAGATGCAGCACCTTGAAAGATGAGAATAGGAGCACGCCAGCCAGTAGTAGGTTAACAACCTCAAAACTCTAAAACAGCACAGGGAGAATATATGAGCCCAGACTAGCAGTAAAGCATGCTTCATGTGCAAACAGACACAAATTTGATAAGTGAACAATGATCTACCTGAAGGGTGGCTGTTCCAAGCAGTATTAATGACAAACGGAAGATGACTGCACCAGCAATACCATAAGAAAGTACCCGGTTCTACATTTTGAACATAACAAAATTTCAATTACCAGAGGTTAATGTGGAATTGCTCATCTTGCACGAGTATGTCTTTTCTCAGAGCTGTTATGCTAAATATTGACAGCCTTAGGCTCTATAGTCATGTGGAATTATAGCATTGACTTAAGCAGATAGATAAATGCATGGCACCTGATACATATGTGGCACTTTGAAGTACTTGAAAATCAGAACAAAGACAAATAAATTGTCCACTGACAAACTTTGCTCCAATATGTACCTGACAGGGAATCATAATTGTTGATATAACTGAATAACCCTGTTAATCCCAAACTTGAGAGCATAAAATTCATTGAAAAAGAGAAGAAAAGACCATGACAATCAGATAGATGTATAGGAATCGACTTGTGGTTAACTTTCCAAACTCAAAAGTTCCACCTACCCGGCAAAGTACTCTGATGCTGGGCCAACTCCCTCCTTCAATCCCAGACCAACTCCAAAAGCCAGGGCGGCGCACACCTATACGTAGGAATTAATGCCCCAAAATGTCTTTAATCCTTGGAATGACTAAAATCAAAACATTGTTCAATAAAGGATAAATAACAATAATTTGAGAGAACCCACCCACAGTGCAACAGTTTTAACAGACGATACATAAGTTTCATTTTCCTGAAGTTTCTCCTCTGAATCAGCATATGCATACCTATCTATCCTCTCCCCTTCTGCTGATTTCCTCTCCCCTTCTGCTGATTTATTTATTCCATAAATCCATCATTTTCTCGAACAACAATAAAATCAAAACAAAATGCTTCTAATTTTGAAGATTAACACAAATTCATAAAGTTAATTAAAATAATTACCTGTCGATAAATCCTCCTGCTCCATTCCTCTGGCGCGGGCGACAGGGAAACATTGCGTGCGGCGGATATTGACAACTGAAATCACAAATTAAATTGGAAAAGAAAAAAAAATCAAAGTCGAGCAGGTCAGTTAAATAATTAACGCGTGAAATAAAGATTATGTTGGGGGACCTGAATGAATAGTAGAGAGACGAGGATGAGCGAACCGGAGTTTGGTCCATCTGGGAGCTTGAACAGGAAGCGAGATTGGCGCAACCCTGAGATCAAAATTGAGAGCGATTCGAATGCCACCGCCGTGGTGAACGGCTGAAGCTAATCCCATGGGATTTTGAGTTTCGAGCTCGGCGGTGGAGAGTTAAAATAATTACAAAAAATAATACTATTACTACGGTTGGGGAATTTTGAATATGAGAAAGAGAAAGGTTTAAAGAAATCTTATCCACTTAAATTGAATTATTTTTTTCCGTTTCTCCGGAAATGGAATTTGTCTTTCTTCGCTGGCTTTGGTTTTTACGGTGAAGAAGTGAAGGACTCTGAAAGTCTGACAGTCCACTTCCCGTGGTCCAGCTAGAATCGCAATGTCGTGTTGCGAAAACGATGAGAGCAGCTAGTAAACGATGTCGTTCCATTCGTGCAAGGCTTAAATCGTACCTATATATATTTATCAACTAATACAAAAAAAATTTTGAAATGGAAGATTCAAACAAAGTTTTTAAACGAAATATATGATAACATACATTTCTCATTAAATTACATCTTTAAATGTATTTATATTTGTTTATATTTTTACAAAATTTGAAGTATTTTATTTGAGTAAGTTTTTTTTTTTGTATGTTATTGTCATTTTCTTTTTCTTTTATTGTATTAATTATCATTTGGCAACCATAAAGTGAAACATAGTATGTTAGAATATAGTTACATGAACCCATAAATTATAAAATGCGATGAGGCATAGAAAAATATTTATAACACATAAGAGTATTATATATAGTTCACAATTTACTAATAAGTAAGTTTTCTAAATTTATAGAAGATATGTGTTTATTTTGTATTAATATTGTAATTTTAAGGTGATCATGTTGCTTATTAATTTATTAAACTTATATTATAAAATAGATTTTATATCAAGATATCAACGAGTATCTTATAATTGAATATCTTATATTATCTAATTGATTTAAGTAAAATTAAAATACCCTAAACTCGAGTTCAAGTAAGATTTAGATAATGGAAGTCTTAGAGTACCAGATACTTATACTCAATTATAAATAATGATTTTAAATTTAAATTTTTATGAATTAATTATAATTTATTAATATAATTTTCATTAATCAACTTTTAATAAGTAATAATTAAAATAATTTTGAATAATAATGAAAAATTTTAAATATTTATAAAATTCGGATTAGAATAGTTTAAAAATAAGTACAAAATGCTCTGCTATTTGACATCCTTATTTTATTTCATCAAATGATGATGAGTAAGAGAATATATAAATAAGTTTCATTTAAAAATAGAAAAATTAAATAATATTTATTATTTTTTTATAAATTCAAGAATTATTTTTGGATGCAATTAAGTATTTTTCTATTCATATAATTGCTCTCTTGTTCATTTTAAAATTTCAAATGTAATTAGATTGTATACTTATTCAAGTTAAAAAAATAGGCATAATGCTAAAAAAAAGCTCATAAATTGTTTAAGCAAAGTTTAATAAATTTTTATTTTTTATTATCTTTAATCAAGTTTTGATACTTTTATTTCAAATCAAATAAATCTTTATAATTAATAATTAATTAATTATTATTAATTAAAATAATATTTATTATTTTATATATATATAATACTAAGATATTAATGTGAAAGATAAAAAATATTATATGATATATAAATATTTTATATCATCATAAATTATAATAAGTTAATATATCATTTTATTATTAATTATGATATATTAATATGTCATGTTAATATTATTTATTTTAAAATGATAAATAATATTTTAATCAAATTAATTATTAATTATTAAATTTTATTTAATTAAAAAATAAAAATATAAAATTTTATTTAATTTAAAATAAAAATATAATAATTTATAAATATAATAAAAATATAAAAATTTATTTAAATAATTTATTTTTTTAAATATTAAGAGAAAAATTATTACTAATAGGAAAATTGTCAAAATAGAAGGGAGGAAAGAATAAAAACAGCGCCGGATAATTAGTGCTTTGACCAATATCGCAGAATAATCTCACAAAGGAAAAATATCGCAGCGCTTTCACATTCGGGCTTACGCTTTTTCCATTGTTTGGTGTTCTTTGCACGTACCAAAGATCCAGCAAGCCTTAACCGACCCAAAATATTTAAAACAAAAAGAAAAGGAAAAGAGGGATTGCCTGTCATCGCCTCACGCTCTTAGACATCACTTGTAGATTTCACGCAACCCTAA
>NW_018397263.1:1968978-1986152 GCF_002168275.2 Theobroma umbraticum | reverse complement strand
GAAAAAGGATAAAAATTAGATGCCTTTGATCTGAGCACACATGGATAACTTTGTTTTCTGCATTTAGATTAAAAAATGATTGTAAAGGCTGTAGCATGGAAGATTGTAAGGAGGCTTATGTTTAGATTGTTTTTGTTTGTTTGAACATCGACTGTAATCTTGTTATTGTTTGTTCCTTGTCAATTGATTAGACATTTTTTTCAGATCATTTGTTGGGTATGTGCATGAGCATGAATGTTTGTTCGTGTGCTCGTTTGCAGGCTTGCATGCATTTGTTTGCATGTTTGTATGCATATGTGTGCTACATTTCATGATGCTCATGGCTCAAATGGGATTAATCCAATTTATTTAGTTAGTAGTATCTTTCTACGACAAATTATCGATGCAATACTGGTTTGGAGATGTTACTACTGCTGTTCAGCATTTGATCATGAGAGAAATGTTGCAAATTGGGAATGGTTTTATAATGTGTAGATTGCATATGGAGAATATTTTCAGTAGGTGATGAGATTATGTGATCCAAAAGCTAAACCTTTTCCTGATCCTGTTAATTCAGAAATTCTGATTTTTCTGGTTCTGTATTTGAGATAAGTGAACACTAGAAGGTGATTGTTAGCTTCCTTTGGTCTCACCAGGTGAATTGGCTGATCTGCAAGGTAAATATTATACTGGGAGTGAAGGATGTGTTTAGTGTTTTATCAGTTTGTTGTTTAGCCATGTAATATTGTGTTTTTGTTTTCTTTTTTTTTGTTTTCAGCTAAGGTTAAACTGTCGATTACAAATTAACAATACCTAGCTAGCTTCTGTCGGATTTGTGTTTGGTTGGATATTTTTGTATGGAAGACCGATTAAACAGGATTGGGGAATCAGAAAATCTAACATTTTCTTTAATCTTCTGCTCGAAAGTATCTCTGTTTGGTCATTATTTTGTAGTCAAGTTGAATGGTGTTCACTTAAATGAGGGCAGAGTTACTCCCATAGCCTTTTACAAAGTTTATTTAGGGAGGAAAAGATCAAAACACCGAAGGATGGAAATTAAGACTGATTTGCATGGTAGGGGAAATCAGTATAATTGGAAATTGGATGCAAGAGTGAAGCTAAATTTTGGTAAAAATTTCCTTTAAAATTCTAGTACGAGTAACAACTATTTCTTTGGGTTTATAAACCATTTCGAATTTACTAAGCATAGCTTTAGTTCAAGACAAAGGGTTGCCCTTGCCAGATTCGAGTTAGTTTGGCAATAGAGCTGCAATATTGTTCAGTCGCAGATGGAAACTCAATATTTATCGGAGGTATGTAAGCTAAATACACTACAGTTTACGCAGATCTTACAAAATTACTCGTTGTAATTGGACAAGCAATTGGTTTGGTTTATTCCAGGAAATTAAACCCACATTCAGATGTAAAAAATTTATTCCTAATGCGAGCTTGCAATATTAAATTATTTTTCGATATGCAAAGCCGGGATTTAACATAAGCTTAAACAGGAATATTTCACCATGTTAAGGGTTAACAAACATTAATTTGGATAGTGAATGAGATATTATATCAACTATGGTAGCCAAACACACGACATTTTTAAAGGAGAGGAAACAATCAAAATTACATGGAAATCATTATCTACAGATTATCATCCAGTTATCCAAAGTTTCTTTGGCAATAAGGAGTCTCAATGTATTCCGATTACCCTTAATGGGAATCCTTGCACAAGTCTAATGAAAGGAAGTTGGTCCCCCTGTTTGTATGGCAATTGAGGATAAGTTCTAAGAAATTCAACTCCAATCCTTGCCGCTGGCTATGAGACAGCAGCAGCAGGGAGTCCCACTCCACCTTTTATTGATAATGGAGAGCTATGGGAGGAGCCCCCATTGATCAGATGGGGATCTAGAAACACGACGATGACTGTGATATCATCATGGAAATGTCTCCTGACCCCTCGATCAATCTTCTTCAGGTCTGAGTATCTCATTTCTCTTTTCTTTGCTGCTTCCTTAAGTGCAGCTTTAACGAGTCTCCTGGCAATTCCCTGAAATAAAAGGGGACGCAAAGAAGAGTAAAGCCATGCACAACAAAATCTTTTGTGCCGATCCCAGGAGAGTTACATTATCAATCATCATGCCAAGCTATCAGTGGAAACTTACATTTCGTGGGCTTGTCTGGACAAATTTGACAGCCTCCTGGTTGCTAAGGTGCTCCCACAGACCATCAGAAGCAAAGATGAGAAATTGATCGTCAGGGTGGAGCTTGTGTATCAACAATGACGGCTCTGCACTAAGGATCGGCTTTTGGAAGGATTCAGGAAGTCTAAATTTAGGCAGGAGAGGTTCTTTGTTGAACTCTGCTTTCTTTAGATATGCATCACCAATTGATCTAGAAATCTGCAAAGATAATTAACGAGGCCGAAAGAATACACAAGTGAATTCATTTTTAGTCCAGCTATATTTACTTTTACCAGAAACAAACGGAGGAAGATAGAATAAAGTATAACCTGTATCAGGCCCTTCACACGCCAAACTTTGTGTTTCATCACAACAATCTGTGGATCATGGGGATGCAATGACCGAAGCTCATCTCTTACAGCATCTATACTTGAATTGTGTTCAGTGGATAATTGCATTGCAATAACTTCCCTAGTTCCTCCTTCTGCTCTGCCTAAGACTACTCTGGAATCTCCAACATTTGCAATGTATAGCAGTCCATTGCAAATCGCTCCCGTCAAACAGCAAGATCCTACCGACGCCATCTGCGGCTTCCCGAGCCACTGTTTCCTCACAAGGGAAAGAAAATTCTCTTCTGTTGCAGAGAAGGCCTTTCGGAGAACATTTGTTGATATCTCTTGATGCTCAGACGCAAATGCTGCATAGGAAACATTAAGGGAAACAGAATAAGGATTTGGCCATCAAACTGGAACTTGTTGAAGTAACTGCATCAAGCAGTGTCGATGCTTGGAAAAACTGGAAAGTCAAGATAAGTTCATTCTTGCTGAACACATATGTTTTGCTTGGTTTAAGCAAGAACTGATTGAACTTCCAAGTACTCACCCTCAACCTCTCCCTTAAGACATGATACTGCAGTTTTTTCTCATCTGATATTACTTTCATTTTAAGTGTCTAAAACTCAGAAATCACAAGGGTAATGCATGAGGAAAGTCCTCTCCTGTTACTTAGCTAGGTGATCAGTGTACTATTACTGAGTAGATCAGGCAATGGCATCAACAAGAAGAACAGACGTAGTTGCCAAGTAAAAATCCAAATTGAAGGAATAGCAAAAAGTTTAAGAGGAAACGCACACTTAAGATTGCAGAAAAGGTTGTCATTGATGAAGCGGGAAGCCTCAGGTCCACCATGTCCATCATATACACCGATGAAAGTCCCATAAGGACCAGAACTACTCAAACTCAACGGCCCTGATTCGAGTTGGCTTTGATCCTCCAACAAACTATTGGCTTGAATCACAGCCATTGAAAATTCTCCATAAACATGTTGCCCCAAATCTTTATACCACAACAAACCATCAACACGGCCGCAATCGCCCTCGACAGATGGTTTCCAACAGGATTTAACCATTTTCAAGTAACCAATATTTCACATGTATTATTCAAGTGAACCAGCAGACAATATAAAGAAGAAGACCAAGAGTCAATCTTTGGTCAAGTTTGTACGTGTTTCCGATACTACTAGAACCCCAATATTTGGAACTATATTACCAAGAACTAGACACCATTAATCTGAGTATCTGCCCAATTCGGAGACAAGGATCAAGTTGGGTATGGGCTAACTCAACTGAAAAGTTTGCACTTGAGACAAGAAAGCAATAGTTTTTATGTGAGTTCAGAGAATATGGAGGTGTGCTGGTGGCTGTGTACCTTGAATCTGGTTTAAGTGTTTTTGGTCCCTTCACTGTGTGCCACCTTCCAGGAACAGACTTAGCTGGAAAAGCACCTTGGGAATTGACATAGACAGAGTTTGGTCTGAGATCAAATTGATCAAAAGAGGCAACGGATAAGAGGATAGTTTGGAGTTTTTTGGCAGAAGATCTCGAGTCTTTTTGTCAGAGGAGATCCAAGATGAGAAATAAATAGAGATTTAAATCACTGACTTCTGACATTGTTGTTTTTGTTATTGTAGCATTGTTCCATGTTCCCTCCCTCGTTTTTTAGTTTCTTGTGTTTTTTCTATGAACTTCTGCCCCAAGTGGTTGTCCTAAAGCTATGTGATTATTGCATTGCTGAAAGATTTCGATGGTTTGTTTTAGGCAATTTTCGCTCATGTAATGGTGCGTTTTCACATCCCATGCTTCACATTTTGTGCTAATTACTTTGCTCAGCCATCATTTCAGCACTATTCTGAGCACAAACCAAGTTGTTCTTAACCCTTTTTCTCATGGCTACTTTCATACTTGACCTTTTCCTAAGAGCGTTGGCGAGCATTTCAGGGCAATCATTAACTTTAGAAATTCTTACCATATGAAAGCTGGGATTAGACAGCATCCCAAAAAATTTTTAGCAGTGGAAATTTACTCATAAAATTCTGCAATTTGTCCATCAATAGTTCATTTCCTGCATACCTGTTGAGGAATATCTATAAAAGAAGAGATTAAAGGGAAGGATTCCTCTCAATAGCAAAGTTTTACTAATGTCTTTGTCTGTTACAATCGTCATCAAGGTTTCTGATTCAACTCATATTATTCTGTTCTATTACCTTTTTCTTGAAATATCTGAACGATTGATCTATGTGCCAAGGATTTCGACCTTTCTAAGTAGCTGAAAACGAGGAAAGGATTGTAATCTTTCCGAGTTAAAACAGCTGCTAAAGAATGTGACAACTGGGGGTCCATTGCCCTGGTATTGGATTGACGGACTCTATATTTGGTACATGCATTCCAGCTCTTACATGTTCAGCCACTTGGACCAGCAATCAGATCAATTTGGCTCACCTTCCAGGACCATTTACGACCATGAACACCATAATCTCACTGTGGGAACATTAATGGCTGAATGGCTACAATAACTTGTACCCATTTTTGTACTCGTCAATCTAGTGGCCAGGAGATACAATAATGTCACATTATTTTACTACATAGTTTTTAGGAAAGTGGGTAGGAGGGTAAACTTCTTATACCTATATTTCAAATTTAAAAGAAACAAAAGGCAGAGGGTTCAAACCAGGCTCTTTCTGGGCTCTTAGGGTTTTGCCCCAATCAAAGTGCATGGTCGGATTCCAATGGCCTGATGGAGAGACACATGATTCAGTCCGAGCCCTTTTCAGTTTTGAGCAGGCCACACTCTGTGAGGTGCTCTTGGACTGAATAGAAATATTCTACTTTTATTTTAGGTTTATTAGGATTTTTTTTATAATTTTATATCATAAAATTAAAAATTAAAAATATAATTATTATCTAAATAATTTCATAAAAAATTAGTGCAACAACTATCACAATGCCAACTATAACAACCTTAATTGAAAATAACATGATAAGTACAAGATTGAAACGAAAAGATGAACATATACCTTGGAAGTCAAAATTACAACATAATTAAGCTGAGAATTTAACTGATGGTAGGATCCAAGTATATGGAGGTAGAAATCTATGCCAAGGTTTGAATTGATAATGTTTTCCCATGCTTCCATCTTTTAGGTTGAAGAAACCAATATCTCGAGGACCATATGGCTTATAGTATGATCCAATGAAATAATCATCTGTGAAATATATAGAATTAGGTTGGGCTTCAGGAAAATTTAAAGCAGAGACAGCCAAAGTCTGGTTATTTCCAACGAACACTATATCCCCATTTATATTCTTTACTTCCTTTTCCTCTATCAATTCACCACTTTGATCATCCAAAACTAACTTGTAAACTTTGAAATTTTTAGTAAATCGAACAAGATGATCAGTGTCATCAACAACACCCCATTCCCTATAAATAGAGAATAAATCTCCCTTAGATGATTCAAAAAGATGTGCTCGATATATATAATCCTTTAACCTTTGATATTGTGCTGATATGACCGTCTTCAAAGCTGGTGACTTCAAAATGCCGTCGAGATTATCAATATTAACATCAAAAGAGACTATCTTATGCCAAGATCCAATAGCATAAACTAAATTTTTATAAAATACAACATCATGGATAAGCATAATATTTTTATCTAGATATATCCAACTTCTTTGTCCGGGTTTATAAAAAGCTAATTTAGAATAAATGCTATAAATAGCCACGACCGTATAATTATCCGGATGTAATAAAGGGTCAACCGACAAAAAAAGTTTTTTAATGTCATGTTGGTAGCCTAATGAGCTTCTCTGATAGGTTTCAATCTTAATCTCGGGAAGATTAATTGTGATCCCACCTTTAAAAGGATTTAAAAGGCTTATAACCAACCTCTTGTCTACAGCAGCTAACCAACCATAACAACAACTAAAAGGTCTCTTCGTATGAGACTTTGGTAACTCAATGTTGTAGATTTTTGCTTTAGCTTGTAGGCTGCATAATTTTCGACCTATGCTGCTCTTTTTAGATGGAATCAACAACATGGGAACTAGAGTAAGCGATGATTGTCTTTTTGAGTCAAGAAAACTACAGAAGACGGAATGCCAATACTTACAGACCGCACCGAATCGAACCAGATTGTTGGGAAACATGTAGTTTCTCAAGAATCAACAAGAGAGGGAGTGTTGGGAGATTTTTCCAATCCGCTTTAGCATCCTTCATGTTATCCTAAACCAACAATTGAAAATTAAGAATTCTGAAACAATTTGAAAAAAAGTATAAAAAAAATTTCTGAAAAACCACTTAAATTGAGAAAAAGATATGGAAAAAAGGATTACCTAGCTTTGTGTGTAGTATTTAAATATATAGAATTTAAGTTCAAGTATAATGATACAACTTAAAATTAAATAGAATCCAATTTAAAATAAAATAGACTTCAAATATTATAATACAATCAGAAAATAAACAAACTTGGACTTTTAGTAGAATTCTTATTAGAATAAAGCATTAAATTTAAGTACATTCCTTAGCAAAACTTTAATTAGAGCTTTTCTCCCTTTTTTGGGGGGCAAAAACATGACATAGATTTACTTAAAGCACGTGCCAAGCTGCATGTGAATCAAAGCACCGACCAAACTCCATATCTCAACCAAGGGAATCTGTTTCATTGCGTGTTATCGAATTTCGATCAATGATCTGTTGGCTGTATTTAGTGTCAATTAAGCTGGCATGTTCCAGCTTTTCCAGGAAAGGGTTGTGATCAAGTAAGGTTGTCCAGCTAGTTTAGCTAACACCCTCATGCCAGGTCAAAGGGCATGGATGAGCTAGGAATTTGAGGAAAGCCATCAAATGGGTTGCTAAATCACATGGAAATAGGTCCTAGCGCACTCTCAACTATGCAAATCAGCAACACTTACCCTGGTCAAAAAGCCTGTAGAGAGCTTTGTTCTATGGCTCTATGCACATGGAAATACTGTTGACAGATTAATCTTGTTGGCCTAATTCACAGAGTTTGCTTGAAGAAAACTAGAGACAATTCATGGAGTGAGTGTCATCCCAAAGCTGAATATTTTTAGGTTCTAAGCTTGAATCACATATCAGAAAACGATCCAACTGTTTAAACCCAATCCAACCTTAAAGCAGAGGATATCTCAAAAAGGGCAAGTGGCCAAAGTTTGGGGGCCAAGTCAATGTACTAAATGGAGGGTCACATCCCCACATCACATGCTATCAAAGAACTTTATTACCAACCAAACCATCTGAACAAGGCAATATAAATACCAGTGACATTATGCCCTTTTTCACTGTATCTGTCCTGCCATGTTGCTTCAGTGCAAGAAAGGAACATCTGTCACTTTCTGTTTGATTATCTAAATGGGACAATAATTACTGTTTACTTGTATGAATTCAAGATGGCCCAACTCTAATAATTTGTCTTCTTTCCATTGAATTCTGAATTCTTTCCCTGGCATGCCTAAGAGTATCAAGAACTTCACCTATACTTTTGCTGACTATCTTTATCTCAGGGGCCAGCTTGGTTTCTGGTAGCTTCAGAGGAACCAATGCCATTGAGTTATCAACAAAATCATCATCCTCATAATTCTCATTTCTTCCCTTCATATCGATCTCCACTGTTGAAGCTTTCAAGCTTGAAGAACTGAAATGAATAGTATAAAGTGATCATATTAACTTAATTATAGTAAGTTATAATGTATACTTAAACAAATGCAGTAGGACAGATGTTGGAAATGTAGGAATTAAAGGGGGCACCTTGCATCCCCAATCTTTGGATCTTCAGGGCTTGAACTTGATTTACCACTGGACCTTTTATGTGAAGAATCTTTTGAATCAGATTGAGTAGTCCCTGGAGAAGTTGAATTTTCTTCACCGAAAGGAATGTCAAGGCTTTTGATAGATGTCGTGGTATCTGATGCATTTTCCTCCATATTTTTTGAGATTTCTGGAACTGTGTTTTGAGACTTGGAAGCAGATTCTTCTGGGTCTTTAGCACCTGAAGTACTTGTAGATGAAATACTAGAAACTGCACAGTTCTCGGATGAACTTGACTGCTCTGATTCTTCCAAACTAGGCAATATTTTCAGTGATTCAAGCTTCTTCTTCAACAACTTGAGCCTCTTCTCAGCTTTATTCCTTAATTTGGTCTCTTCTTTGAGTTTGTTTTCTAGTTCTATTAGCTGCAGTTCAAGAACAATAAAATAGACCAAACAAAAAATTCAGATCTTTTTCTTTAGCATACTGAAACTAAGCCTACAAAAATGCTTAAAACCCAAACTGATAGAACAGAACCTGACCTTATTGCCCATTAGTTCAGCATCTTCTTTTGCTGTCCTTGAAGCTTGTCTCTCTGCAAGAAGCCTTCCTCTCAAGCACTCCACAGTCCTCAACCCATCATCTCCTTCCATCTTCCTTTCACTGAGAAGAGAAAACAAAAGAAACCCATATTAAATTATGAAGCAGTGATCAGCACAAATAGGAAAAAACAAAAAAAACCCACCTCCATTTGTTGTCTTCCTTGTTGCAAGCAATCATTTTTCTCGACTTTATCCTGTTACTGACGTTTTTGCAGTGACCTTGATTCTTGAATGTCAGTGCACCCAAAACACTAAAACCTTACCTCTGCTTCAATTACCACTTTATGAATACATCAGATCAGAGCTCACTAACCATGCAGCTTGTTGCTTGTACAGAAATGCCAACAGAAGTAAGCTGTAGCCTGTAAGCAGTGGGTTCCTTTTCTTCTTTTTTTAAATTTAAATTTCTTTTTCCCCTTAGGAAGAAGAGTCTTTGCTGATGCAAAAACAAAGACTCTCACGCCGCTACCACAGTTGGAAATCCAAGTTCAAGGCTTGGACTCTTTTGAATCTCCTCAGATGGCTTATATCCGTCACCCCAAGAGTAGAATCTTTGGCTCTTGTTTTTCTGCACTGTAGTTGTTCTCTGCCACTACTTTGTCACTACTTTTATCATTTTGCAATTTACATATCTCTCTCTTTTTGAGTAGAATACTTTCCTATTGGGTTACAAAATAAGGATTTGGGATAATTAGAGCAAACATATCATAACTACTCAACTGCTTATCTTTGTATCAGTCCAAACAAATATGAACCAACTAACCACATCCCATTTACAATTATAGAATAATACAGACTCTAGAGTTTTGACATAGCCTCCTCACACACTCTTAGCTGGTGGCCAATTAACCATTGGAAGCCTTGATCTACACTAAAACCATTTGTAACCATTTTTGACAGCTACTACTCTTGATAGTTAATGCCATGTAAGAGTTTTTACATTTCTTCATCTTATTTCTCCCACCATAACATCATGACTAACCAAATCATGATGTTTTTACATTCATCCTTCCACATTTTTCGTATGTGTTTGATTTGTTTTAGTTCATTTTCCATGGAATTGGTCTGGTTAATACTTCCAAATTGACAAAAACGAGCTGATTGAGCACTATTAGTAGAGACAAATTTCAGTTTAAATTAGCACCACAGGAACAGATGAGAGATAGATACAAAGGTATGTAGCATTTATTGAATTACCACATCCTCACATGCTTACAGCCAAGGAGGCAAGTAAGCCGGGTAAAAGTGGTTTTCAAAATTTGAAATAACATCACGGGGTGTCCTGCCCTTGTAGCTGACTCTGTCACGTGAAGTCCCTGAAATTTTCTTTCTCCTTTCTCTTCTGTGTTTCTTCTCTCGTAGTAAAAGAAAACCCATTTTTCTAAATTCTCTATCAATTTCATTTTTGTTTCTATTGGTTGAGTACAATCCTGAATACTGTCTCTTTCCTCCCTTGCTGCAACAATGAGCATTGAGCAATGCAAATGTAAAGTACAATCTATATTAAATCGTCATTTCGAAGTGAAAATCAATGCAATTTTCATTGCTACAAGTGTTAGTAAATCATAATACATTATAGTTTTATGATATCTAGGTGATGAATCAAACCCTTTCCAAATCAAATCTGTTTCACTTTGAGTTATTATTATAACCCAAAAGACAAGGAAGCCGTGGTGACAAGTGAAGTTGGAAATAATTAGTATTGTAGCTTTCATCAAAAAACTAAAGAAGCAAGGCATAATTACATGATTCTAGAGTATGGGAAAAAATTAATTAGCTTGCACTTCACTCAAAAGAAACCCAATTTTAGCAACCAGGCACTTGATATTTCACTAGTATTATTAATCTCTACCTACCTTGCTTCCCCTTGTGATGAATATAAACAGCCAAATGCTAGTATGCTACAGCTTTAAGCACACTCATTGTCTTGCAAGCGGACCACTTTTTTAGTTTCTTTCTTTATCTTTTTTGGAGCGGTTTGAGTAGCGGCCAGTGATATCTGGAGATGCATATACTTTCATCCTACAAAAATTTTAGTATCCTATGACTATGAGTATATGAATGTCCAAATCTTGATTTAAATTAGCTCACTTGGCATTCTTTATTGTGTTCAAATATTAAAAGAAGAATGACAGACTGATGCACAGATTGCACCCCCATCCCAACTGATTTCTATATTCTCTTACCTTGGAAAGTGCTGAAGCAAATCATTTTTATAATAAGGGTTGGACCTTGGAATTGAGTTAGTAATTTATATTTAATTTTAATTTTTTGTTATTTGAGAACTTGGGTTTACATCCTGTTTTTTCAATAAGAGAAGTTAATCAGATCATTGGCTGCTGCTATTTGATTAAGTGCACTTAACTCATAACTTTAACCCTCAGTTTCATCAAGGAGGTCCAAACGAAGTAGGCTCATTGACCCAGGCTTGGTCCATTTGGACAGGTTTCCAATTGGATGGGTCTGTTGTTCTTGTTGATGCCATTGTCTGAACTACTCAGTGATACAGTACACTGATCATCTAGCTAAGTTAGCAGGAGAAGACTTTCCCCATGCATTGTCCCTTGTGATTTCTGAGTTTTGGGCACTTAAAATGAAAGTAATATCAGATTAGGAAAAAAGCTGCCGTATCATGTCTTAAAGGAGAGGCATAGGGTGAGTGATCAGTGATTGGAAGTTCAATCAGTTCTTGCTTAAACCAAGCAAAAACCTATGTGTTCAGCAAAGAATGAACTCACCTTTACTTCCCAGTTCGACCTTGGCTGTCTTAGCTTTAAATTTTCTTGAAATCCAACCTAATTGAATATATTTTAGCAACGACTCATTTGGTTCTCTAGATATTGGTTTTTTTTATATGAAAGACATAAGTATGGGAAAACTTCATCAATTCAAATGTTTGATTAAGTATCTAACTCCCTATATTTAGATTCTACCACCACTTAAATTTAAATTAAGTTCGACTTAATTATGTTATAGTTTTGAAGTTTGAGAGTATATGTTATTATAGTGTTATGTGTAGCCTTTGAGTTTTATTTATCATTTTAATTTTAATTAACGATGTCATAGTTGTTGCGGTAATTTTTTTTAAGAAATTATTTAAATGATGATCGCACAAGTATCTCCGAGATATGCTGTCACCACAACGGCCACCGTCCCCTGCTGCCACGCTGGGCGGCCATCCTCCGTCTCAGCCACCATTTCAAACTGTAAATCCCAAGTTTGCCTTCCAAAACCCCTAACGCTATCCAACTCATCCAACCAAACCCTAACAACCCAAATCCAACCAAATTTCCCTCTCCAAGAAAACCCAAAGGTAATTGCCAACTGAAATAATTTGGATTGGGCCTTTTGGTTGTGGGCCAATCGATATTAAATGAATTGATTTTGACCTTTTCTTACCCAAGGAAACCCATTAATTAGATCAGAGAAGGGCCTTATTATATAATTAAAAAACTTATAGATTAATAAATATTTTACATAATTATATATATGCTATTATGATACAATAACTAGAAATATTCAAAATCATTTAAAAAATTTTTTAAAAAAAGCTAAGCTTAAAAAGATTTTTTCTTATTTTTTTAAAAATATTTTATAATTGAAATAATGAAAGAATCAATAATTAGTATGTAAAAGTTAAACATGACTTAAAACCATTTCAAAGAAAATTTAATTGACTCAGATTAATAATTTGATGGATCAATATGAATTTTTTCGAGTCAAGTGAGGGCTTGACCTTTAGATCGATCAATTCAACTTGTGAATTGGTCCAAATTTGATACCTAAAAATGCTGATGAAATGCATTTCATTCATTTGGAATTTCGTGAAGAGATACACATAGGGATACAACAAGAAGAATGCAATTGACTAACAATAAATTTGATTATGAAAGATGAGTACAGCATTAAAATGTACAAGACTATATAAAGTTAAAATGCCATGTATAATATAAAAGCAAACAAGTGGTTTACTTTCTTCTAAATTTCAGCAAAACCCAATGTTTATTTTGCTGCTATGCATACAAAAGAAAAAACCAATTAATAATAAATTATGATAATGAAAGATAATAACAAAATTAAAATCTGAAAGAGCCTCTATGAACCTAGCCACATGTGTCTTTATCATAAGAACAAGTGATCATCTCCACCCAATTCATCTCAGCCATTTACTGGAAAACCCTCCCTACCCAATATCTTAGGCATGTGTTACATCCTGATTCTCCCACGTGTTCTAATGATAATCATGATTGATCAATCATGTCCATTGTCCATCAAGACTTTTGCCACTCGCCTTGACCAGGACTCCCCACAGCCGTTGGATCTCATCAAATATGTCATCACAGGGAAGCTGGAACCTGCAGCAGGGGCATGTGTTCTTCTTCTTCAGCCAAGGCAATATGCACATCCAGTGAAACAAGTGCTGGCATGGCAACTTACAAACGTCTCTTCCTTCTCTCATTTCCTCCTTGCATATCACACACTCAACTCCAGGCCGTCTCACCTCCACCGTTGGCAAAGCCACCACTGCTGCCGATGATGCCGCCACCTCTCTTCCCTCCTTCCCACCACAACCCAATATTCCAACGAACCTTCTACACCTTGTCACCATTTCTATGTACGGAATCAAAGCAGCTCCATCAAAGACACCGGTAATACCAGTGATCCTTAACATAGTATCAGAGCAGATGTTACTTAAGACTTCGCGCCATTCAGCGTGGGGTCTCTGGAGCGCTTTTGGGTAATGTTGGTGTGTTTCACAAAGAAAGAGGAGGAGGAGCACGGCGTCAAGGTCACGGTGCTTCATGGCGGCGGAAGACTGTATCGACCGTAGTGGCGGAGGCTGGAAGTGCCGGTGTGATATGGTGGAGGGAAAAGAGGAGGTGGCGGGCAATGAGAAGGGTTTTGTTGGGGAGGGAGAGAGAGTGGAGGTGGTGGAGGGTGAGAGAGAAGAGACAAGGGGAGGAAAGGAGGCAAACAAAGGCGTCGGCGGTGGTGGAAAGAGAGGGAGAAGATGGAGTAGCTGAGATCTGAGAGTTGAGAAGGGCTGAGGGTAGAGAGTGCCGCCATCATAGTTGTCTCTTCTTCCATCATCATGGGATCGTGTGCTGCTTTGGCGAGCTTTCACTTCAAAGTCCGTGGGAGTTTTGAGACCTGCGTCCTTTTTCTTTTATCCTGACTTATATGTCTCCATTTACCTCTATGCAACCGGGGGAGAACTTAGAAAATTTCTTTTATTAATGTTATAGTTTAAAAAAATTTCTCACTTTAGGATTTATTGAAAGAGTCCTTAATCAAATTTAACACGATTTTGTTTAAAAGATTATTGTTGTTGCTTAAGATCTAATAAGATAATTTTTTGTACTTTAAAATATCTTTTCATAATTTATTTATAACTTATTAAAAACTACTGCTATATTTTATTAATATAAACTACAATATTATTAGAATGAAATGAAATATGATCCAAATTTCTATTCATGGATCAGAACTAAGTATAAGCATTCACAGATCAATAAAGTTAAATACAAATAATTAAATAATCAAATAATACATCTATAAAATAAATAAATAAACTCATAACAAATTTTTATTTATTAATTAAAACTAAGTATAAGCATCCACAAACTATATAAAGTTAAATTCAAAAATCAAATAATCAAACAATATATTCATAAAATAACTCATAAAAAGAAAGACTCATAATTTCAATATATTTTTTGACATGCAATACTATTTTCTATTAGTTAGATTCTGTTTGTGTTCTAAACTATCAAATTAATCAAAAAGTAATTGAACATAAAGTATTTAAAAACTTAATTTAGATTAAAAATTACTTACAATGAGTTATTTTGAGAGATTGAAAAACCCAGTCAAGAATTGGGAAGAGGAAGTGTCACACAGATAAGTAAAACTTGAATTTTTGAGAAGGAAGAGAGAAGTTTAGGTTTGGACTTTTTTTAATAAAATCTTATAAAAGATTTTTTTATTTTTTAGTATTTAAATATTATTATATAAATTACTTTTTGATAAACCTATTTAGATTTGGAGTCTTTATTCCCATTCCTTACTGCAAAATTACAAAAAAAAAAAAAAGAAGATTCATTAGTGTCATTAATTACATAAAACTCTAGATAAGTAATATATTTAGTATAGATTTTTAGCAATTAAGTGGTGTTATCCGACACTACTACTATAAAGGTGGATAACTATCACAAATTCGCCATTAATTTTTGTGAATAATTATCTCAAATATCTTGACTATATGTTGTTGTAATTCTATACAATCTCAATCAGTCCATTTGGGTAGTATAAACTGATCATAAATGCTCTCTTCTTAGCATTCACACATTTTCTCTATAAGTCAATTTCAGCATTTATACTTTCTTTTTATCTTGAAAATAAGTTCATTGGTATCTAACGTCAAGTACTTGGAAGTTGGAACATGAAGGGTTGAATAAAAGAGTACTTGGAAGTGAAAAAAGGGCAAAAAAAAAAGATAAAAAGGAGTCAATAATTGTACCTAAATATATGGTTTGATTGAGCATTAATAGCAAGTAGAGATCTGGGAAATCATGTGTGTGGAACCAAAGAAGAGACGTGGTGGAGTAAACTATAATGGAATGGCTGGGAATGTAGGTTTTTTGTCTTCAAGTTTGTGTCCAGTTCAAACATCTTTGACACCCCATTTCTTTTCATTATCTATTCCAACTATTCCTCCAGTTCTTGATGAGCAACAAAACAAGCAGAAGAAGAAGAAAAAAAGAGAAGAGATTGGCCCATCCTTAAAGCTCCATTCTGTTGTCTGTTGCAAAGCTAAATTACGACTATGGGAAACCTGGAAGAAACTAGAAACGAAAGCATCCATGAAGAGGAGGGCTGGCAGGGCTAGCTTTGTGCGCTCATCACGGTCAGTTGTCGCCCTTTCACACTCACAAACTCCGCTTCTTTCTCTTCTTGCATGGTAAATGAGTCCATTCCCCCATTCTTTAATGCCTTGGGGAAAAAGGAATTTTGTGGATCGAAGCATATTTGTTAGTTCTTTTTCTCCCATCCATATGACAGAATGTGTGCAGAGTTCTCCATCGAATAAAAATTCTCTTATCTCATTTACCATTTAAGATTTAGAGTTTTTGATTAAAATGTAAAATTAGATATGTAAACGTAAAGACAAAAAATGAAGATAGAAACTTTCATTTGTAAGTGAAAAGAAAAGTTCCTTTTATACATGGGAAGAAGCATTTCCATGATTCCCATAGGTGACATGGAGGGACCCAGGACCGACCAAAGGGGAGATGACGATAAAATCTGTCAGAAAATTTTCCACTTAGCATAAGAGAAAGGCAAACATCGAAAGAGTGCCAAGGGAAGATATAAAGATGCTCCTGGGCACTTCCATGTCAGCAAGGTGATGATTAAAGGCTACAATTGTTTTAAAAAGTAATGCTGAGACCAAGTCCAAAAGTTCAATTTGCCACAGGAGAGATCAAATAGAAAGCTTACGTGTGACAGAATTTTTGTTTGGAAAGTGCCTCTTCACTTTGGCCAAGAAGTATCAATCACTGCTAGAATTAAAAAGGAAAATGCTTTAGGGATCCAAAGTCCTCACCATCTCTATCTACAGACATGGTGAATTGATCTCTTCACTGATACACCACCCCCATTTTGCTTTTGCCATACAAGCTTAGCAATCTTATGGCATAAAAGATCTATGATCAATTGATGATCAAGCATATAACCCTGGTATTTATAATTGAGATAAACAATGAATAATCTAAACAATTCCTGATCAACAGATACAATCAGCTCAATATAACCTGTTCATCACCGTGGTGATCTGATCACTCTCAGTGATTTAAGATTATTGTCATGTAAGATTAATCTCGAGTTACTAATCAGGGTGAATAGATCATCTTGAATTATAAGATCACCTCGTACCAACGCCACCTATAACAAAACAAATCATTCACTTTGTATGGCTATAAATGGTTAATGTTGACAAAATTAAAAACAAAATTGTTACATTGTTGAGCTAATTACTTCATTTGATAGAACAGAACAGAGCCCTTCTTGACAATTATAATCTTAGGTTGCCCTTTCCTGTTAGCAGGGCATCTCTGAAGGGTGGATTTTGTGAGCCATAAAAGCCTTAAGGATGACTTATAGTCCTTGAGTGTGTAATCTTCATTGCCAATGGTTATGCTAATGACAAAATTTAAATTTCAAACATAAACATTCTCCTCATCATACTCATCATGCAAAGTATACCCTTCCTCCTTCATCAAACCAAGCAACCCCTCTAACAAAACATATAC
>NW_018397263.1:1966631-1968878 GCF_002168275.2 Theobroma umbraticum | reverse complement strand
ACTAGATAATTATTGTAGTCTCCGATGAGAGTTAAGCCTGTGAAACGGTCCAAATGGACATATTGCCCGCAAATAAACGAACTCCGAAAAGAACAGGGAATTGTTTACTTGTTTATTTAAGATTCTTCTGCTTATCTTTCTCATTAGTTTTCTCTTTCCTGTATATGCTTGGAGGCTTTATCTTATAAGAAGAATGAAGGAACTTGCATAGAAATGTGTATATCTACGGTATAGTAAGGGGTACTGGGCTAACAATTAGTATTTACAAATAGTGGAATAAAGCTAGCATTTTTCCTTTTCTCTTTAACCAAGGGTCTTCTGCTTTTTTGTGTTAGATTTACTTGGATTATGATCGGATGCTTAGATGATATGTAACTCTTATTGGATTTCCTCTTTCATTATCATAGAGAAATGTATAGGTCAAATTGTTTGCCAAAAGGGAATTTTGTCTTGTTTTTGTATCTTTGAAAGCTGAAGAATTCAGTTATGGTTGTTTCCTTATTCTATTTTACTGTGTTGTCTTGGATCTCCATGTTAGATGTCGATGATAGCAAAGAAAAGGATCAGAGTTGGGAGTGTACCGCAGGCGGATGACATTGTAAATGATGGAGAGACACCCGATTTTTCTAATCAAGCAAGGCTTAGTTTGGCCCTGAAGCCGAACAAACGTGGCAAACAGGTTCATGTAAGTAAATTGAAGGACATTGGGTCGAATGTAATATCAACAAGAAAGTTGGGAATTCAATCTCCTTCAATTCGAGGTGGAATTAAAAGGAAGTACCTTGAAATAGATGGTTCTATGCGAGAGCTTTCTTGTAAGGAACATGTAGCTCAATTTGGTAGTATTTCAAGGACAGCTAATCGTGCTAGAATGGGTCCAAGAAGCAGTGACGGTGGTATGGAAATAGCTGAGCGCAGAAATCCTACCCAGAGAGATATAGAAGCTGCACTAGCTTTGATGCAATTATCAAATGATATTTCAGGATTTCTCAAGACTAAGATGCAATCACCATCATCAACGGAAGACTGCCTTATTCAGCGAAACCAAAACATAAGGAAAGCTGGCAGTGGTTCTACTTGGCCGCAGGCGGAGTGTATGAACGATGATGCTGTTGAGCAGCATAATCTGTACAAGAGATATCAGAAATTTGGGACTACAGAAGTAAGCTTACTGAAGCTGGAAAAGGCAGCAGACAGAACACACATGGGTACGAAAGTTGAACATGATTACCATCGCATCAAGCCTGAAAAGGACCTGGAAGAAGGTGAACTGCCCATTTCTTCTTTGAAGAGAAAGAAACTGCCTAAATCTTCTTTGGAGAAATGTGGTTTAAAGAAAGTGAAAGCTGAGCGAGGTCTGCTTGAAGGGTCAACAGCTTGTTCATCCTTTGCTGTATCAGAGGTTGGGAACATTACAGTTCCAGAGCCAAAACCATTTAAGAAGCTGCAATTCAATTCAATATGTCCCACTGCTCATAAGGGGTTCTCATTCTCTATTATTCATTTTCTTTCTGCCATTCGCATAGCAATGATTACTCCAGTTTCAAAAGGTGATCCTTTAGCATTTAGCAAGTATCCTGCTAAAAGCAATCCTAAAAGTGTTAAAAGGTCTCATGACAGGAAGGAAATGAGTAATTCACAAGGAGAGCAGATCAATTTACCTTGTCTCACTATGCATGAAATTGTTGAGCGTGTGAGATGGAATCCTGGGGATCCTTGTATTCTTGAAGCCCAGGAGCCACTTCAGGATTTAGTTAGAGGTGCTCTAAAATTATTTTCTTCAACAACAGCACCTCCTGGTGCAAAGGCCTGGAAGGCTCTCACTCTCTATTCCAAGTCGAACAAGAGTTGGTCCTGGATTGGTCCAGTAGATATTAAGGCACACAACAATATGAAGGAACCTGTATCTTCAGAAGCTTGGGGTCTTCCACACAGTACCCTTCTGAAATTGACCAATTCCTTTGCAGATTGGTTGAAAATGGCTCAAGAGAGTCTCCAGAAGATTAGAAACCTTCCTGCACCACCCTTGACTTTGATGCATCAGACTGTCAACATGAAGGAAAGATTAAGAGAGGTTAGACCTAGAAAGATCGTGGCTACTATCAGTCGATGCCCTGAGGAAATAAGGGACTATTTTCGCAAGGAAGAAGCTGTTAGGTATTCTGTTCCAGAGAGGGCCTTTTCTTATACTGCATTAGATGGTAGAAAATCCACCGTTGCTCCACTGAGAAGGTGCAGTGGCAAGCC
>NW_018397263.1:1966078-1966531 GCF_002168275.2 Theobroma umbraticum | reverse complement strand
ACCTGAGAATTTTAGGCAACCTCAGATAACATTAGAGCCATGTGGAATAAGTGTTAACATACTGCAAAGGCCTTAATGCGTAAGCTGAAATTCCTAAAAATGCCGTAACAATATTTTTAGCTAAAAATTTTGGACATTGTTTTATGCTAATGATTGAAAAATTATGGAAAGGCTATAAAATAATTAAGGTAAAAGCTCTCCCTAAAATCTTAAACAACTTAGACCCTTAAAGAGAAGACATGTCAAAATAAAAATATAAACCTCATCGTCCCATGTAATAAATGGAAATTTTGTTTTGCAAAGACAAATCCAGGATGGCACGACCACTACACCTATAATTGTAAATACCGTTAAGATTATTTCATGACCAAGAAAGTCATAGTTTTTTTTTCTTTAAAGTCTGAAAATCCATTTATAACTATCCATCTATACACACACACACACACACACACA
>NW_018397263.1:1964184-1966068 GCF_002168275.2 Theobroma umbraticum | reverse complement strand
TATGTATCAATATCATGTAGATAATAATGCCATGTTATATCTTATGAAAAACACCTCATTACTTAGCTCAGTTAACTAGATGAATACTCTCCGAGTGTATAGCTAATTAAAAACATAATAACAAACAGTTTCTCAAAATGTCAAAAATCTCAAGTTCGACTGAAAACTAAAGAGAATAAAATCTCAATTCTTTGACTTACAGTTTTGCCATTATGTGGTGGAACAATATCCCAATCAGAAGCTTCAACCTGACATATCCAAAAATGACACCCGGATTATCACAACCAAGAAAAAAACAAACCAAATATGAAACCCAGGATTACCAATCAAACCTTGTCAGCCTCATTCACAATCAAATCAAATTTACCTTCTCCAACCTGTAAAGCCGATCAAACCTCCGAATGGTCCTTGCTGCATTACTAAATGCAGCAGGTGATGAAAACCGCAACATCCTAATTGCAAACAAAGAATCACACAAATGTTAATTACAAAATGGAAAAAAAAATAATTCCTAAAAAAGTCTAAAGAAAACCCAATTTCCACAATATACAATCTTAAATAAATTCTGACTAGTAAATCAAAAAATAAAGTAAAAAATGTAAAGAAGTTTACATTCCAAAAGGAGAAAAGCTGCGGCTGTAGTGAACTTTAATATCATCAGCCGTTAGATCACACCCTTCAAGCAAGTTCATTACATCGCTCTTCATTGTATGCTTTGTGATTCCATGGAGTTTCGCAAAAACGAATCCTAATTACAGTAAAGAAAAAAAGGTTAAATCTTTTAGGAAAAAAATTAAAAAAGGAATTTTGGATAAACCCTAAACCCTGCGTTTTTTTTTCTGAAAAACTGAACCTTTGCTTGCAGATTCCATAAATTGATTGACGGAGGCGTCGGGTTGTGGCGGCTGAGGCTCATCCGTCCCGGTGGAGAAACTTTTCGGCGATGCTCTTAGGAATGATGGTAAGGCTTGCATTGGCCTGATCGTTCGAACCGAAACGTGCGATTTGATTGCGTTTCGCAAGAGATTCATTTTCGTTTTCCCTTTTTTTTTTCCCCTTTTTCGAAATTTCGGATTGAGATTACCGGAGAGGTTTTGTGGAAATGGAGCCGAAGATGGAAGAGCAGAGCAGTGGCTGAGAGAGTGAATTGACCAGCTACGCTTCGTTTCGAAAATCGAAAACTACAGATTTCTCCCCAATATTTCTTCAATTTTCAATATCGTCATTGGCCTTGAAAGCAGACTATGGGTCTTGGTCAGAATTCATAAGCCCAAATTTAGCCCAATAAGCTTTCCTCCGGGGTCCAACCCGAATGAAAAAGGAAATCAAGGGGTTGGAATTGGGGATGACAATACTTGCTCGAACCTTATTTGAATTAGCTAAAACGCTTCTCGGTTCTCAATATAATGTGGAAAATGCTGTCTGACAGCATTTGCTAGGAAATCCCATTGGTAATAGTGGGATGTTTGACAGTGACTCAAATTGTTTAGTTAGTACATTAAAAGTACAAAAGAATGTCATCTAGTATTAGTTTTTTTTTATAATATTTTATAAATATGTTCCAACAGTTATGCTCAGGATGCATGTGACCTTCTTGGCCCTTTTTAAGCTCAGATTTTATGTTGGGATATCAATTTTGTACAACAAATTCGATTTGGTGCCTATTTGGCTTAATTTTTTTTTAATTTTTTTCTCTTAAAAATAAAAATTAAATTAAATAAATTTTTTTAGGAGTTTTTAAAAACAGGTTTTTAAAAAAAACAAAAAGTAATATGTTGACAGGTGAGATATGAGCTACACTTGGTCTCATATAAACGATACACCACATATTTCCATCCCTACTGGAACTTTACTTTGATTTGTTTTTTAGTTTTGAATATATAT
>NW_018397263.1:1951332-1964174 GCF_002168275.2 Theobroma umbraticum | reverse complement strand
ATATATATTCTAACATTAATTTATAAGCAAGGATAATATCAATTATCAAACAATGACATAATACTCCAATAAGTATTTAAATTATTTAAAAAAAAATTAAAATTTTTATTTTTTATTATGTTTAATCAAATTTTTATATTTTTTAAATCAAATAAACTTTTATAACTAATGATTAATTAATTATCATTAGTCAAATATTACCTATCAATTTATATCCATATAACATTGATATAGTATTGTCGTAGAAGATAAAACATACCACGTAATTATGTTATCATATCAAATTATTTGATTCAAAATAAAAAAAAATTTGATTAGAAATAAAAATATACAAATTTTTTAAAATTCTTTTAAATAATTTAAAAGTTTTTTTAATATTATATCTTAGACAAAAGACTCCGATTATAATGAATTTTTCATTAACAAAAAATACATGAAAGTCAAATGACCAGATTGGTAGTAAAATATTGCTATCAAGTAAAATAATAGATGATATTTATGCTCCCAATTTGACATTTTGATGTGGTTAATATTCTGAGTTAGAGTTTTATTATTGTTATTATTTTAATAATTTAAAAAGTGTTAATATTTATATAATATATAACATTAAATTTTTTTATAATAAACACAAGTATTAAATATTTTATTTTTTAAAATTAGTATTAAAATTTACTAATATAAACTAAATTTTCATATTCCATTTTATAAATTTTTTATATTCATTTGAACTTTTTATATTTTATTAAAGTAATTTTAATATTTTAATATTTTTCTATTTCAATAATGGTTAGCTAAACGACTTCTCTGAATTGTCTCCCAGTCCCCACTAGAGCGAGTGGTTTCTCTACGTCACAGTTACGTAGAGACAAACCGTCCCCGTTTCGTATCAATCTGTACGAACTTGCACGTTACTTGCGCCAATTACAAATCATTAGAAAGAAAAAGACAAAAAGAAAAATACAAAACCTAACATGATTAATATCATAATCTGAAACCTCGAATATTAACTCCACCAGATGTCTCAGGAGAGTAGCTTTGTCATCAGGGGAAGGTTGCTTCTTCCCTCTTCTTCAGCCACGTAAACACCGTCCCCGAAAAGCTGGCTCCATCAGTATGAACATCAACTGCGGTGGATTTTCAGTCTCAGATTGTTTAGTTAGTACATTAAAGTACAAATGAATGTCGACTGGTATTTTTTTTTTTTTTGGTTTAATTGTATGAGAATCCAAGCTTCTGTTTATTATTTTAATCAAAAAACATGTGAAAGTCACCAACACTTTAGCATGCAACATCCCAAAAATATATATAAAAACAACTATTCATTGGTATTGATTTTATAATTAAAATTTATATTTGATATAGTATGAATTTTATAATTAAAAATTTATAAATTTTTATCTTTACATATTTGTAAGATGACATTTTGTGATTAAATGATAGTGTATATATATATTAATAATACATTAAATATAAACTATTTATAATTACCGGTAAATAAATTAATAATTCAATATTGTTTTAAATTTAGATGATTTGTACTAATGTAAACTTAGATTAGACGAATTTTACAAACACCAAATATTCACCATATTTTGTTTAATGATAATTAACAGCAATAAGCTCATTGTGCTTCCCAATCGTTATGCTCAGGATGCATGTGACCCAGGAGCCTTCTTGACCTTATTTTTCTTAATATTTTATATTGGTATATTAATTTCATAGAACAGATTAGGTTTGATACCTGTTTGATATGATTTTTTTTAATTTATTTATTTTTAAAAGTAAAAAATAAATCAAATAAATTTTTTAAAAAACTCTTAAAAAATATTTAAAAAAAAAAACAACTAGTAACATGTTGTCAAGTGAGATACGAGCTACACTTTGTTTTAGATAAACCTAGGCTAAAAAAATACACCACATATGTTCCATCACTATTTGAACTTAACAGATAGTAACATGTTTTCAAATGTTTCTTTACTTTAATTTTTTTTCTTAATCTTGAATATATATATATCTATATATTCAAACATTAATTTATAAGCAAGGATAATACCAATTATTAAACAAAGAAATAATACTCAAACAAGCACTTAAATTATTTAAGAAAATTTAAATAAATTTTTATTCTATTATTATGTTTATTCAAATCTTTATAGTTTTATTTTGAATCAAATAAACTTTTATGACTACTGATTGCTAATTACTATTAGTCAAAATATTATTTATCATTTTATATCCATATAACATTGATATGGTATTAATGTGAAAGATAAAAAATACCATATAAATAATGTTATATTAGTATGTCATGTCATTATCAATTATAATATGTTAGCAAACTATGTTAATATCATATGGTATAGAATGTTAAATAACATTTTGACTAAATTAACCATTAATTATAAAGATATATTTGATTCAAAATAAAAATATAATAACTGATTTGGTCTGAAATAAAAATATAAAAATTTGATTGAACATAATAAAATTATAAGAACTTATTTAAACTTTTTTAAAAATATTACATCTTAAATAAAATACTTCGATTATAATGAATTTTAAACTAAAGAGAAAGTACATGAAACTCAAATGAACAAGAATAGTAGAAAAATGTTGCTATCAACTAGAATAAAGATAGATATGCCCCAATTTGACATTTTGATGTGATTTATATTATGACTCAGAATTTTATTATTATTATTATTATTATTCTAATAATTTAAAAAGTGTTAATATTTATATAATATATAACATTAAATTTTAGTATAATAAATACAAATATTAAATATTTTATTTTTAAAAAATTAGTATTAAAATTGACTTCTGTGAACTAAATTTTCATATTCCATTTTATAAATTTTTCATATTTTATTAAAGTAATTTTAATATTTTAATATTTTTCTATTTCAATAATGATTAGCTAAATGACTTCTGTGAATTATCTCTGCAGAACCAATGCCAGCGCCACGTCACTGTTACACAGAGACAACCCCTCCCCGTTTCGTATCAATCTGTACGTCCTTCCCCGTTACTTGCGCAGATTCCAAATCAGTCAAAGGAAAAGGACACAAAGAAAAATACAAAACCCAACATGATTAACATCATAATCTGAAACCTCGAATATTAACTCCACCAGATGTCTCAAGAGAGCAGCTTTGTCATCAGGGGAAGGTTGCTTCTTCCTTCTTCTTCAACCACATAAACAACCGCCCCGAAAAGCTGGCTCTATCAGTACGCGGTGGATTTTCAGCCTCAGATTGTTTAGTTAGTACATTAAAGTACAAATGAATGTCGACTGGTATTTTTTTTTTTGGTTTAATTGTATGAGAATCCAAGCTTCTGTTTATTATTTTAGTCAAAATACATTTGAAAGTCACCAATACTTTCGCAAGCAACATCCCAAAAATATATATAAAAATAAAAAACAAGTTGAGATGCAACTATTCAAAGCAATGATTAATCGATATTGATTTTAAAATTAAAATTTATATTTGACATTGTATCAATTTATAAATTTTATAATTAAAGATTTATAAACTTGTATCTTCGTATATTTATAAGATGTCATTTTGTGATTAAATGATAGTGTATATATACTAACAATATATTAAATATAAATTATTTATAATTACGGCAAAATAAGTTAATAATTCAATATTATTTTGAATTTAGATGATTTGTACGAATTTAAATTTAGATTAAACAAATTTTACAAATACCGAATATTCACCATATTCTGTTTAATGATAATTAACATTGCTTATATGTCTATGAGAAAGATGGCATCTCTTATCCACCCTCACCATTTTCATTCTTTAATCATTCTTAGCAAACAATTACTTCTAAATCAGATTTGTCAGCACATGGCAATAAGCTCATTGTGCTTCCCAACCGTTATGCTCAGGCTGCATGTGACCCAAAAGCCTTTTTGCTTAATATTTTACGTTGGGATATCAATTTCATAGAACAAATTTGGTTTTGTGTCTGTTTGATTTAATTTTTTTTAACTTATTTATCTTTTCAAAATAAAAACTACATTAAATAAAGTTTTTAAAAAATTCTTAAAAAATAGTTTTTTTTTAAATAACTAGTAACATGTTGTCAGGTGATATACGAGAAACACTTGGTCTCAGATAAACCTAGGCCAAAAGTTACATCGCAAATTTTCCATCAGTATTGAAACTTAACAAATAGTAACATGGTTTTTAAGTGTTTTTTTTACTTTGTTTTTTTTTCTTAGTCTTGAATATATATATTTAAACATTAATTTATAAGCAAGGATAATATCAATTATTAAACAAAGACATAATACTCAAATAAGCACTTAAATTATTTTAAAAAATTTAAATAAGTCCTTATTCTTTTATTATGTTTAATCAAATATTTATAATTTTATTTTGAATCAAATAAGTCCTTATAACTAATTATTAACTAATTACAATTAATCAAAATATCACTTATCATTTTATGTCCACATAATATTGACATGATATTGATGTAGATGATAAAAAAATACCATATAGTTATGTTATAATATCAAATTAGTATGTCACGTCATCATCAATTATGATATATAAGTATGCAATATCATCATCAATTATAATATGTTAGTATATCACGTTAGTGTCACATGATATAGACTAATAAATAACATTTTGACTAAATTAATCATTAATTATAAAGATAAATTTGATTTAAAATAAAATTATAATAGTTGATTTGGTTCGAAATAAAATATAAAAGTTTAATTCAACATAATAAAAGTATAAAATTTTATTTAATAATTTAAATTTTGTTTTAGATATTATGTCTTAAACAAAATACTCATATTATAATGAATTTTAGATTAAAAAGAAAGTAGAATATGGAAGGCAAATGAACGAGATTGGCGGAAATATGTTGCTATCAAGTGAATAGTAGAGGATAGATATGCCCCCAGATTTGACATTTTGATGTGATTTAAATTTTGAGTCAAAGTTTTATTGTTATCATTCTAATAAATTAAAAAGTGTTAATATTTATATAATATATAAAATTAAAATTTTTTATAATAAATACAAGTATTAAATATTTTATTTTTAAAAAATTAGTATTAAAATTGACTTATGTAAACTAAATTTTCATATTCCATTTTATAAATTTTTCATATTCATTTGAACTTTTCTTATTTTGTTAAAATAGTTTTAATAATTTTATATTTTTATATTTGAATAATGATTACCTAAATGACTTCTCTGATTGTCTCTCAGTCTCCACTAGCAGCGTTAAAACGGAATGAGTGGATTCTCTGGCGCACCATGGCACCGCCACGTCAATGTTACGGAATTCTTCGTCCCCACTAACTTGTCAACTCTCATCCACTGATAAGGTACGTAGGGACAAACCTTCCCCGTTTCGTATCAATCTGTACGTCCTTCCTCACCACTTGCGCCAATTCCAAAGCATTAAAAAGAAAAAGAAAAAGAAAATAAAAATAGAAAACCTCGAATATTAACTCCACGAGTTGTCTCAAGAGAGCAGCTTTGTCAACAGAGGAAGGTAGCTTCTTCCTTCTTCTTCAACCACATAAACACCCACCCCGAAAAGCTGGCTCTATCATTACGAACATCAACTCGGTGGATTTTCAGCTCAGTTTCTACTTGCAATGGATTGGGATTGGTTGATTGAGTTTGTAAAGGGCATGGCCAAGCCAGTGGCTGCCCTTTCGGTGGTTCTCATGGCGGTTCTCTTGTCTTTCATGCAAAAGCTGGGTTTGGAAAAAGAGATGATTTATTCTATCCTCAGAGCTTTTCTTCAGCTTTCCATTATTGGGTTTGTTCTTCAGTTCATTTTTAACCAGGAGAACAGTGGGTGGATCGTCCTTGCTTATCTTTTTATGGTTTGCCTTTAAACTTTTTGCTCTTTTCCTTTTGTTGAAACTAAGTTTACAATTTGGGTAGAGTTTTCACCTTTAGATTAACGTTTCTTTTGCTTTGGTTACGTTTCTCTTTTCTGACATTAATAAGTAATTCAGTGTTGAGTGGAATTTCTGTGTTAGTCAGTTTGAAATACCTGAACAGTTTGGGATTTTGAATATTAAATTGACTGCCTTTTCCTTACTTCATTGACCACGTGAAGCAGAATTCTCGTTCTGTTGAATTCTTGCTTCTTTGGCTACCATTTTTGGATTCTTCCCAAGTAATCGGACTTGTAATGAAAATAAAAGTTAGTAAAAATAGTATGCTTATGGAGTTTTATAATCGTATTAGAGATGTTTATTGGCTATTTCCAATTCGGTTCAGAGATTTTATGCATATAGTTTAGCTTAACTGATATGAAAAAAAAAACAAATGAAACCCCAGATACTGACTGTTTCGTACTATGGGTTAATCCATTTGATCCTACCCAGGAATTGATACTCATGATTGATGTAGAATTTTGCATATGCTGCCCAAACTATGCTGAAGTTTGGTCAAACAAGAACAGAGCAAATATATTTAACTGCAGTTCTGATCTCCTGCAATTTCACCGAATTATATATATGTGGCCTATTCAATAAAAACAGAGTAGAGAAATACCTTATCTAAGTTACCTTCAATTCAACTTTGGGACTCTCTTAAGAATTTGAATGGATCTTGTTTGTCAATGCTCTTGATTGTCCTTTTAAGTTTCACAAGAATGTTTAGACTATCTCTTCGCCATTGGACATTCATTCTTGATAGTTCTACTACTAATGGGTGCTTGAAAACATGGATTGCAGGTTTCTGTTGCTGGATATACAGCTGGCCAACGTGCTAAACATGTGCCCCGCGGGAAGTATGTTGCTGGAATATCTATCCTGGCTGGAACAGCAGTGACCATGTTCCTCCTTGTTGTATTAAACGTTTTCCCTTTCACCCCGCGATATATTATCCCTGTTGCAGGAATGATGGTTGGGAATGCAATGACAGTGACTGGAGTCACAATGAAAAGACTTCGAGATGACATCAAGATACAAACGAACCTGGTATGTTCAAACTTTAGCAAACACCTGTCAATGGTTTTATGAAGTTGGGAAGGATTGATAAATTTATGCAATGTTGTTTCTCTCTTGTGGATGCTCAAAGATTTGAATCCTGAATTCAAACTAAAGCAATGCACTTTGGTCTTAAAACCATGGCCACCAATTTCCCTTGGTCCTCCGGTTTTTTGTAATTTTCGTTGATCTGATGGATAAGTCCTTCTAAACACCTCGTTTAGAAGACATTTTCATTGTCAACAAGCCCTCATTCTGAAATGTTGCAACTCTGTTATTGACTCCGTATGGCTTTGCTATTACTTTGCAGGTGGAGACAGCTTTGGCTCTTGGGGCAACTCCTCGTCAAGCAACTCTAGAACAAGTGAAAAGAGCTCTAGTTATTGCACTCTCACCAGTCTTGGACAATGCCAAAACAGTGGGTCTTATCTCACTTCCAGGGGCGATGACTGGCCTCATAATGGGAGGCGCTTCTCCCGTAGAAGCTATTCATTTACAGATTGTTGTGATGAACATGCTAATTGGTGCCTCTACCGTGAGCAGCATCATGTCAACATACCTCTGTTGGCCTGCCTTCTTCACTAAAGCATACCAGCTGGAAACAAAGGTGTTCTCTTCAGATTGAAGGTTTCCATAGTTTCGCATTTTGCTGTGCAGAAACTTGTAAAATATATGCGAGGATCCTTCTTTTTTTTGCAAATGATTAATCTCAGATGCATGAAGTTTTGAATATAGAAAAATCTAGCTACCTTCACACCCAGATCTGTGGAATAATGTCATCACATTCTCTTCTTCTTTGACATCTTAGAGAAATTCCAATGAGGATTAAAACTAAACTACAAGAACCAAATCCATGCATGGAAAGTGACACCGCAGACGATCATAAAACAGAGGCGCATTTGTCATTCCAGACATATATATAACATTAAATCACAATACTACTAGTACAGTAATTTGCATTTGGCTTTCAGATTTCCCTGGAGAAGAACACTTTACCCACCCCCAAGAGTTTAAACTTTTGGAATTTTCATTTAAATATAACAGACAAGTACAGACCACATGTCTTACCATGTTCTTTCAGATATAAAAAGAGAAAAAAGAAAGGCAAAAAAGAGATAAATTCCCCTGCTTTAGCCAAAGCCATGATCAATTCTCGTTGAACTCCCTCCCATATCATCCATTAATTTACGTAGGCTTTTAGGGTACTGGCGAAGTTGGGGCAACAACGGGTGGTTTTCACAGCGGTGGCAGTGCAATCTTACTCACATTGTCAATATTAGCCAAGTCACCAAATGGGTGTTCATTGATATAATTACCCGGAGGATCATAGCTGCAAATCACGTACATGCCTTTACCATTGTAACAGTTGAGACGAGCACAACCAACCCTGACCGAATCTTTCCAGACAACCTGGGTGTAATGCCCGCACATTTGGCCCGTGACACACGTGTTTGACTTCGGATCATAATAAGTCTTCTCATCAAGCCAAAATTTCACCACCTCGCTCGGGTTCCAATGGGTTTTGCCACCCCAAAACAGGTTCTCCCCGTAAGGGCCATAAGAATGGATCAACTTGCAATCGTTTACACGCTTTTTAGCCCACTGTTTGGCGAAGTAGGCAAGGGTATAGTTCCACGCCATGGGTGTGTGTCCGATGTTGACTCTTGCCTCGTTGTGGGCGGAAACAAACTCTTTCACGAAGGAAGCCGACTTTATCTTCTTCGCAAGCTCCGCCGTCGTCGGTGGTCTTCTTGGTTTGCCAGTTGCATTACCATTCTTCTGAATGTTGTTTCTTGGCTTGTGGTTTTGTTGGGATATCGCTTGAGCCGAGGCGGCCATGAAAAGAAGGGAGAAGATGATCAAGGCAGCAGCAAGGGATTGTGGAAACAAAATCCTTGTTGTTGCCATCTTTTGGGTGGTGCACGGCCCTCCCTTGAGGCGAGAGCAGCGGCAGAGGCCAAGCAGAAAGAAGATGGCATGAATTTTTTATTTCAAAGCAGGTTCTAAAAATGGCTCGTTCGTTAAAATCCAACGTTTTCTTTGTCACAAAAATCTTGGGAGCCAAGGTAACTAACAACGTTTTCCCTTCACGTGAGAAGTTTCTATGGGTTGTCATTTCCAGAATGCAAGAAGATTCCAAAGTTGAAACCACTTTTGTCTTAAATAAAGACTAAAACCGTCCGGGGAGATGTGTCCGTACAGCCATCCGTAAAATTGTCAAGCTTGCCTGTTGACTTTGTTTCTTTGAAAACCTTTTGGCCAATTCTACAAATAAAATCCACCAGAAAAAACAAATGAAACCCAAATATTGAGATTGCCTCTTTTATTTTACTCTCTGTGTAAAAATTAATATGAAAGATATAAATATTTATTATAGATGTTAAAAAAATTTAACAAAATTTTAAAAAGTCTCAAAATTATTTTAAAAAATTTAAATAAATTCATGTATTTTTATTTGGGAGTAAATAAATTTTTACAATTAATGTTTATCTAATTGTCACTAACCAACATACTATTTATCATTTTTTTTCATCTCATGGCATTGACATAGAAAATAAAAAATATCATATAATTCATAATATTATATCACATTAATATGTTCTGTCATTTTTTACTAAAATATATTAAAATATTACCTTAACACCATATAATATAAAATAATAAATAATATTTAAATAATAATAATTAATCGACTGTTAATTATAAAAATTTATTTGATCGAAAATAAAATTATAAGAATTTATTGAATATAATAAAAATAAATATTTATTTAATTTTTTAAGAATAATTTAAAGTTTTTTTAAATATTATGATATTTAAAAAAAGTTGAATATTTAATTTAGAATAAAAAATATATTTTTTGGTCCAACATCCTTTATTTTCTTTGAATGTCTCCAAAATGTAGTATTTATATATTTTATACTATGTAAAGAATGAAACATAACTGAATATTCCTTTTAATTTGTAAATGAGAAAGTATTGACCAACTGACTATAACTGCCCGTCGTATCAGTTGAAATGTCTAATCGCACCCCAGCCTGAAGCCCAAACCCAAAACCACTTCCGATCTCGCCACGTAAACAGTATCCTTTTCCTCCACGACGTGGCGAAATCTTAAAAGCAAGGTGCCCATTGCGCACCCCGCATACTGAAGACGCAACCCCCGTCCAATTACCCGCAGCGGGAACCGGTCTTTCCTACCCCTTCTTCGTTTTCCTTTGGTTTGCCGTTTCTCCCACGCAAAAGATAACTTTCGAAACCGCCATTTGTCTTAATTTTCTTTGTTCTTTCGTTTTACTGAGATTAAAATACAATACCAGAGGAAGGACAGGTGCGTAGTGCGCACTCTTTCTCATTTCTCTGATTTACGATTATATTCCCCCTTTTTTTCCTTATAGAGAAACTGATATTGTTGTAGCTCGCTATGTCGATTCGCCATCGGCTAAATTCGAGAATTTTCTTCCGTTTTCTCACCTGGTGGATCTTATTCAGCTGTTTTCCAGGTAAATTAACTTTCCCGAGAAACAAACAAACAGATGTCATGTAGTTTTCCGCCAGGCGATCGATGTTGACATGTTTTTAATACTTTGACTTTCTTAATTCTCTTTTTTTTCTTTCCTTTTTAGATCAAATTCACTTTTTTTTTTGCGCTGAAAATTTGAAATTAAGCAGCAATCTTCTCTTTAATTTGTTTTTTTAGGATTAATTTCATCGGCAGTAGTTACGTTGGATTCAATTGAAATATTTCAAACGCACGAGTTGATAGGAAAACCGACGGTTTATTTCTTATGCAAAGGAGAGAACAGCACGGTGTTGCCAGATGTCACCAAAACAGGCGTCGTCTATTCCTTCAAGGGTGAAGAATCTTGGCAGGTTTTTAAATACTAAGTCACTGATTTACGTTCTCTTTATGTTTTCAATACTGTCAGCTGGTTTAAATTAATACTTTTTCGTTTCAGAACTTTTTATTGATCATGGAATTAGTAGAGAATCCATATTAAAACTTCAACTTTGCCTAGTTTTATGAATTGTGCAATCTCAATAGCTGAAAAAAGGTGTCTTCTTGGTGTTCGGTTTAGGGTTCTTTTGTGGCTTTTTAGGCAATTTTATGGTTCTATGTCATGTTTTATTAGTTGATTTTGTTGCTTATCATATAGTGACATAATACCTTCCTTTTTGGCCTTTTGCTAATGGAGACTTGGCAAAAGTTATAATCTTTGAAGTTGCCGTTCTCCTTTGACCTAATATTTACAATTGTTAGATGGTCACATTATGTGTACTGGATCAATGGCTTTTTTGGGGGATAGTTAAATGTCTGGCTAGGCTGGCCATGTGAGCCTATTCAAGTTTGCTCTTGTATAAATTGATGTTCTGGGTAACTGTGCTTATACATTTTACTTTTAAGTAAACCCTTCATGGTTGTCGCTACTATATCAGATTTTTCATGTATGACAATTTTTGCAAAAAGTATGCAATGAAATTGTAATCTTTGTGATTTCAGCCTCTGACAGAACTTGTAAGCAAGAAATGCAAGCGATGTGGATTCTATGAGAAGGACACCATTAAAGCGGATGATATATTTGCTGAGTGGGAGTTCTGTTCTTCTGACTTTAAAGCTCCAAAATATACATTGTTTAAAGAGAAGGAATTTAATGCTACTTTCCATTGTCCGGATTGCACATCTCTTCCAGCTGGTGAGGTTTCTTGGTCATGGAATCTTTCTGACTCTATTCTTTCTAGTGATCTAGGAGCTGTTATACTATATTAATGGGCTAGTTCATGGCTTGCTTGGTATCTCAACACATTTTTTGGATATTATTCACTCCGTATTGTGACATTGTTCTAACGGTAGATTTCTGGGTAGTTATGCTAGAAGAAAAGCTAAGATATTATAGAAATTAATAGGCTTCTTTGGCCCCATTTCAGTGGAACATCCAAAGTTCATTTGCTATCATAATTCATGAAGGAGCCAAATGAGCAAGGTATCATGTGGCTAGTTAATTTTAATACTAAATACTAGTAAAACAAACACTGGTAATCCTTGAAGGGCTAAAGTTGACCACAATGGCAGGACCTTGGAATTGCCCATGAAAGTTTAACATAGACAATGGATTCCTGATGTGGATTCTTTTCTTGTTTCATACAATTGTTCTGAAATTGTGTGATTGAGCTCACCTATATGTACTTCAGTGCACACTTGCATTCATAAAGTCCCTGTTTAAACCCAAATGCACAAGTTCTTTTTCAATATATGATGACAAATTTATATTTGCTGTGTGCTTGCAGCTTCTAATGCAGCTCCTGAAAAGCATGACGACGGGAATGGAATGCATGTTGCTGTAGTGATACTGATCAGTGTGCTGATTTCAACAGTAACAATAATTGCACTGGTGATGGCATATAAATACTGGCAAAAGAAGAAGAGGCAACAAGATCAGGCTCGGTTCTTAAAGCTGTTTGAAGAAGGGGATGAGATTGAGGATGAACTAGGCCTTGGTACTGTAATATGATAAAAATAACCTGGTTACCTCCTGTACAGTAAGTCGACCTCACATAAATTTTGCTTCTTGTGGGAGGGAAAAAAAAGATAGTGTCACTTCTTTGTGCAAATTATAACATACATTTGAACAGTTGTGTATTCTAAGGTGGCTACATATATGTATATAGTGGAGCTTTGTGGCCCTGTTGGCACATCTAGTAGTTAACCAGTATCTTGGTCCTAAGACTGCTAATGAAGAGTAATACTTTTAGCTCATGCTAGCACCTAAATGGAATTATCAGGAGCTGAGTATTTTTACACAAACAGTTGCATTGAGAGAGAGAGAGAGAGAGAGAGAGAGAGAGAGAG
>NW_018397263.1:1935042-1951232 GCF_002168275.2 Theobroma umbraticum | reverse complement strand
GCACGCACTTAGAACACAATTCACTTAATCTTGCAGAAAAATTCCTTAAAGTACGTTATAAGTTAAGAAAAACTCACCCCGCTTGAAAACTAAACAATGATAAGACTTCCATCAAAGTCCCTACCATCCAAGCTATACATTACATCAGCAGCATCTCGGGGATCGCTAAATTCCGTTCACAAAAAGTAAGCCAAAGAAAACAAAAAAAACAGAACACCTATAAAGAGAAGGGGGTATCACTTACAACAAAGACGAAGTCATGCTTCATATCTACATCACGTATTCTGCGGAAATTGTAGCTACAAACAGTAAGGCCATCATTACTTAAGCACTGCAAGTGTATGATACTTCATCCCACATAGACGAACCAGACACCAGTTTGAGATTGTTGCCATTTCCACTAAAACACGCAATAATACTACAGAAAGAATCGCCAAGTCTCCAATACAATGGGCAGGAATTTCCATCAATTCCACCAAGGCCGACCCTCTCACCATAGGCCTCCAGGTTAGGCAAAAACCCAGAAACCTTCAACAAGATCATACAAGTTAAAACACACTACACCTAGGGGCAAGACTTTCCCACACAGATAAGATCATCAATAGTCAGCACAAAGCCATTCGCAAAGCAAGCTTGGTTGAGACCTAAGAAGCCATACATCTCATTAAGAGACCACTCCCCTCACAAAACCTCCATAAACTGCTAATTCATATAGCCATGTCCCCATTTCAAAAAGTACATTAACAGACGAAAAAGAGACACGATTAATAGAAGAAATTACTGAAACGTCCTAAACATTGCAAAACTGCCAAACCCCACACTACTGATAGTATAGAGTATAATTAATGCATATACTTATAGTCAGTTGTGACATCAACTGTGTTACATAAGTATTAATTAATTATGTAATCCAAAAAGTGATAAACTTATTCCGTAAAATTTAGCTGGAAGGTAAGTTTCTTTCATAACATTGAAACTCAGGAAACTAAAACTACCTGCCGAATCGGCTGAAGAGATGTTCAAGATCACGTGCTCACGTCCGTGAGGAGAGACGGCCAACATACAGACGAGTATTACCATAACGATCATCGTAGCTAGACATTTCTGAAACTGCAAACAAAAATATAAACTTACAGCAAGGGAGATCAAATTGATCATTCATACCTGGAAGAAAAAATAAAGACCAGAGAGCATGGATTAAAGAAATAAACAATTACTAGTAGTTTTATTTTCTTCGTGATTGTTTAATTTATTTATGATTTTTTTTTAAAAAAAATCAACCACGTAAACGGTTAAGATGTGTTTTGGATTAATCCAAGGGTGAGGATTCGATGATACCCAAAAAATACCTTTATTGTTGACTGTCGACTTGGGCATAGGAATAGTTCTTGGGCCGGACCCTAACTAAATTAGCCTTTGCGTTTTCTCTCTCTTTTTAATTAGAATTAGTTTTTTAAAACGTAATTAACTTTATTTTAAAAAATAAATAATAAATCAATTTTAATGGATTTTTATGTTTTTTGGTCGAATTGATAGTTTTTATTTGAACTTTTTTTTAAAAAAAATAAATTTGAAACTTTAGTTGAACAAGAAATATCATGAGATCAAAAGATTTTACATATCTGATTTAAATTAAATACATACAGGAAAATGTTTTTGAAAAAAACATGTTGTGGAGAATTTAAGTAATCAAAAATGAAAAAATTAGATTAAATTTGTTAAAAAGAATCATAAATAGGTGAAATTGAGCATGGACTTTAGAGGAAACTAAAACAGAAGTGATGGTAGCTTCAATTGTAATGATAGTACATATAAACAAACTATATGACCAGATTTTCATCTAGAAAATGTATTAATCTAAGTATTAAGCATTTAACTTAATAATCAATGTATCCATTTTTTTATTTTAAACTATTTAAAATTCTTTTTTTAATATTTATTTATAACAAAACTTGAATGAAGTGAGTGGGGATCAAACTGTTATAAGGTAAAAAATAGTTTTACCTTGCATTTAATATAAATTTAGTTGTAAATGTGAGTAATAACTGACAAGCAAAAGTATTTAATTTTTGCTGCAGTACTAGTGGATGAGTGGGACTTGAAGCACAATTATGATTAAATATTATATTTTTTTAGGCATTTTAGCATGGAAAGTGGATTGAAAAACTGTACAATTACTAGAGCTAAAATTTGAAAGAACAATATAAAGAGAATTCTAAACATTATAGGTTTGTGCCAAGTAATTAAACATTTTTATTTTTGTTAAAATACACTTTTTTTGTTGTCTTGTTTTCTATTAGCATAGGGGTTTGTACTTGATACAGTGTATAGTTTCAGTTCATCATAAGATGCTTTCTCCTTAATATGCAAGGAAGAAAAAATTGGGTGGAATCTGAAAGACAAAAAAAGATTAAAATATTTTATATTTATTTTCAAATTTTTATATTTTTTTAATTAACGAAACAACGGTTTATGGTGGATTGATATATAAAAATGCAATATAAATAATTAGAATTAAAAGAAAAAATCAATTTGTGCCTGCCATTTTATAGCCTTAATAAAGTTTGGTGTCAGCTATCTGTAGATCAAATAATAGGGAACAGAGATAAAATTAACTGCAAGCATGTGCACAGTTATCCACCATGGCCTTCAAGTGAAAGTTAAATTTCTCGTCCTTTTCCTTTAAATGAAGACGTAACCCTTTCAAGAAGGCAAGGCATAGGATTTAGTGATTTCTAACATGTGATAATATTCATACCCACCAAGTCTCGGGCTGGTCTCGAATTTGGCAGTTAGTTGAGCCACAATTCTATAAGAATGCTGGAAGTTCCCACCTAGTCTTTCCATTCAAACATTCCAAATGGAACTTCAATTCCTGAAGCAAGAGGAAAAGACAGGAAACCATGATTCTACTAGCCAGAACAACCAGCATCAAATCCTAGAGCTACCCAACTCCTTCAGCTCCATTTCCCCATCAAATCGATTTGTTTTATCATTCAACAACTTAACTTACAGCGTAAAAGCTGGCCCTAAAACATTGTTTCCGTTTCATGGAAGGACCGTGATTGTTTCACCTGAGAGTAGCACCAAAACCATCCTGAAAGATGTAACGGGTGAAGCAAGAGAAGGGGAAATCATGGCTATTCTTGGTGCAAGTGGGTCGGGCAAGTCGACCCTGATAGATGCTCTTGCTAACGGGATCGCGAAGCAAAGCCTGAAGGGGTCTGTCACTTTGAATGGAGAAGTTTTGGAGTCAGGCCTATTGAAGGTGATCTCTGCCTATGTCATGCAAGATGATCTTTTGTTTCCAATGCTAACCGTGGAAGAGACGCTTATGTTTTCAGCTGAATTCAGGCTCCCTCGTTCACTTTCAACGTCGAAGAAGAAAGCAAGAGTTCAAGCTTTGATCGATCAACTTGGATTGAGAAGTGCAGCAAAGACTGTGATTGGAGATGAAGGGCATAGAGGTGTCTCCGGAGGAGAACGACGGAGAGTTTCAATTGGAATTGATATAATTCATGATCCAATGCTCCTGTTTCTCGATGAACCAACTTCAGGGCTAGACTCAACCAGTGCCTTCATGGTTGTTAAGGTCTTGCAACGAATTGCTCAGAGCGGGAGCATTGTGATCATGTCCGTTCACCAACCAAGTTACAGAATCTTAGGCTTGCTTGACAGATTGATATTTTTATCGCAAGGACAAACTCTGTACAGCGGTTCACCAGCAAATCTGTCAGAGTTCTTTCGTGATTTTGGGCACCCGATTCCAGAGAATGAAAATCCAGCTGAGTTTGCCCTTGATTTTATTCGCGAACTTGAAGAAACTCCTTGTGAGTCCCAGAATCTAGTCGAATTTAACAAGTCATGGCAGTCCGCAAAGAACCCAAGTAATAACATCTCCAATAAGCCAAATCTTTCACTTAAAGATGCAATAAACACAAGCATTTCTAGAGGCAAGTTAGTCTCCCGAGCCACAAATGATTTAAATCCAACATCTTCAGTCTCATCTTTCGCCAATCCATTTTGGATAGAAGTGTTGGTATTGCTCAAAAGATTATCAATAAACTCAAGAAGAATGCCTGAAGTATTTGGTATCCGGTTAGCTGCAATAGTCATCACTGGAATTATCGTCGCCTCAATGTTTTGGCAACTTGATGATTCTCCCAGAGGCATGCAAGAACGATTAGGATGCTTTGCTTTCGCTATATCCACAACTTTCTACACATGTGCGCACGAAGTCCCAGAATTCATTCAAGAACGATTCATCTTCATGAGAGAAACTGCGTTCAACGCTTACCGTCGTTCCTCATATGTTCTTGCTCGTTCCCTCATCTCCCTCCCATCGCTGATCACCCTCTCTATTGCTTTTGTTACCATAACCTTTTGGACTGTAGGCCTTGCCGGTGGCTTCCCAGGGTTCGTCTTCCTTTTGCTTACAATTTTTGCCTCATTTTGGGCAGGAAGTTCCTTTGTAGCATTTCTTTCAGCGTTGGTCTCCGATGTTTTAGTATCTTTCGTTGTTGTGGTTGCTACTTTGGCCTATTTCACTCTCTTCAGTGGATTCTTCGTTTCTCGTAATCGACTCCCCGGATACTGGCTGTGGTTCCATTATCTTTCCATAGTGAAATATCCATACGAAGCAGTGTTACTAAACGAATTTCGCGATCCGACGAAATGTTTCACCAGAGGCGTCCAAATCTTCGATGACACCCCACTTGGGAAGCTGCCAGTTTCGTTGCCGATTGATCTATTAAAGAAAGTAGGCAATTCGTTGGGCACAAACATCACAGGCTCAACCTGTCTAACAACAGGGAGGGATATCCTGTTGCAGCAAGGGGTTACTCAGTTAAACAAATGGAACTGCTTCTGGATTACCATTGGATGGGGTTTTTTCTTTAGGATTCTGTTCTACTTAACTTTGTTGTTTGGAAGCAAGAATAAAAGGAAGTAAGATGAATGGATCCATACCCAAGGCTGAGATGTATAGTCAGAGAGTACTAAAATCAATTAATCAAACAATAAATCATAGTTTCTCAAAATTTTTACTGTGCTTGTTCTAACCAATCACACATATTACTACACTTGAAAATTAATCTTTAGAGCTAAGTGCGATAACTTTTGTGCTTTCCTTGTAAATATGCTGGATTCATCACAGTAAAGTTGAATTCATCTTTGCTATAAAGGACTTAACCTGCCGAGAAGAGGCAATCACAGAACACAGAAGCCAATATATATTGAAAAAAGAAGATTGCTTAGTAGTATTCATTTCCACCACGGCCTAGCATTCTCCTACCTTCGTTTCACTGAATTGCAAGGTTGGCACGCGGTAAGGGAAAGATCTAAATGCAAGTTCCCTTATCTTAGAAAGATAAGTTGACAAAGTAAGGTTGCAGACCGACCCTATTAGTAGGGTAGGTTTGTAATCAAGAAGGCTACACATTTGGATATTACTACTATTGTACAGGAATATGATAATATCCATTCAACCAAAATGTCAAGACTAGAATTAGATAATCTCAAGTTAAAAAAGAAGAAGAGAGAATGTTTAAAAGGAAATTATGCACCAGGCTGTGTTTGACAATTATTATGGTATACAATTATACATTCTGCTTGTTTGATTACTGAAGCAGCCAAACTTCAAATTAAAGAACAAAATTTGGGCTGAAAATATCAAACAAAATAAGATTAGCTAAAGTTTGGTATATGTCATTGCCAAAAGCTTTGGTATGAGGAACCAGAAATCCTTAAACTGCACTTACAAGTTAAATTAAAGCAGCAACATCAAAAGGTGTCTGATGCCCTTTTAGAGGAAGCCAAGGTTGCAGCTAGAGCTGCATTAGAAGAAATGGATGCTGATTAAATATTACTACAGACAGAATCTCCTTGTTATCATATTTTATGCACCTTCTGGTTTTAGGGACCAGCCTTTGTGTAAGGCCACTCAAGCAAGGGTTTTAGATCTCAAATTTAGAAAGTAATAATATAATTAATTATATTAAAAATATATAACAATTAAGATAATTAATAAAATATTTATCTATTCTTCCATGTCTAATAAATATTTATTTTCTCCCACTTCTACATTTCTATTAATTCTGAATTAATTATCTCATTTTTTATTAAAAATATGTAAAAGTTAAAAATAATTAATAAAATGACATATTTTCTCACTTCTCTAATTATGTGCTTAATAAATCTTAACTTTTTTTATCATTTCTTAGTTCCTATAATACTATTAATTCTCAATTATTTTTTCTATTTCCAATCAATTGACAATAATACGTATTTAATGATTTCCAATAGCTATTTTTCTCTCACCAATTTCTTTTATTTCCAATCTAACTATATGATGTATTTATCCTATATATTTCAAAAAAAAATTATAAGATGTATTTAATAATTCTCAACAACTATTTTATTTTTTATATATAAAATTAATTTTTTTTCAATTTATAATAACCACGGTTAAATTCTTTTTTCCTCATTTGCCATTTCTTCCTCTTAATTTTAATTTTCCTCAAAATTATATACAGAAAATTTGTTATGCTATCATCTTCGTGTGCTTTGACTTGATCAAAACAATAACAAAAAGAAAAGAAAACAGGGCACTACTCATTTGTTATTACAGGCTACACACCTTGTCTTGCCTTGCTGACTAATCCTTTTGGGTTGGAGGAATCAAACCCACGTTTTCCTAGTTTAATTCTGAAATTCAATGCACTTTTGAGTTTTAATGACAGCAAGTAATGTTTCATTTACAAAGGAAAATATCGGCCATTCTCCATTATTTTTTCAGTTGTACAAAATGTTGGCCAAAATATCCTCCTTGAACAGAAAGAAAAATCTTAAGAGATCTTGTCCTGAAGGTGTAAGATTATTTGCTGCAAAATTGTCATACGTTAGAGGACTTATTTATTAGAATTTAGAATTTATGGCTTGGAAATGGAATTTGTTTTAAAACCATTTTAAAATCTTGGGTAAATCAATTTCCACTTAGATTCCCATGTGCATGTTGGAATATAAATCTTCAGCACGTGCAATTCATAAGTGAATTATAGAACTTGTTAAAGAGGAAAAGATGAAATGGAAGATAAATTAAATAAACATATGATTCTTGCTGCAATTTTCTTTTAAAGTTTAATACTCAAATCAGCTTCATGGAGTTGACTATTAATTGAATATTAACATTTGTACACTCATCATGTGAGGTGTGTAATCTAAAACAAAATATTTCCTCGAATCTTAGGATTTTGAGTTTGGGGTTGAGGGCTAAATTTAAATATAAGAAGAGATCATTTTATGCTTTAGATTCCTAAAGAGGGAGGCCAGAGACAACAATGGAGCTTCAACAGTTCTCCTCGGAAGCCCAATTCTCGGCCTCTCCCACACTCGAACATCTCTTGAAGCGAGACGAAATCACAGGAAAAAGTGATGATTATCAGGTCCTAGACATTCCCAATACCAGCAGCTCCATTCCCACATTAGCAACATTTCTTCTTTCTTTCGACAACTTAACTTATAATGTCAAAGTTGGGCCCAAATCAACGTTCGCATGTTGTGGAAACAACACGATTGTTTCACCAAACAAAAAAACCAAGAGCTTGCTCAATGACATCACAGGTGAAGCAAGGGAAGGGGAAATCATGGCTATTCTGGGTGCAAGTGGTTCTGGTAAATCGACCCTGATAGATGCTCTTGCAAACAGGATTGATAGGCATAGCCTGAGAGGGTCTGTCACTTTGAACGGTGAAGCCCTAGAATCAGGCCTGCTGAAGGTGATCTCCGCCTATGTTATGCAAGATGATCTCTTGTTCCCGATGCTGACAGTGGAAGAGACACTCATGTTTTCGGCCGAGTTCAGGCTTCCTCGTTCACTTTCAAAGTCAAATAAGAAGGTGAGGGTTCAAGCTTTGATTGATCAACTGGGCTTGAGAAATGCAGCAAAGACAGTAATTGGAGATGAAGGGCATAGAGGTGTGTCTGGAGGCGAGCGTAGGCGAGTTTCCATTGGAATTGATATAATTCATGATCCAATACTCTTGTTCCTCGATGAACCTACTTCGGGGCTAGACTCAACTAGTGCATACATGGTTGTTAAGGTCCTGCAGCGAATAGCACAGAGTGGAAGCATTGTTATCATGTCCATTCACCAACCAAGTTCCAGGATTTTAGGCTTACTCGATAGCTTGATTTTCCTATCGCATGGACAAACTTTGTACAGCGGTTCACCAGCAAATCTCCCACGTTTCTTTAATGAATTTGGGCATCCATTTCCTGAGAACGGAAATCCATCCGAGTTTGCTCTTGATTTTATCCGTGAACTTGAAGAAACTCCCTTCGGAACCCAGAAATTAGTTGAATTCAACAACTCATGGCAGGCGGCAATGAATTCCAATAGCAATGCCTCCAATAAGCCGAGTCTTGCACTTAAAGATGCGATAAAGAGAAGCATTTCTCGAGGAAAGCTAGTCACTGGTGCCGTTGCCACAATTGATGTAAATCTAACATCTTTAGTTCCATCATTTGCCAATCCATTTTGGGTTGAAGTGCTGGTATTACTCAAAAGGCTAGTAACAAACTCCAGAAGAATACCGGAGGTGTTTGGTGTCCGCTTAGGTGCAATAATTATAACCGGGATTATTCTAGCCACCATGTTTTGGCAAATTGACAATTCCCCAAGAGGCGTACAAGAGCGATTAGGATGCATAGCAATTTCCATAAGCGCGATTGTCTATACCTGCACAACCGAAGCCCCTGAATTCATCAAAGAAAGATACATTTTCATGAGAGAGACTGCTTACAATGCTTATCGCCGTTCCTCATACGTTCTTGCTCGTTCTTTTTTCTCCATCCCATCCTTGATCATCCTCTCCCTCGTTTTTTCTACCATAACCTTTTGGGCTATTGGCTTTTCCGGTGGCGTCTCTGGGTTCTTCTTCTATTTTCTCACAACCTTGGCAACGTTTTGGGCTGGAAGTTCATTCGTGGCCTTTCTTGCAGGGCTTTTCCCTGATTTCTTCATTGCCTTTGTTATCGCTATTGCCACCACATCCTACTTCCTTTTCTTCTGCGGATTCCTCGTTTCTCGAGATCGACTCCCAAAATATTGGATATGGTTTCATTACATCTCTCTAGTGAAATATCCTTACCAAGCTCTTCTACAAAATGAATTCCTGCAGGACCCATCAAAATGCTTTGCTCGGGGTGCTCAAATCTTTGAACAAACAACTCTTGGTGCACTGCCAACATCATTGAAGAATGATCTGTTAACTAGCATGGGAAATGTTTTGGGCATGAACGTTACAGGCTCGACCTGCATACTAATGGGGAAGGATATAGCAAAGCTGCAGGCGCTTACAGATTTAAACAAATGGAACTGCGTGTGGATTACGTTTGCATGGGGCTGCTTTTATAGGATTCTTTTCTACTTAACTTTGTTGTTTGGGAGTAAGAACAAGAGGAAGTAAAAGTTCATGTAGGAATTAATGTACGTAATTTACTGGTGCAACAATGGAATGAATTACTCAAGCATTATCGATGTTAAGAATGTAATGAGAAATGATATAGTGATTTGCATGCTTTCGTTACAAATATCAATTAATGTTTTTTATTCAATTTTGATGAAGTTTGCAAAATGATATAGTCATTACAAAACAAAGCTTGGGGTTTAATTCTGGATTATGCTGCAAGAAACGGGAGAAACTTGGGAGAAGGTAGCAAATTAAAGAACAAAGCAAGTGACAAACACAAAGAACCCGTTTGCCCTAACGTACCAAGTAACAATAACAGTTTAGGGGTTTCAACCATCCCCTTTCCCCTAGTGCTTCAAGTATACAGAAAAGAAATTAATTACCCCTTTCGGCAAGGATTGGCATATGTAGTAGTTAATATATAATGTAAAGGTTAAGATCAAAGTGCCAGCTAACTAAGGCTAAAAAGGTTCAATTCCAGGCCCCAATCTCTAGTTGTCATTGAACTCATATTTGACTGTTTTCATTTTCTTCTTTTTTTCTCCATTGAATTATGTTCTTTTTAACAAAACCTCCAGCTGATTAGAGACATTGCTTTAATTAAAGTAGCTTTGTATTACTTGTAATTTTTGGATCTTCTAAATTTAGTATTAAAATGTGTACTTTGTAGTCAATTGAGCCATGGAGAATGGAATTGATAAAGTTTCTCTTAAATCAAATGTCGTAAAAACTTTAATTATAAATAGATAAATTGTATACTTCATATATAACCATTTGAGCCACAATGAATGGAATTTAGCAAATTTTCTCATAGCAATATTTTTACTATAAATAGATATTCTAATTGTTTTGATTTTTTTTATTTCCTTTCTCTGATATTTTATTAGCTAATTATTCCACCACGTAGAAGCCACAGCATCATTAGCTAAGTATAATCCAAATTTCCACATAGCTCAGGATATTCTCAACTCAAATTTAGATTACTCATAGCAATTTCCTTACTATCTTGAAGGCAACCCAACCTCCATAAACTTCATTGCCAACTTCTTTTCAACTCAAATTTTCTGGAAAAATAGGAACCAAATACCATCAAGCCAAATCATTTTCAAAAGAAACACCACATCAAATTGTCCCACATGAATGACACTAACAATTCAAGAAATTCCATGTGGTTAAGGGGAAGAGAGAGAGAGAGAGAGAGAGAGAGAGAGACTGTGGGAAGAAAAGCAATAAAAAAAAAAAGAAAGTAAAGAAAGAAGCTGCTGGGAAATTTCTTTTGTAATGTATAACACTATATCCTTAGATAAAAGGAAAACATCAAAACCTACTAAAAGATTCAACTATTTTTTTGTAAGTTGCCAGTGAGTCAAAGCCTGTTCATTTCCAGGTCATCCTTCAGCCAAAAGGGCCACATGAAGAGTGTAACTCAAGATTGCCAAGGATCAAATCGAATCCCCCATCACCATTCACCAAGTACTATTCCCGTTGCAACACGTTTTAGTAGAACATGTGCAGGCAAGCGTTATAAACTCTTCGATTAGAGAGGCCTTAACCAAAAATGGAGATTCAAGAATTCCCTTCAGAAGAGCAACAGGGCCTAGACCTTCCCACTGCCAGCGGTTCCATCCCCATATTAGACCCGTTTGTTCTTTCGTTCAACAACTTAAATTATGATGTCAAAGTTGGCCGCAAATCTTGGTTCCCCTTCTATGGGAAGAACAGAAATGTTTCTTCAGAAAATGAAACCAAGAGCTTGCTCAAAGATATCTCAGGTGAAGCAAGAGAAGGCGAAATCATGGCGATTCTAGGTGCAAGTGGGTCGGGTAAATCGACCTTGATAGATGCTCTTGCAAACAGGATTGCAAAGCATAGCCTGATGGGGTCTATCACTTTGAATGGGGAAGTTTTGGATTCGGGCCTTTTGAAGGTGATTTCTGCTTATGTTATGCAAGATGATCTTCTGTTCCCAATGCTAACAGTAGAAGAGACTCTCATGTTTTCAGCCGAGTTCAGGCTTCCTCGTTCACTTTCAAAGTCAAAAAAGAAAGCAAGAGTGCAAGCTCTGATTGATCAACTAGGCTTGAGAAGTGCAGCAAAGACAGTGATAGGAGATGAAGGGCATAGAGGTGTCTCTGGAGGAGAACGCAGGCGGGTTTCCATTGGAATTGATATAATTCATGATCCTATTCTCTTGTTTCTCGATGAACCAACTACTGGGCTAGATTCAACCAGTGCATTCATGGTTGTTAAGGTCTTGCAGCGAATTGCACAGAGTGGAAGCATTGTGATCATGTCCATTCACCAACCAAGTTCCAGGATTTTGGGCTTACTTGATCGCTTGATAATACTATCACATGGACAAGCATTGTACAGCAGTTCACCAGCGAATCTCTCACAATTCTTCAGTGATTTTGGGCATCCAATCCCTAAAAACGAAAATCCATCCGAGTTTGCTCTTGATTTTATCCGTGAACTCGAAGGAGCTCCCCCCGGAACCCAAAATTTAGTTGAATTCAACAAGTCATGGCAGACCTTAACGAATGAAAATGACAATATTGCTTCCAATCGGCCAAGTCTTGCACTTAAAGATGCATTTAGCAGAAGCATTTCTCGAGGAAAGCTAGTCTCTGGTGCCATTGACAAAAGTGATCTCGATCATTCATCTTCAGTTCCATCTTTTGCTAATCCATTTTGGATTGAAGTGTTGGTATTATCCAGACGGTTATTAACAAATTCAAGAAGAATGCCGGCCAAGTTTGGTGTCCGCTTGGGTACAATAATGGTCACTGGGATTGTTCTAGCCACCATGTTTTGGCAACTTGACGATTCCCCCAGCGGTGTACAAGAGCGATTAGGATGCATAGCCATTTCCATAGCCACCATTTTCTTTAACTGTATAACCGAAGTGCCAACTTTCATTCAAGAACGATATATTTTCATGAGAGAAACTGCTTACAATGCTTATCGTCGTTCCTCGTACGTCCTTGCTCGTTCTCTAATCCACATTCCTTTATTGTTCATCCTCTCCCTCTTCTTTTCCATAGTAACATTTTGGGCTGTTGGCCTTGCTGGTGGCCTCTCCGGATTCTTATTCTTTTTCTTCACAACCCTTGCCTCGTTCTGGGCTGGAAGTTCTTTTGCAGCATCTCTGTCAGGGCTTGTCCCTGATGTGTTTCTTGCCTTTGTTATTGGCATCGCCATCGTATCCTACTTCCTGTTCTTATGTGGATTCCTTGTTTCTAGTGATCGAATACCAAAATACTGGATATGGTTGCATTACACTTCTCTAGTCAAATATCCTTACGAAGCTCTCTTACAAAACGAATTCCTTGATCCAACAAAATGCTTTGCTCGGGGTGTACAACTCTTCGATCAATCAGCACTTGGGACACTGCCAACCTCGACGAAGAATCATCTATTATCGAGCATGGGAAATGTTCTGGGCAGGAACATCACTAGCTCGACCTGTTTAACAACAGGGAAGGATATACTAACGCAACAAGGGATCACCAAGTTAAGCAAATGGAGCCGCGTGTGGATTATCATAGCTTGGGGCTTTTTCTTCAGGATTCTATTCTACTTAACTTTGTTGTTTGGTAGCAAGAATAAGAGGAAGTAAAAATTCATGTAAGAATGTATCTGGATTGGCTAATTTGGGAATCGCACTTGTATCAAGCTCAAATCTTTTCTATTTACTTTCTTTTGTTTTGAAGATTCAGGTGTCGGGGTGGTGTAATGTATAATTTTTATGCTATCTTAATCTGGAAAATCTTACATAAAGATGCTCAAGTGTGTAGCTTTGGGTTTGACGTGACAGTTGTTCATTGTATATAAACCAAAGGAAGCTTTGGGTTTAAGAATCTATAGAGTTACGGCAGCAAGAAAAGGGCGAAAGTTCGGAGAAGGTGGCTAAACAACAGCAAATCCAAAGCACAAGAAACAGGTTTGAGCAGGCAATAATAATTCAGGATTCAACCATATGTCTCCTTCCCCTACTCTGTTCATATATACAGAAAATTAGCCAGCTATGGCTAGCTAACATTGTTCTATCAGTAATGTTTTCTTCTTTGGTTCCGGTTACTATATCATTATCAAAAATTTTGAGTAATAAAAATTTGTAACACATCACTAGCAATTGTGATACATATTAAAAAATTTATAAAAGATAGTAATAAAGAATTATAAAAGCATAACAGAAAATTATTACAGATATTAGTATAAGAAAGTGCTCATTAACAATAATTAGAGGAGATTTTTGTATTGATACATTGAGATATGATAAATCATATTGTATCTAATTTTCTATTTATAATTAAAAGACTAGAGATTTGATTGATATTCTTATCAATCTGACTTAACAATGAATACAAATACAAATGTTTTTTTTAAAATTATTGTATAAAATGATAAAAAAATTTGTAACATGGACAAAAAACAAAAAGTTATAATAAGAAATTGTAATGCTTATTTAAAAAAAAAAGAGAGAAATTGTAATGCTTTACAAAATGTTGTAATAAAAAATAACAAAAAGCTGTATTACAGCACATAACAAATATTGTAATAAATAACAAAAAATTATAACACAAATCAAAAGATTGTAACACTGAATAACAAAAATTGAGAAAAAAAAACAATGAATAACAAAAAGATATATATATATAAAAGAAAATTGTAATAAAAAGTAACAAAAAGTTAGGACAATGAGTACTCAAAAGTTATAAAACATAATATATATATATATATATAGTGACCAAAACTTATAATACATAAAACGAAAAGTTGTGATAAGAAGTAATGAAAGAAATTGTTAGCCTATATTGTGCTAGTTGCCATGGCAATAGGGATAGGAAATAATAATGGAATTAGGTTAAGAATTAATGGAAGTTTCATCTAACTAAAACCAAAAAAAAAAAAAAAGGGTCAACTCCAGGCTGCCCCAATCCCTACATTGTGTGTGTATATATCTTTGTTTTGCTTTGCTTTTATAGAAGCCTGATCAGCTAGCTCTTTCCACAAAACTCCAACCTCAATCACCTAATTTGTCTTTTTCACAATCTGGTTTTAAAGTTTCCCTTCAATCACATGTTGGCAAAATTTTAGTTATGAAATTAAGAGTCTAAAATTCCTCCAAAGTAGAAATTGTATAGGGCCAAATCCAAATAAAGCAGTGTTTTTCCCATTTAAAATAAGTTTTTAGAGATAGTGCTTAGTATTTGGTATGAAGTAGATTAACTATACATAGACTTTGGATTATGCACTTAATTGAAGATACCATTACACTAATCTTAATCTCTGAAACACGAGCTTTTATCTAAGGATTCAAATAGCATTCATTAAACCTGGCTACCTTTATGAATCAGGATTCAAGAAAATCAGAGGGTCATATCCCTTTACTATTGAACTTAAGGGAAAAAAGAAGATAAAGGTTTGTTGAACAATGTTGAACAGAAGAGATATGGGTGACTTGAACTGCAAAAGAGCAAACACAACAGCTACATCCCATTTTTAGAAGAAGAAGAATTCAAGTGTTTGACAAGAAAATTAATTAAAAACATTTTATCACAATATAGATTGATGAAATTTCCATTGATTCTTGTTGTACCCCCTCAATAATCTTCTTCACCGGCTTGGTTATTTACCTTCTCTTGTTCTTGCTGCCCAACAACAATGCAAAGTAAAACAGAATCCTAAACAAAAATCCCCAGGCAATAATGATCCACAAGCAATTCCATTTGCTTATATCGGTTATTCCCTGCTGCACCAGGATATCCCTGCCGGTTGTCACACAAGTTGAGCCTGTGAGGTCTACGCCCAAGACACCGCTCATACTTTGCAACAGCTTCAACTTGAGTGACACTGGCACTGCTCCGAGGGGTGTGTTGTCAAACATTTGGACACCTCGAACGAAGCATTTTGTAGGATCATCAAATTCGTTCTGCAGAACAGCTTCGTAAGGATATTTCACCAGGGAGATGTAGTGGAACCATATCCAGTACAAGGGTATTCTATCTCGAGATATGAAGAATCCGCTGAAGAGCAGGAAATAGGCCAAGATGGCCACAACAACGGTGAAACCTAACATGACATGAGAGACGATGCCTGAAAGGAATGTTACAAAAGAGCTTCCAGCCCAAAACGAGGCAAAGATTGTTAAGAAGAAGAAAAAGAACCCGGAAAGGCCACCAGCAAGGCCTACTGCCCAAAAGGTTGTTGCGGCAAAGGAGATGGAGAGGACGACTAGAGCAGGAATGGAGATTAGAGAGTGAGCTAATACATAAGATGACCGGCGATAAGCATTATAAGCTGTTTCCCTCATGAAGATGTATCTTTCTTGAAGGAAGACGGGGATTGCTTCAGCACAAGTGTAGAAAGTGGTGGACATGGCAAAAGCGAAGAAGCCTAAACGTTCTTGGATGCCTTTAGGTGAATTGTCTAGCTTCCAAAACATGGTAGCTAAGATGATCCCGGTGACAAGAACTGCACCCAAGCGAATTCCAAATAATTCAGGCATTCTTCTTGAGTTTGTCATCGATCTTTTGGCAATAACTATCATTTCGATCCAAAACGGATTAGCAAAAGTTGGCACTGAAGATGTTAAATTGGAATCATTTGTGGCACCAGAGACTAGCTTTCCCCTTGAAATGCTTGCACTGATTGCATCTTTAAGTGAAAGATTTGGTTTGCAGGATAAGCCATTTCTCGGATTCTTTCTAGCCTGCC
>NW_018397263.1:1932181-1934942 GCF_002168275.2 Theobroma umbraticum | reverse complement strand
CATGAGTATTTTGGTAGTACTTTTTTACTATTACACAATACACACCTTGGGGTGTAAAAGTTTTCAGGATTTCTTCCTGGAAGAGAGAAGACTGGGGTAGGTTGATGGGTTGGTTTGGAGAAAACATTGCTTAGGTAATGATTTGAGATACTTTCAATGCTGTATTCCTTAGCATTTCTCACCAATCCCCTGTTTCGGGAAAAAGATTAGAACAAAGAACTTTGGGATTTTTTGATGCTGTTTAATAGTAATACGTAAGAAATTATCAATGTTTATGGATAGCATGTGAGTTGTGACCCATCCCTCGGATCAGGGTAAAGCCTGGCTGAATGTCAAAATCAATGTAAATCGTTTTCACCCATATATCAATTCCTGCCAATTATCTCGTCTTTTATTGCAGATAGGTTGGATTTGTTTAAAAGAAAACCTGCAGCAATCAAAGAAACCCAAAGGCAAATGTTTAAAAGTCTTAAACCAGAACAAAGCGTGTCGTCTCTAACCATTGAAATTAATTAGTCGCTCTATAATCTGGCCATCACTATTTATTTTTGTATGGCCAAAGAGGGATGACCTACACCTCCTAATTTAGCTTCTGCACGCCTTCTTTGCTTCACGAAAACCTCCAATTCGAGACATGTGATGTTGTAATTGAATATATTTTTGCCTGGCCGAGTTGAAAATATCAGAAATATTAATGTTTGGTATGGGTGTTATATCTGCTGAGGACTGACCCCCCGTGGTATGTTCATCTGCTCTGGACTAGTGGCTGGCGGCTAAAGGGTACAAGAAATGTCTGATAGAGAAATGGGGTTTGGAAGATCAGAAAAAAAAAAGGGGAAAAGCTAGAATTGCTTAAGGAAGCCATAGTTGAAAGAATGACTAAAAAAAGTTGATTCCTTTTTTTCCCATACCATTGATAGGTAACCTCAACCACACCCACAGATTGTTAAAATTGGCAGGTCATTCCGAATCAAGTAGTTTGATTCGGGCAGACGGGAGTAATCAATTCAGCTCTCAAAAGCATGGCTAATATTTTTGCCATTCATTTGGGTGGTGGTTATACATTTATTAGATCGAATCTGCTTTTGCTTAAGATGCTGTAGTTGTAGGTGTTTCACTTTTACCTTTTGCTATTTTATATGTCATTGTGTTCGTCATTTGCATGTGCCAAAGCTCTCTTCTCTTCATTGACTCAGACAGTTCTCTCTTACATGGCCAATTTGAACCTGGGTCTGCTCGAAAAACGAAGATGGAGCCTAGCTGCACCCAAGAGTATGGCAACAGACTCCTGAATTACCTATCCATGCTAGAAAATAATGAACTGATATTAAAGAATGTTGACTGACGAATCACTCATATTATTCTCGACGGTTTGATGCAATTACGTGTTACATGACAGCACTCAGCAATGATCAGTCAACACCTTACCCAACTAAATGCTGATGGCTTTGCAAGGTAAACGTGGAAAGCCCCTTGCATATAACCTAGGCGTATGGGAGATGGATCATGACTCATCCTTCCTTTGAATCATTGATTGTTCTCTACCCCTCTTCAGACTTCACCAATTCACCGTTCAATTCAAGCTGATCCTTGTTAGGTAACACTCATCCTTTGATTCCCTATTATCATGGATAATAATGCAGAGGAATGGGTAAGCTAAGGAGGGTTACAAGGTTGTTGGCATCAAGCTTTAGATACCACATATTGGCAAAGTTATAGAATCTCTCGGGCATATGATTGACAGGTATATAAGGTAACAGTTACTAATGGAAGAAAAGCTTGCAACTGATTAACAGAGTAAGAGTTGCTAATTCAAAAAATACTTCTATTTTGCATTTTCTAACAGTTTAAAAAATTGAATTTAAACAAAACCTAGGAAACAGCAGTGACAAAGGAGTAGTTTAGCTAGTCCTTTGTGGCTTAGTCCTTTGTGGCCCAAACCATCCCCCCTCGTAAAATTGAGCGGGGGTTACAGATGGAACCAAGAGCAGAACTCAGATGATAAGAATACTTGTCGAAGAGCGATCACAAGAATTTCATCTACTGAGATGCAGTATCAGAAGCACCATCCAACTTCTCGAATTTCAACCAAGCTCACTCGTTCACTCTGATTTGGGCTTTAAAGGTCTTTGCCTGGATGATTGAATCCCACTAGTAGACCTCCCTATGAACTTCAAGATCTCATCGATCAAAATCACAGGGAATGCAACAGAGAGAACTAGTAGCCATTCATTAAAGCTTAAAGGCACGATACCAAATACTTGAGCAAGGAATGGCACATAGAGGATCAAGAAGTGCAGGCCAAATGAGACAGACATGGCCAGAAGGAGCCAAGGGTTGACCCATGGAGGCATTGTCAGGAGGCTCCCATCCTCAGAAAGGGCATTAAGGGAGTTGAACATTTCAATGGCAACCAAAACAGAAAGGGAAAGGGTCATTGCTTTTACTTTGCCACCCTGGAAATAATCACAGGGATTGTTTTCAAAGGAGAAGACCTGAGTACCAGCTGTGAAAGGTGAAACAGTGAAATTTTTCCAGGATGAGCACTGGCCCCAATTGGCAAGCTGGGAGTATGTGACAAGGGTGTGGCCATCCCCACTTAGATCTATGCCCAAGAACGAACCATGTGTATACCAAATGATAAAGATACCAACAGTTGCCATTCCAACATATAGTCCAATGACCTGTGCAAAGCAATAAAGTATGATAAATAACTCAATCCCACTTAAATAACTTTTTCCACAAGATCAAGCACAAAGGT
>NW_018397263.1:1919802-1932081 GCF_002168275.2 Theobroma umbraticum | reverse complement strand
TCTCACTATCTCTTGCTTGTGCCTTGGTTCAGCTCTAGAAAATAGAAGCCCACCACTTTGTCTCAGATGAGCTTTCTTATCCAACAGCTCCATAAATTCCTTTCCAGTTAAACTTTTTGAACTGATGTCTTCAGTGGGTCTAAATACACCTATTTCACGGCATATAGCTTCTGCTGTATCCTTGTTATCTCCAGTAATAACCATAACACGAATACCAGCTGCTTTACAGTCCACAATTGCTTGATGGACCTCTGCACGAGGAGGGTCCTGCAAACATTTAAACTAGCACAATTAGTTCACCAGAGAAAAATACAATCAGTTCACCAGAGAAAAATATAATTAAAACAATTCTAAAGGCAGTCATGGAAACAATGTAACTCACCCTCAATCCAACTAAGCCAACAAAAGTGAGATTGCTCTCAATTGATGAATAGTTGGATGGGTTAAGTAAATGGTCATGAGCTGGATGGTCATCACTGCCATCATAGGTTTCAAACTTGGGGAGCTCATCTTTGTATGCAAAACCCAAGCACCGCAATTGACCGCTTGACATATCTTGAAGAGCACAGGAAACAAGGTTCCTAGAATTCTGATCCAGTGGTACCACAGAACCATCACACAACTGCATCTTTGAGCTTCTCTCTAATAAATTTTCTACAGCTCCCTGCCAAAGTATGTAATTCAAATTAGAGCTACAAAAAACCTTTTAAAAGTGAAAGAGAAAGGATCATGGAGATTGAAGTTAACCATAGCAGCAAGAAAAAAATTCCATAAACAACGCAGATGTTAAACAGCAGCAATAAGTATCATGCTAGCTTCAAACCCTATCATGCACATTGTTTTTTAACTTAATGGAGCAAAAGACATTCAAATCTTTAAAGAGGAAAGAGAGACAGATGAGCAGGGCCACCTGCCAAATCAAAACAAGCATGTCCAGCTGATCACAAGATAATCAATGCCAAAAACCAAAATTTTCAGCTTTTAAGTATGAAAAAAATGATAAGAGATAGAGATAGCACCTTCACCAACAATGACCTTCGTCCTGATTTGGAATTGACAATAACACCCATGGACTTCCTATCACGATCAAACTCAAGGGTTGCAATCCGATGCTCATACTCATTCCACCATTGGCAACAACCTTTAGAGCACATCATGTAACATATTTAAGTTCACAAGTCTTAATGCTAGAAAGGAAATAACAAAAGTAAAAATAAATTATATGAACATCTAACATACGTAGAACATTACTGCCAGCTGATCCACTACTATGAGATCCTTTTGGGAGGCCCATGTTCTCAACAAGAACCTGACGCAAGAAGATATAGAGATGAATCAGATATTAGAATCACTATACTGCCTATTTCAGAGCAGGTACAGATCAACGAAATGTGCATAAACTCTGTTATTAACAGCTTCACCGAACATTGACTATCAGCCTACACTAAGTAAATTTCTCATGCTCTAAACAGAACACATTGCAAACAAAAGAAACACAGTTATAAACCAGTCAAGAAAGCAACCAAGGGTAAGTGCCTAGCTAACCTTTATTGCTGCCTCGGTAGGCATTCCATGAGCTACAAACTTATTGTCAGAATGCGTAACACCAGCATCATTACATATAGCAGCAATCTTCGCGATAGTTTGAAGATTAGCATCCATTCCACCACTTGGCCAATCGTGTATTTTCCCATCAGAAGGATTATACGTAGTCCCATCAACCGTAAAACTCCTCAACCTACCCGCATCACCTCCCATAGCCACAAGCTTAGCCACTGCCATCTGATTGGTCGTCAAGGTCCCTGTTTTATCAGAGCAAATCACCGTAGTACATCCCAATGTTTCAACACTGGGTAACTTCCTCACCAGCGCATTCTTTTGAGCCATTTTTCGTGTTCCAAGTGCCAAACAAGTAGTTATAACCGCCGGCAATCCTTCAGGAATGGCAGCAACAGCCAATGCAACCGCAATCTCAAAATAATAGGTACATTTCTCGAAGGAAAATTTAAAATTCCTTGGCCAACCATCCACAAATTCCCAACTAAGAAAGTATTTAACATTAATTAACCAAACAAAGACACAAACTACCCCAATTATCATCGTCAAAACCTCCCCAAACTCATTCAACTTCTTCTTCAACGGCGTATCTTCTTCACTCTGCGCCGCCACATGGATTTGAGTGTGGACTTTCCCGATCTCCGTTTCCATCCCAATTTGCGTAACCAAACAGAAACAATTTCCGTTAACCACCGTTGTTCCCGCAAAAACCATGCTTCTTTTCCCCTGAATATCAGCGTCTTCGCTAACTAACTTGCTGGTTTTATTAACCGCCTCGCTCTCTCCGGTTAACGAACCTTGCTCGACTCTCAAAGTGGAACTAACTAACTCTAAAACTCTCATGTCGGCAGGGACTTTATCCCCCACTTTCAGTTCGATGATATCACCGGGAACGAGCTCTTTGGCCGGCAAGTTAGGAATTTTCACTCCATCTCGAATCACCGTGGCTTGTTCCGATTGGATCTCTTTCAAAGCTTCCAATGCTTTCTCCGCATTGTTCTCTTGCCAAACACCGACAACGGCGTTGACGATCAAGATCAAAAATATTACCAACGGTTCAACGAAAGCGGTAATTTCCATTTCACCGCCTTCTTCACCGTCGTACCAAGCGAGGACAAAAGAAACTACTGCGGCCACGAGTAAGATTCGAACTAACGTGTCGTTGAACTGTTCAAGGATTAAACTCCATAACGATTGCCCTTCGTGTTTTTCCAACTCATTGTAGCCGTAGATCTTGCGCCGATTTTCGACTTCCGCCGATGACAATCCCCATTTTTTGTTAACTTGGTAATGCTTCTCGCATTCTTGGATATCTTTGGCCCAAGCAGGAAACACAACTGGATGGGCGGTTGGTCTAGAGGTAATCATTTCTCGTTTTCCATAATCCTCTCCTCCTTTTCCCATTTCTGGATCGGTTACGTAGATCGAAATGGAGAAACCCTAGGCAGGGCGGCGAAGATTAAGATGTTTGGTTACGAGAAAAGCGGAAGAAACAGCAAGAGAAAACTTCAAGGATTCATTGATACACTCGCATCGAGGATTGTGCTATTCCCAGGATTCCACTCTCTTTTGTTTCTCTTGCTTTATACTTCTCTCTCTCTCCTCGCTCGCTGGCTCTCTTTCTAATCTGCGATTATCACTCAATTGATCGCGATTAATAATTCTTTTTCTGATTAGCGAAACTTCGCCGTACCACCACCAAACAGATCTGGTGACGTAGAAACGAGACGTCTGCTTAGATCGTGACAGCTGGCACATAGAAAATGATAATTGGCAGTTTTCTATATATCTGCGTCCTATTGGCTATGTTGTCGTTTCGTTCTCTTCCTTCATACGTTTTCCTCCTCTTTACACTGTCGCCGCCGTTGGTTAGGTAGCCAGAGAAAACAGGCAAAAAATAATTTTAACGGTAAATAAATTTTTATTACTTTTATACTGTACTTATTGGATCGGAAAAAATCATTATTTAAGTTACACAGATAAGACAAGGTTCATTCTACATACTTCATTTCAATATAAATAATAGTATATTATTCATCTTTTAATTTTTCTTTTTTTAATGTCAATATTATTAGTTAAAATATTATAAAAATTTATACTTGATTCATTGTTCATGTATAATACATTTACATTATTATTTAATCACAAAATATGACTTTATAAAAAAAATTTAAAATAAATAATTATTTTTTGGAGTTTTTTACTTTAAATATATTTATTAAAAAAATAATAATAGTTAATTCAATGTTAATATAACCGTGCATCAAATATAAATTCATATAAGTTAAAGTAGCACTCTAACAATCTAGAACTTTAATATTGAAAATAAAAAGTTAACTTAGCTTACACCGTTGGGATTCGGTATGTATAAATTTATTTATTTTTTTTACTGATTGAAATGTGTACGTATTTCTTAGGCATAAAGTGGACAATGACAAGAAGCGACGGGAGAAGACGAATGCTATTAAACAGAATGAATACTAAAAGGTCATAAAAGGGGAATCTTCAAGACAATAGCGTAAAAAGCTTATTAGACAAATACACTACTTTATGAAGCAATGGTCAAAAAAGGCAAGGCAAAGCCACCATAGAAAATGCGCATACTATTCTTTAAGTTGGGACGACGCTATTTGTTTTTCTTGACTTTAATCTCTCGATAAGGACTTATCCTTTGGGAAAATGTACATATAGTCATTGTTTGGGGTTGGATAAACTTAAGACAGAGGTAAAGCATATCCAATATCAACAGAAGTTTGGACTAGGAAACTCCTGAGAATGTGCACCATGTAAGAAAAGTCTGCTGACCCTTCACTTATTCTATTGCTTAACACAAATTTGTCACTGTCAATATTCCATGGATACTTGTTTCCCAAGCATTTCTAGTCTCATTATTCCATTAAAAACCATTTCTTCGACTCTTGTTTTGATGTTTTTCTATTAAAAAGTTTGGCATTATTGAATCCCAATAGAAGAGTCAAGCTTGTCATTTTTCAACATGGAAAAAAATTTGTTAGTACATTGGGTATCTATAGAGGTCTCGCGTGTGCATGGGAATAAGGTTTTCAAGAAGATTAATGTTTAAGTTGATAGCAAATTAATAGTTGGTGCGTTATTATCCACGTTTAGTCATTTTGATATTTCAGTTAATAAAAAATTAGTGATCGATGCGTGATCGTCTATGTTTAGTCATCTTGATTTTTAAGTTGATAGTAAATTAGTGGTTGGTGTCTTATCGTCCACGTTTAGTCCTTTTTGTTCAAATTCAAATTTAATCAAAGCCATACACAACTTGCTTAAAAGAAATTGAGAGGTGTAGATTCGTCGCGTCTTTAGTATAATTGCAGATTTCATGATTAATATGGAGATATTGATTGAGGAGACTTTTTTAACTTACCTTGGACCACCTGATAGAGTCATCAACTTACTTCTAAATGATGTAATTGGAGTTAATTTCCCTAACTTAATAAGATAATAAATATTAATTTTCAAAAAAAAAAGTTTGTTGGTGCATTGCTATCTAAATTAGATAATTAATTGTTTTTAGATAAAACTCAAATTTATCACTTTACTTAAAGTAATAAACCAAAATTTGAATACAACTTTTATTATTATATTTTTTAAATTTGATTAAAAATTTTTTTATAAAAGAATATTTCGTTAAAATAATAGAAGAATATTTTGATTTTGAATTTTTTTAAAAACTATGGTAAGATATACAATGATATAAAATTCCACTTTATTCATAGATATTATCTTAAATAAATAAATAAAATTTAAATTTTTAACCTTAATATTTATATATCGTGGTTTACTCAGCTTGCTTGAGTGCAAAGAAAGTAATCTCCGAATTTGTATAAAAAAAATGGAGACGAATTGACCTAATTTGATTGAATTAATTTGGTCCCCGGAGCAAGGACAAAATTGAACACAACATTTAATTAATTTGATATAACGAATCAAAGAAATATCTACCGTACTCACGGGCAATAACGGCACATAGCTGGCAATGGGCAAGGAATACGAAGGGCCTCGAGGGGTGTGCCTGGGAGGCTTCTGAGAATGTTCTCGGGTTTGAATCCAAACCCGTTGGGCAAAGGAAGTCAAAGTTTTGCCCTCAAAGAATGGTCCATTTGCCAATAGCAAAGGGTTAAAGTTTTTGATTCCCAATCTGTCCTTGTCTTGGCGACGATCCTGCCCCGTGGGACCCGCCTCTTCCTGCTCAGTTCTCAATCTCATCCATCCCCATGATTTTTTTAAAAAAAATTTAATTAATTAATTTTTGTTTGGAATATATATTAAATGGGGAAGGCTTCAACTGGTTGATAATTGACTCCAAATAATATTTGTTTAATGTATGACGTCAAACAAAACAAAAATTTCCAGTCATTCCTTTTTTTTTTTTTAATTTATTAGTCAAATTCGTTTAATATTATTTAATGATTTATTGGGATCTAATCGTTTGCCTTTTATGACTACAATCCAATCTTTAATCTAAGCACGGAAGGAATAATAATTTTACTATATAAATTAGTTTATAAAATAATTTATTCTTTTTAAATCGGATTGGATAATACAAGTATATGATTATAACGTATTTATTAACATCCATAATGAAAAATTATTAGTTTTTTTAATTTTGTGTTGTGATTATTTTAAGCATTCTTCTTTTTATATGAAAATTTGAGTTTGAAATTTTGAATTATTTTAATGAGAAATTATTAATTAAAAGAAGTATTTTTTTATTAGAGTGAATTCTATTTCAATAAATTAAATATTCAAGTATAATTAAAATATGTATTATTTAATATTTTTAAACCCTTTTCTTGCTTGATTAATCATTCTTATATGGGTAATTGTAAAAGGATCACAAATTTTTTAGAGATTATGACCAAAAAGTTTTGAAGATTCCAAACCATTACAGATTAAACAAAGGGATTTAAATGTAATTTCAAGTACCGTGGAGGATCAAAAGGAGAAGAACATGGTAAATTAGAGAATTCCAAAAGTAAAGAGCGGTGACTAAAAACAGAGAGAGTGGAATGGGAAAAGTAAAAGCCAAATCTGCGTACGAATTTTCTACATCAGGAAACGGCAGCAGAGATTTCATCAACTAACTTCCAAACAGTTGCGTGATCAAGATTCCAAGCCTGACGAAGACTTCTATGGCTCCCACTCCCACTCCAATCCCACTATGCTCCTGGCTTTTAATGCTGAAAAATTCCGCATACGGCTCTTACAAGTTACTTAATCGTAAGTATTTAATTTATTAATTAATATATAATTTTTATTCAAAAAATAAAGTATTATTTATTAAATTTTGATGCTTCATTAATGAAGTATTATTTTGAAAAAAAATAAAAAACTGATGAGATATGAAAACGATATTAAATTTTAATATTAATTTTTTAATTTTTTAAAATAATAAATTATTAATAAGATGTTTTCATTTTAATAATCATATTCATATGAAATCTAGGATGATATATCACATTCAATTGGACAAAATTTTAAGTATATTTTGTAGTAATTCGAGATTACGTATTATTAGTTTAATAATTTGTTATATTTAAATCATAAATTTTTTAAAGGAGTAAGTTTAAATCGCTAATGTTGATTGACATAACAGGTGTAGTCTAAAACAGGCTTCTTGCATTGATTTTCTTCCTGAACAAAATGCAAATAAAGAAAATACGAAAAGGCAATTAGGAAGGGACTGGGAAACTTAGAACTCCACGAAGACCTCGAACTTCCAGGGTTGGTGTCGGACGTTGTGTTGTGGGTTCCCAAATTTCCAAGCATATACTTTTCTGCTGACAAGAAAAGGGTACTGGAAATTACTGTTTGATGGAAATTTTTGAACAAGAATCAAAATCACAAGGAATTGAACAAGAAACAAATGACAGAGGTCATATCAGCAAGAAGGTCAGGCTCGTGGATGAAGACCAAGACAATGTTTGAGAAAAATGTTGAGAAAGAAGTTTGGCTTTGACTATCATTCAATGGGTCACAAACAGAGCCTTTGCCTGGGATGCTTGCTTTTGTAGGGTCCATCAAAGCCTTTTTTTGTTCTCATTGAATTGATGATGCGGCCCATATAATTACATTTGTCTGTTCTGAAGGGTTTGGGTTGGGCTTGAACCTCGCTCCTCTGAATTCAGGGCTCATGGAATCCATTCTGTCAAAGGAGAAATGGGCCGAATGTCTGAAGCCCACAAAACACAATGACCCACCTCTTGTTCGTTCATGCAGGACCATAAATGGCTACACTTTTCTAACCCCATGACTGAAACTATTCTAACCCCATGGTTGAGTGCATAGCAAAGGGATGGGAACTCAGGAGATGTAGAACGATCAATTGAGAAAATCCGGAGATTTGGGTTTTTCCAAGCTATTAAATGAATGAATCTTCTAAGCTTGTGAACCACCAATCATGTTTATGGAGTTTTCACATAAAAATTGTGAGCCATATGCAAATTAATAAGGTGGAAGAGAGTCAGAGCAACAAAAGCTTTGTAGTTTAATCACTTTCAATATTGTGAATATGGAAACAGAGTGATCAAAGAAATTAGGTTGATTTCCCCATCGAATTAAAACCTTCTCCACTGTATAAATGAAAGCAACTGTCCAAAGGGTTTTGACAAATCTGTCTGGAAACCACGCGTGATGCTTATCTAACAGGCTCAACAATTTCTTCTTTTTGGGTTTACATAATTACCCCCCGAGTCTGCGTTCAATCCTACTGGTACTCCCAACTACAAGTCTACTTTATGGCTGCCCATTTTGGTCAATAACAAATTAACATCATTAGCCTATCCACTCTTTGCCTAACAGCGCACACCACCGCTAGAAACACCTTCATTCCCTGCTGAATCATGGCATGATAAATCCCACTAGGAACCAACCCCATTTGCCCATTTCTCCCTGGCTTTCACCCTTTTTTCTTCCTTTCTTTCTTTACATTATATAACTTTTCTTGCAATCTAAGCTTTGTTCAAGCTTATAACTCTCAAAACCTGGTTCATAAATCTGATCAAACTCTGCCCACACCCCAAAAGAAACCCTTGGAAGAAATGACATCTGTCTGCATTTCTAGTTGTTTGAATGATGCTAGAGACCCCCGGGTGCCTGTCAGGGCAACCTACGTGAATCTTTACAAGTGGCCAGAGTCGGATGCAGAGTTTGTGAGGTCAAGGAGCTCAGGCATGCATGGCCATCCTAGGGTTGTTGACAGTATCTCCTGCAGGCAGATGTATTTAAGGAGCTATAGGTTCTCCAGGAAAGAAACCGTGCCTGAAAAGACTGTGAAATGCTTTGGGAGAGTTAAGGACAAGGTGGCTCATGGGAAGAGGAGGAACAGCAGCCAAAAGAGACGTATTAGGAGAAAGTGTTTGGTATGGAGGAAAGTGAAGGTTGTATTGTTCAGGTTTTTCAATAGGTTGCTGTCTTGCTCTGCTAGTGTAGAAGTTGTGGATCAAAGCAATGCTTTCTTCTGAAACTTTTTTGGGGTGATTATTTGATTTTTGTTCTTTTAGCCATGTTTGAAGCGAAAGGGTTTTGGGTGTAATTAACTTGTTTTTGCTAAGTTGTGGAAATGTGAAATGTCTTAGTCCAGAGAGAGTAGGAACTTATGTCTTTGTACACTAAAAGTGCTGCAAGAATTGTCTGATATTCTTTCATCTGAATATTTTTATTTCATCAATTCATCCTTATTCTCTCTCCATCTCTAAATAGACTAATTTTTACTTTTCTCATCATTTCTTGAATCCGTAGTTAAAGGGTTTAAAGCCCTTTAACATTTCAATTTCAGATTCTGTGTCTTTGTCTTCTTTTTAAGGAAATCTGACAGCAAAAAGTTATTTCTGTTAAAAAAGTTTCAGCAGTAGTTCAGCTGATTGTATACTTCTCCAAATACTTTTTGACCACCTTCAATTCTATGCCTTTTGTACAAGTGTTTTACCAGCTATTGGCTTGCTCATGTTTTCATGTGACAGCAAGTGAGTTTTTGATAGCTTGTTAGACCGGTCTATGCTTTATTGTTTGGGTCTTTAGCTCTGTTGAAAATGACAGGCTGCTTCAGGTCATATGGACAAAGAAACGCAGGCATTGGACACCATTTCCAAAACAAACAAACAAGACTTTATTCCACTGCCCAAACTCCAAGAACAGGAATCTAATCGGCCCATCAGGTCAAAAGAATTCTGTCTGTTGTGCAGAGCCTTTTGCTGCGGCGGAATTCTTCCACCACCAAAGTCGGTCGGTGTAGCCACTGTTCCTTGCATTGAAAAACGTCAGAGAGAGATAAAGAAAAGGAGAATGACATTTTTTTTCCGTATCACTACATCCATACCAGTTCATCAGAGTTCTTTGAGTTCCTACCTCTGTCCATTTGTGAAAAAGTTTAAAATTTAAGCTGTCTGATCATAATAATCAAACTTGAGACTTGGGAATTTACTTGGTTGATTGCTGACCAACATTCCTCTGCCTTTACTTTAGTTGTCTACAATGTTTTCAATTTATCATGAGTTTTGGTGCAAAAGGAGCATGCTGGGCATTAATTGCTGTAAATTATGAACCTCTTCCATCAATTGCAATTATTGTGAAGAAAGGTTTTATTGGAAAAGGAGTTACACGGCTTAAGAAAGGAAAAGGAGAGCATGGACTGATAAGGCTGGACTCCGGGCATACAATCATAGCTGTCACCAAACTTCCTCATGCTTGCACTCTACGACACAAATTATAATGACTAGTACCCTTTTCTTGCTTGTTTCGGAGCTCATCAAAACCTGGAATGGAAGCACAGAAAGCTGAATTTCCGCTGTCCATACTTCCCCTTCTCTTTGAATTCTCTTGTTACCAGTTACCTGGATATCTTCACCCTGTAAGAGGGTGAAAAACACTTGTTAATTTTACTTCTCTATAACTTCTAGCTCATGATAAATTTTTTTTAACAGGGTTTTGATTCAATTGGCCCTGGAACTATGAATCAGTAATTTCTGTGAAAGAGATAAAGCAGAGAACATTTTATTATTCCACATCATAATGAATGAAACTTTGCCTTGGTCTTGTTCTGCATTATCATCATTTCATCTGTTGCTGTCATTGCTCAACTGACAGGAGAAGATACCCTTTACTATCTTTCTAATGAAACTTGATTTCGTATAACAATGAAGAAATTGGATAGTTTAAGTTAAAAGGAGTTGTCAAAAAGGGGATTGACGATATACTTACAGGGGGACGTAAAAAGCTCTCGACACGTGAAAGTTGAATCTCAGGTTACGGTTGTAGAGGTTGAGATCAATGGAGAGGAAGCAGAGATGGAAAAAACCGAAAAAGAATCGATCAAAATGAGAAGAAAGATCAGATTTATGAAGAAACTAGGAAAGAAAGTGGCTTAATCGAGAAAATTAGGCGGAAAGGAGGAAAAATCAGATAAGACGCGTTAGCCTGCTAATCATGCGTTGAGAGCATCCCCTGCTCATTGTTCAGCCTTTGGGCATTCTACTAAAGATCGTCCTAATCATAATCCTGTGCCACCTGCCAGAAAACCGAGCAGAAATGGGTTCCTAAGACCCAAGAACAGATGAAACAGGATGTAGTGGAAAAATCCCCAGCACTTTCGGTTGCTGTTGATACTTGTGTAGGAGAAACAACTCCAATGTCCTGACAATACTGAGAAAGCAAGAGCGGCTGCTGCAGGGGTGTCTGCACTGGTGAGACAAGTGGAATCCAAAAAGAAGAAAAGGAACAATCATGCCAGGAAGAAGATAGGGGTGCATTCTAGTCAAACAGGTGATCCTGTTGTTGATAATGTTCCTTCCTGCTCTTATTTTCTATGAATATTCTGACTTTAGGGGATTGAATGATCCCATGAAGCAGAAGAAGGTGAAGTCTTAGCTTTGTCTTTAAAGATTGATTTAATTAGTATTCTTGACTGGAGAAAAGAAGATTAAGGATAGTATCTTGGGTTTAAAGGGGTGGCAGTCCCTTCATAACTATGAGGATGATGTAAATGGTAGAATATGGATTCTTTCGAAAAATTTGCTATCAGTAACACTTCTCTCCAGCTCTGATCAGGCCATCATCTGTCGCATTACTACAGCTGAAGTCAGGTTTTAATTATTTAGAAGACGATTATGGAACCAATTAACTGCATTTCATGCCTCTCACTCGGACCTTCCCTGGGTGTTAGCAGGGGACTTTAACATCATAAAGAATATATCTGAAGATTCAGATTATGAGGATCTCCAGTTCCTGGCAGTGGAATTAAGGATTTTCAGCCTTGTCTATTGCAGCTGCAGCTAATGGACCATCCTTATTCAGGTTCCTTACTTTTCTCGGTGTAATAAGAGACCAGAAGAATTTTTTTTTTTGAAAGACAGTATTTATTATTCACAAGTGATCTCGCAAGAGGAGACTACAAAAGGCACTTCAGGTATGCCATGCAAAAGAGTAGCAGATTACAAAAAGGAAAGAGGTCTGCTACTTCCAGCATCGAGGTACAGAGCATGACAAACAAAAGATGAAGTGAGATATCATTTTCAAATGAAAAGACACAAGGGTAGTTGAGAGTTAACCAGATTAGTAAAGCCCATGCATTGAAGAAGAGTTCATGTACTCTCCCCCTGTTGGTTTTGAAAGTAGGCTGTGAAGTTTGAGTCTCTTCATACTCCTGCTTTGGCCAATCCGTCTGCAACGTTGTTGGCTTCCCTCATTATCTGCTTG
>NW_018397263.1:1916881-1919702 GCF_002168275.2 Theobroma umbraticum | reverse complement strand
CGGGTAACCGGGCGGGTAGGACTTAGGAATTACCGAATTAGTTTAATTTTTTTTTTGACCCGTCGGGCTAGCCCGCACCAACCCGGGTCAGCCCGTTTAGGTCCGGTTTTAATATGGACTTAAATTTTTAAACCCGGCCAGTCCTATATTTTTAAAAAATGAGCTGACCCGATGGGCCAAGTCCATTTTGACAGGTCTATTGCTGGCTACCTTAATCATGATGCTTCAAAATCACGATAAGTCTTTGAAAGTTGTTAAGGAGGGGCAATGTCAAAATGTCACCTAGTATATTATCTCGGAAACTCAAGAAGTTGACTCTTAAGATTAATTTTCACATTTTAAGTATGAAGAAAATGGCAAAAGATTAATATTAACGTGAATTCAGTAAGATTTCAATCCTGGTTTTAAATTTATGTTATGTCAAAGCACAGCCAAACGTTCATGGCATGAGTTCATGTTCAAATTGTAATTGACAGAGTGTATCTACATCCCGAGCCTGCTTACCATACTTCCTGCTATTCCTTACCATCCAGAGAAAATAGATATAAGCATTCCATGCCACCTTAAGGTTGACCAGCGAGAGAGATTTTCCTTCCAGCAGCTTGATCCAATTAAACTCGTCAGACCAGCATCCAAGAGTCCTGTGAATACCAGAGCAATGCAGCACTTTGGTCCATAGCTGCCTGTATCTCTGTCGTCAACTTCTTGTTTGTATAGAAAGCAATTTGAGTAGCAAGCCTGCAAAGAGTGGGCAGCTAGCTTATTTAGTATTAGCCATCCTCGCAATCATGGCATCCTTGGGTATGCTGTACTGAAACCATAGTCTATCCCTGCCCACCCTAGCCTGATGTCTACCATCATACACAGAGACCAACTATTTAACCCGCAAAAGCTTATTGGCATAAGCTGTGAGCTCCTCCGTAAGTGGTACTCCCAAGTAACGAACAGAAGCAGTCCTTGAAAACCAATGAAGTTGTCGCATGTGAGTGAGATCATGCTGGCTAAAACCAGAACAAAAGATTATATTTGCTATTGTTCAGCTGAAGGCCAGAAAAATTATAAAACTGCTTAGGAATCTCAAAAATAGATCTAATAGATCCTTCGGAATAAGATCATCTGCAACGCAAGCCTTTTGCATTTGGGATGATATTTCATTTTCCTTGGGCAGCATCAGTGTTCAGCATCCTAGACAAAAAGTCTATCACAATAACAAAGAGATATGGGGAAAGTGGATCACCTTGTTTGATTCTCTTAGAACCAGAATACTTTATGGAGACACAGCGCCTTATCCACAGCATAAAGTTCGGCGGTTATCCAAAGCCTCTGATACTGTAAACAAGAAGTCCTCGCTAACAGAATCAAAAGCCTTTTTGAGGTTGATCTTCAATGTACATCTAGGAGATAGACCTTTCCTCTAGTAACCTCTCACAAGCTCTTGGGCCAGAAGAACATTATCCTCCAATCTCCTACCTTCCAAAAATGCACTCTGGTTTGCACAAATGATGCTTGGTAAGCACTTCTTAAGCCTATTGGAAATGAGCTTAGTACATAATGCATTTGTAAATAGTGGAACAACATGGAATTAGAGGAAGGATTTGGTACTTCAGGGACTAAGTTAATAACGGTAGAATTTATGGCTTGAAGCATCATCAGCCGCTGTAGACCAAGCAGCCCTAAAGAATTGTGTAGTATAACCGTCAGGGCCATGGGATTTGGTTCGATTAAGGGAATAGACTTCACCTCTTCATGTGTAATGGGAGCCTGCAGGATATTTCTAGATTCATCATAAAAGGATGTCTTCAAGATGGCCATAGCCTCATCAACAGAGCAACTCTCCACCTTATCATCAATTGTTCCAGGCAACTTAATGTAGAAATGGATATCCTCTTGAGAAACTAATTTGATTGCCATATGAATCTTAAAGAATTTCCTGGCATTGTTAATTTTATGGAATTAGGCTGTTTCTGATCAACCTCTCCTCAGCTTCCAATAAGTTTATCAATTCAGCAGAGAGTTTCCTTTATTCAGCAACCAAGTCTGCAGATGTTGCATGAGAAAGAAGGCTGTTTTGTATAGCAGAAAGTTCTTGTCCTTTTTCTTGAACTCGCAATGAGATGTGGCTGAAGTGCTTCTTATTAGCTTCAATAGCTTAAGTTTCTGGTGCAGAACAAACATAGGGCGACCTGTAAGAGGAGAGAACCAGACGTTGACCATAAACTTCCAAAAACTCTTCATGCTGGGGCCAGAGATTAAAAAAACGTGAAAGGGTTTAGGGGGGGATACAATATCACAGTTAATTTTGATGAGTGCAGCACAGAGGTCTGATATCCCTGGGCTCATAATTCAACAGCAGAAGAAGGAAATGTATCCACCCAAGCATCATTTATAAAACTCTCCATGGCAAGATAGCTGCCAAATCTGTTTTGATGCATCGGCGAATTCTTGGGGTTGAAGAGGCAAATTGCTCATTCTGCAACTCCTCAGCTCGAGACTCCCTTTCATGTGCTCTTTGATTGCACCACTGCTTGGAGAACATGGTCTTCTTTCTGTTGCTCGTGGGGTATCACTTGGGTTCAACTTGGTGATGCTTTATCCTTTTTTAAGACATGGTTTAAACTTCCCATGCCTACGGGCAAGAGAGATACATGGAGAATGCTTTTCTTTGCAACACTTTGGACCCTTTGCCTATGTAGAAATGACGTTATTTTCAAAGGAAAAAGCTTCAGTCCAAACCAAATGATGGACATCACTCTTTTACGCCACACACTTTGGTGTCAAAAGGAAATGGAAACTTGGCCATGTTCCCACTGACCTGTGTCTC
>NW_018397263.1:1705577-1916781 GCF_002168275.2 Theobroma umbraticum | reverse complement strand
TTAGCTAAGATAAGATTACCAGGTGACATTAATAATATATAAAAATAAATTTGGCCATATCGCATTAATAGATGTTTGACAAATATATAAATATATACATTTATTTATTTTCCTTTTTCATTAGTACCGTATGGAAAAAATTATTTACATCTTTTATACCACTTGACATTTTATTGACTTTTGGGATTATTCTAATATATTTTAAACTCTTCGATATTTTATTTATATGTTTTAATTATATAAAAAAAAAGTATTAATGTCATAGTATAAAGTTATGAGTTTAGGTTTGGGTTTAATGTAAACAAATTAACTTTGATTACTATTCTTCTTCGTGTCAAGCTAACTTTAAACAAAGGCTATGTTGCAAATGTAAAAACTCTATTTGAAATGAAACATTATCGTTTTATGTACATAACATTTTATAACATAAAAAAACAGTTATTTGGCTATGCTCACAAGTTACTCAAAGTCAAATATTAAAATACTATAATATATTTAATTTGCTATCAAACTATTTGAATTTAAATTCTCATAAATTATATACATAAAAATTAATAAATTTTATTTTTTATTATATTTAATTAAATTTTATATTTATATTTTAAATTAAATATATTTTAATAATTAACGATTAATTATTAAAACGTCATTGGTTAATTTTTTTTTCATATAGTATTGAAGCGACATACAAGCATGTCATAAATAGATAGTAATATAAAATGATGACATGGTTAGATATTAGTTATATTAATGTTATATCATGTGACATGATAAATAATATTTTTAATAATAATAATTAATTATTTATTAATTATAAAATAAAATAAAAAAATTAATTGTACGTAATAAATAAATAAAAATTTATTTAAAATTTTTAAATAATTTAGAATTATTTTAAAAGTATTATACTAAAAATGAACCTAATAACGGTTGGATTAATTGTCAATTTTTCCAATTAAATTTTTCCCCTATTTTCAGGTGTTTCTCAGGAAGGGGAACCGTTTTTCTGGAATCATCTTCGGACAGATCCAATCCAACTGTAAACGCTGAGCGAAATCTGGACTCTTGGTTTTGGTCTTCTTCTTCTTATTCTCTTACTATTACATTTTAACGCACACGTGGAAGTTACGCGCAGTGTACACGTCACTTGTTGCTTTCTTTCGAAGCAAGTAACAGAATTACATAGAAACACGTTGGCCTTCAAATTATTACATTACAATACAACAAAAAACCAAAAGAAACTACCCTTTTCTTTTGGCCTTTTTCTTTTTAATGGTGGCTATGGCCAATTAAGTGCTCGCTTAATCCCACAAATACCCTTGTTCTTGCTTTAAAATACCGTTCTTGTCCTCCCTAGCTTACAATCAAATTTAAATATAGTTGTTTTACTTTATCCATTTTCTCATAAATAAATAAAAAGTTTTATTTTTTCCATTTTTTTCCAACGTGGACATTACAATGGACAAAAAATAAAGTAATCGGATAACAGGAATCTTAAGGGCTATTGGCTAAGGCAATGGTAGCAGAAAAGGAAACACGACAGGTAGTTAGAAAAATCAGCTTTTAATTTTTTTGGACATTAACTACTTACAATTAATTATAAAGATGATGTTATTTAATTCACTAATAATTTATAAAACTTGTATATGAAAGTATATCAAATATAAATCTCAATTAAATTCCATAAAACACTTTTAGTTAAAAAAAAAAACCACGTACAGCTAGTTAGTTTGGTCTTAATAGAATTCCTTCTTCAATAATTTATAAATATTTGTTTAATAATATATTTTTGACAGTTCAATAAAAACTAAAACCAGCTCAAACAATTCTCATCTGGCTTTTGTTTGTATAAAGAGTAATCTACACATTCCCAATGTTTCTCTCTTTTTTTTAAAAAAAAAATTGTTAAAGAATTTTCTTTGGTTTCTTGTACAGCATAAGATTACGATCCAGCTGTTCTTGTTTTGAATCAGTTTCTAGTGTTTTTGTCTTTAGAGATAATATTGTTTTAATTTGGATTAAATGGGTATTTTTTGTTTTTAATTTGGCACAAGTTTTTCCAAATATTTTAAGGAAATTAAACTTTTTGATGATATGCATTCGACATATCCCATGGTTGGGATTATGTGTTCTTGATTATGATTTAATTATCCTTTTAATCGAATTCGTCAATAACTAAAAAGTAGTGTGGCAGTGAGAATTGCAAATAGATGAATTGTTTTTGATTAATGCATTGTTAATCATATACATGTGATTTTTCTTGTTTTCATTGATCCATTACAATTTGGAATAAGTTAACCTCCTTAATTAATTCACAGTTGGCTTGTTCTTGGGAGACAATTTAAGTGTTTCCTATTAAGAAAAACTATTTTAGTTTTCTATTTTTTTTTTTGTCAGGGAAGACTGAAGAGGACAAAGAACATGTATTCTATCATTTTGACTTTGTCAACTAAATTCAAAACCCACAAGGCATTTCAAGTCCAAGATGATAACTCTGGTGAAGATATTATCAGATTGCTAAAGTTTTGGAGCAATTTTCAGTCTATTGCTCAGAAGATCTATCAGAAGACCTGGAAAAGAAAGGGATAAAATGTGAGTTGAGGCAGCTCTTTCAGCTCATATTGTGTGTATAAGCCATGCTCAAGAGGTTCCCCAATTTCAGAAATATTTAAAATTTTATTTAAACATGTAGTTATGATTTATAAGATTAAATATATAATTATGATTCTTGGCCCTCTCTTTCCTAGGAAACAAACCTAAGTCTTTTGATATTTCTTACCTGCCAATTAAATTCAAAAGATTTGTTGTACATTCTTGCATTAAGATAATTTAATTATTCAAAAGGAAATCAGTTAATGATTTCAGATTTTAGTTCAAGTGCAGCTATCAATACATTAAAAGATAAGCCATATTATTTTAGTTTATTATTATTAAGTACTTTAGGTAATAAATTTTTGATGATTTAGAGAAGAGAAATTTGAATTTAAAATTCTCACCCTCCAAAAAAAGAGAAAAATAATGAAATAAAAGGGTATTTTAGATATTTTATTTTGCAGTTTCATTAATTCAAGTTTTGTTCACTTCAGGACGGAGTCCGAGGTGATGCTGGTCCGGTTCCGTCCTTCGAACCTGGACAAAAAATTTAAATTCCCGAAACACCCTTAGATTTACGATAAATTTACACGTCGCCTTTCTCTCTTCGTCGCGTAGTTCCGTCCAAAGCACAGGACCAATAAAGCCATTCCATTTCAGGATTACCTATTTATTGCTTATTAGCCACCCCTCATGGCGATTGGCTGACTTTTCTTCATTAAGCATTTCCCCCCCTCCCTTCTCTTTTTCGTTTTTCCTTCGAAATAATTAAAAGAAGGGAAAATTGAAAAAAAAAAATCCAAAGCTTTCAGAGAATCATAACGACGACGGATTGTTCCATTCATCAATCACAGTAGAGAAACAGAGAACAACGTTGAAAATTCAAAAGAAAAAAAATTTAAGAAAAAAAACTGTCTCGGTTTTGAGCTGCGCAGATTGACCCTTTTGCGGGAAAAAATTTTTGCCCCAATTTTTTAAATCTGTAAGTGTAATGACTTTGACTAATATTTATCATTTTTTTATGTTAAAAGTTTGAATTCAAGAGTTTGATTCTTTTATCTGCAATTCTCATTATTTAAATGCATTGCTATCTCTCTGTCTCTTATCAATCTTATTTGATTGCTTTAATTGTACAATCAACGTTTATTTTCTGTTTGGTTGTTGAGAAAATTGGAGGAAAAGTAATTCGAGTTGTTGATGTTTCTAGAGGTTAAGTTTTTCTTCTTTTTATAAGAAATGTATTTTAACATTCTAATCTTTATATTGGGTTTATATAATAGTCGTGAAACTGGGATTTCAAGATTTGGTATGAAAGTGGTAGCTGATAGATTCCTGGGTTTGTCTTCTTTCTTTTCATTTTCTTTTTTTTTTTCATTTTATTTTGTTGCTGATTAAAAGGAAACATTTTAGGGTTTAATATTTTCTTGGTTGACTTTTGAATTGACTGCAGATACCAGAAGGTAAAGAACCAATATTGGTGAGAAGAACGAAAGATTTTGGTATTTACATTGATTTGTTGGATTCTTTTTCAATAGGAAATAAAGAATCTGAAAAAAGGTTTAGATATTTTTCCTTGAATTTTGTTAATCTGATAAAGGTTTAGTTTTGACAAATGAATGTGGTTGGCAAAGTTGGGAGTTTAATTTCTCAAGGTGTATATTCTGTTGCTACCCCTTTCCATCCTTTTGGTGGGGCTGTTGATGTGATTGTTGTTCAGCAACAAGATGGGACTTTCCAAAGCACACCTTGGTATGTTCGGTTTGGGAAGTTTCAGGGTGTTTTAAAAGGGGCTGAGAAGGTTGTCCGCATAATTGTTAATGGCGTTGAAGCAGATTTCCATATGTATCTTGATAACTCTGGGGAAGCATATTTTGTAAGGGAGGTTGATTCGGGTAAAGGTAGTGAGACAAATGGAGATTTGAAAGATTCTGATGGTGAAGTGATTCAGGATGACAGTAATAAACATAGTTCTGAATTTTGTAGAATTGAACATAGTGTCTCAGATTCTGGGGTGGCTCAGTTGAGGGATGAATGTGAAGCCACATGTCCAAAACGGCTTGAAAGGGCAGAATCTGACACTAGGTTCTATGAATTTCAAGATGAGCAGTCCTCTCTAGAGGGTTCAGTTAATTTGTCAGAATTTGGTTCCGGCCGATATGAGGGTTTAGATGGTGAGCATTTGGGTGAAGCACAAGTTTTAGATTCAGAAGTGATCTTGTTCAGTGTGGACGGCCATATGCTGACCGCCCCTGTCTTAGCATCAGAACAGAGTCCTGAAAATGTGCAACTAAGCACACCTCAGTTCCATCTAGGACCAGGTGAAGGACCTGACTTTTGTGAGGGTAGTGAGGAGTTTAGTTCAGGAGATAATGTGTTGACTGCTGACTATATTAGTAAGCTTAATTCATCAGCAGCTAAGGGTTCCTCTGACGATGTTTGCAGCGTGAACAGTGATTCTACTGCTTTGAGACACCAGCCAGAAGTTTGTGAAGAAGGTGGGGAACATGTCTGTCAAACTGAAGAAACTCTAAACCTTTCTAACCATGAAAGTGAATTGAGCCGGCAAAGTGATGTTGAAGATGCATCTGTGCATAATAAGAAGGAGGATGTTTTTAAGAGCTGCTTGGAACTATCTGAATTAGGCAGACATGATGAGAATACTGATTCTGAAGAAATAGATAGCCCATTAGGAACTCAGCTTTCACAAGATAAACCTTCTTCTAGCCCTTCAGACATTGATGAACCTGAAGATGGAGCTGTTGGCGACTCCAGAAGTGAAGATGTGTTGTCTCCCTCTTATAGTCCGAATTCTTCCAACAATAATGGATCTCCTGCTTTACCGGCTGAGGGTGAACCTGTTGAAATGAAAGTGTTGGACACAGATTATATGGGTTCTAACGGTGTGTCTGTTGATTCCATTGGTACTGACCGAGAATGGAAAGATGAACAGTTTGGTACATCAGCAGCAACTGAAGGGATAAATGGAAGTCCTCAAAGTCCTGCACCTGAGGATAAGAGCAGCAAAAGTGAAATTGTGGAAACTGAAGCAGCTTTTGGTAAAGAGATTGAAACTAATGCTAGCCTGGGTAAGGAATTAAGGGCCTTTGCCACCTTTAATTGTTTTACTCTCCTACTCTTGCTCTGATTCTCATGGAATACTTAGTTTCTGTCATTCACCTATATTTTCAGGATTTGAGATCTCACTCTGTGGAAATGAACTATATGCGGGTATGGGATTGGAGGCTGCAGCAGAAGTCTTTGAAGCACACCGCATAACAGCTGAGGAATATAAAAATTCTGCAATGTCAATTATTAAGAATGGAAACCTAATCATCCGATTTGGAGAGCAGTACTTGCCATGGGAAAAAGCTGCTCCTGTTGTTCTCGGAATGGCTGCATTTGGTTTAGAGTTACCTCTTGAGCCCCAAGATGCAGTCCCTGTTGAACAAGATGAGTCATCAAACCCGAAGGATGATGATTCTATAATCACTTCCACGTCCTCTGGCCGCAGATGGAGGCTCTGGTCTATACCGTTTAGAAGGGTCAAAACCCTTGAGCACACCAACAGCAATTCATCTAGTGAGGAGGTATTTGTTGATACTGAATCTGGTCTACAAAATTCACAATCAGATTCAACTCCAACATCCAGTGGAAGGATTGAATCTCCCCACAAGCAATTTATTAGGACAAATGTTCCCACTAATGAGCAGATAGCATCCTTGAATCTGAAAGATGGTCAAAATATGATCACTTTCAGTTTCTGCACCAGGGTTCTGGGAACACAACAGGTTTCAATTCTCTACTACTCAATTCTTCTGGTATGTTTGCAAGGTTTGTCGTATGCTCGAATTTTAGCCTCTAAAACCTATGGATCTTTAACAGGTTGATGCTCATCTTTACTTGTGGAAGTGGAATGCAAAGATAGTAATCTCAGATGTTGATGGAACTATTACCAAGTAAAGATTCTTTTATCTCCTGACGTTACCTCTCTGCATTATTTTAAATGTTCTAGGTTTTACCCATTTACAGAGCTGTATAAACTTACCTGTGATTCTTAGCATGATATTTATTCTAGAAATAGTAGAGAATTTCCTGACTAGACATCATTATGGTATGAGTATGGTACTGGAGCTATGAACTAATAAATTAAACTGGACTATTAAAGAAAAGGAGAAAAATAAACCATATGCTTATATTTGAAGTTGAAATCAGATCTTCCATTATGATTTTTATTATTAAAGCAACAATTAGCATTTCTAGAAGCTGTCATACCTGAATTGGTTTGTGGTTAAATCTTTCTTTTGAAATATGTTTCAATCATGTATAGTTTTAATACGAGATGTGTCTGTCAATAATTTTGATGTATTTCTTGCAGGTCAGATGTTTTAGGCCAGTTTATGCCTTTAGTTGGAAGGGATTGGACACAATCTGGTGTAGCTAGACTTTTCTCTGCTATCAAGGTTTGCTTTTTCTCAATTTGTTTCATTGTTCAACTTGCCTTAATTGAGCCTTTGTTCTGTTTTGGACTGTCATGCACAATTAGATCCAGGAAATGGCTCCAGTATGCTCCCTCCCTTTTTTAGGTTCACAACTGAAAACAAAAGTTGTCTTACATTTTGGTTTATAAAAGTTTCCACTGATGTAAGTGATGATAAATACCTTCATCATGTTTTAGACAGCAAGCTTATGGAATAACATTAGTATCATGATGATGGGAACATTATCCCATTACTGTTGCGCTTCTTAACCATTTTTTTTTATATGTATTTTTGCACTCCTTAGATACCATGTAGTAGCAAAATCCTTTTCAGAAGTTGTATCTCTGTCTGTTGACGTCTCTCACTAACATGTGCATGTGCATGCGCAAACACAATATTGTTTCTAGGGAATATCTGGTTCCAGTATCTGGTCACTTTGGATTTTAGTTTAAATGATTAATTTTAATTGAGTGTGGTTATTTATTTATTTCTTATGACAGCCAGTGTGTTTCTTGTATTTATTCCATTAGCTAACCTATGTTGACATGCATGTTAGTAAAATGATTTCCTTGGGTATCTGATGTCAAATACTTAAGTTTATGTTCACAACAGGAGAATGGATATCAGCTGCTGTTTCTCAGTGCACGTGCAATTGTTCAGGCATATCTAACCAGAAGTTTTTTACTCAACCTGAAACAGGTAGTGAAATAGCCAGGTTTTGGTGTTCTTAACTGAATATTTCAATATTAGAACATTCTATGAGTTAATTTTTTTAATTTTTAATTCTTCAAAAGTATTATTTGTATTAGGAAATACTAGTTTTCCTAAAAGGCTATATGAAAAATAACAACTAAAGAAACAAGTTAACATTTTGAAATCATCTTCATTCTTAAGATGGTTTGATTTTGAAATTATGAGTTTGTAATCAATTTTTCACTGATTGCTTTGGTTTTGCAGGATGGAAAAGCTTTACCCAATGGACCTGTTGTTATTTCTCCTGACGGTTTGTTTCCCTCATTGTACCGTGAAGGTAAGATCTTGCCCTTTTTTGGGACATTTTTTGAAATCTAGCTTGTTTTTAAAGTTTGCATCACAATTTTATGGTTTCAGCTACTTGAGAGCAAAAATACCGATTACATCCCATCAGAGAACCTATAAGTGATAAAAGTGGCTGTCTTTGCTGTTTTGACCTTCTATTTATATCAGAATCTTTAGGCTATATCGTCTAGTTACATGCATTATCTCTCCTCCCCACTCGACCCCTTTTCTTCTTTTTCTTCCTTCTTTGTAATAATTTACAAGTTAACCTCTGATTTATTCTGCAATTTCCCCCTTATTGATGCCAGTGATAAGAAGAACACCTCATGAATTCAAAATAGCATGTTTGGAGGTAAATTCTAAAATACTAAACCTTTCTCAATGTAGATTGAAACAATTACTTGCAACCGGATCAATCTTTTCGCCTTTGATTTCTTTCTTTTATGCGCATTGCAGGATATCAAGAAACTTTTCCCTTCTGATTACAATCCGTTTTATGCGGGCTTTGGGAACAGAGACACAGATGAGCTCAGCTATAGAAAAATTGGGATCCCAAAGGGCAAGATATTTATTATTAACCCAAAGGTACATATTTTCTATGGAAAAAAGTGAAGGAAAGGAATCGAAACATGTCCTGGCATTACTGTATGAACTTTCTAACAATCTGATTCAAACTGGCAGGGTGAGGTGGCTATTAGTCGTATTGATGTGAGGTCATACACTTCGTTGCATACTCTTGTCAACGACATGTTCCCCCCAACCTCGTTGGTTGAGCAGGTAAGGAGTATATTTCTTGCCTCTTTAAATAGAATGCAAAACAAGAACAGAAAAATTCTCTGCCACTGTCCCTGATTTCTTATGGAGCCTTGAATGATATCCCTGAATTTTCCGATACCTTTGCAGGAAGATTTTAACTCCTGGAATTTTTGGAAAGTGCCATTGCCAGATATTGAGTGAGATAGTCGGTGGCTTACAGAATTCAGTTTAATTCTTCCAATGAGATGATCAATAGCATGAAGTCCCCCATAGAGAACAGAGTTTTCTGACATTCTTCAAGTTTTTAACCTTTGCTTCCACTGTCACTCACTCATTTATTTTCATTGATGACCTTCAAGTGGTCTGTAAGGACTCATCTTGTATTAGATAGATAGTCTAAGTGAATAAAATCTGAAGTCATTGCTTCCCATAGCTGTATGTACCATTAGAGATCAAAACATTTGTTTGTTGATTTAGTTTATGATTTTATAAAGTGTAATTAAACCCTTTTTATATTAATTTAAATGAAAATACTCATCAAGAGAAGCTGGCGAAGAAAATCCAAAAATATTTAGATATCTCTAATTAGATAAAGAGAAACTCATAAAGCAAGATTCAAACTTAATTACAAGCAAAAACATATATATATATATATATATATATATATATATATATATTACCACATTATATGATATTGGTCTTAGAAATTTCCCTTATTTTTTAATATTGAGAAATTGCTTTTGATGATGAATAAGATTTTCATCTTATAGGTAAAGCAGAGGCAAATAATTATGGAAAAGAGGCTTTTTCCACATTTAGGCAGATTATTCATTCTATAAATTCACGAAAGCCACCATGGTGATTTTTTTTCCGAATTACAAAATTAAATTTAATAATTATAATTCTTTTTCTGAAAAAAAAAATAGTTATTTATATTGCATCATCACTAAAAGAGTTAGGTGACATAATAATACGGTAATAAAAAAAAAGAAATTATCGTAATTGAGATAAGAATTTATTTTTGATGCACGGTCTACATTATTATTTAATGAAAAAATATTATTTCATAAATATATAAAAATAAAAATTTAAAAATTCTTTAGAAGAAATATTTTAAAAATTATAAATATTTATTTTTTAAAATTTTTTAATTAATTTATTGATGAGATGATAATATTTGATTTATTATTAATACATGTAATTTATATACCCATGATTTATTTAATATAAGTTTTTGAGACAAAAGCAAATAAGTTTTAGTAACGAATTTTTAGTAATTTCTTTTGTTCTCTAAAAGTTAAAAAGCATAATACTTAAATAAAATTTTAAACTATTTAATAATATTTAAATAAATTTTTATTTTTTTATTAAGTTCAATCAAATTTTTGTATTTTTATTTAAGTTAAATAAAATTTTATAACTAATGATATACTAATATTCAATAGTAAAAATATTATTTATTGTTTTATATTCATATAATGCTGATATGATATTAATGTGAAGAGTGAAAAATATTACGTGATTAAATTATTATATCAAATTAATATGATATGTCATCATTAATTATGATATGTCAATATGTTACATCATAATTAATTATAATATTTTAATATATTACATTAACGTCATGATATGTAAAATAACAAATGATATTTTTATTAAATCAATCATTAATAATAAGAATTTATTTGACTCAAAATAAAAAATATAAAAATTTATTTAATTTAAAATAAAAATATAATAAAAATATAAAAATAACAGCAATACCATATTTGCTGGTCATGGATATCAATGGCATTTTTATTTTTTAATTTTGTGAAATTTAGAAAAAGAATGTTGGTCATTAAACAGAAAGGAGGAAAGCGAAACAAAAGGCATGGGACTCGTCAATGTCCAAAGTTATTTATCTATTTTGTTTTTGTTCTTTGACTTTTTCTCTTCCTTTCGTCGCTTTTCCTAGCATGCAGAAGTGACAGCTTTTTTACGACGATATTCAAACGCCTTGGTCGTGTTTCCTCATTTATTTTCGTCGGAATTTCGTCGTCTTTTGAGGTAGGGAGAAATGTCATGGATAAGAACGGCGGTGAACAGAGCGGTGGAAGTAGGAGGCAACAACAACCTGACACGCACCGTAAGGAGCTACGCCGATTCCGTTGTGCAACATGCAGGGTCCGCCGTCGCGGGAGGTGCCAAGATGATCCAGTACCGCATTGTAATTCACTTTTTTTTTCTAGCTTTCAGTTCCAAACAATGGCGTTTTCTCTTCTTTCGGCGGGATTTTTTTTTTTAATATTTTTGAGTTATTCAGGCGGCGAGGAATATGCAGAACTTTCGGCTAACCGTGAAGAGACTCGAGGAAGTTTCGGTGTCATGTAGAGGAGTTGAGAGAGTTCAGCTTTTAAGAAGATGGCTCGTCGCCCTAAAAGAAATCGAGAGATTATCTAATGACCAAAACAATAAAGATATTACTGACGATGAAAATACTAACAACAGCGACACTACAAAGAGTAATGACAACGACGAAAACGCTGATGATCAGTTTTCTTTCGAGGAGTTCAAGGATCCTCCTAAAAAGCCAATTTTGGTCGGTAATCTTTTGTATTTCTTTTATCATTTTATCTTATCTTGAAGAAAGTTGTTTCAAATTTTCTTGATGTCTGCAATCTGACTATTGATCATCACAGGTCTATTACTTTGATCCTCAAATCAGCCAACCAATGAATTTCCGAGAGGTTTTTCTTTACAGTCAAGCTCTTGAAGGCATGACGTTGTCTATGGTAGATGCCTGATTGATGCCAATGTTCTTTTGTTTGCATTGGAAATGATCATGACATAGTTATAGTTAAAAGAAAGAATTAGCAGTGCATTTATGGTAATCATAAAAATTTTGTGTAAGCATTGTGCTTGCATTCATAATGTTATCAATATTTTGCTTGGCAATGCTTGCATTCATGAAGGAAATAATCTTAAAACTAAAGCATTTGAGAAAATATTGTGATAGCTGACCATTGAAATTTACTTGAGTTTGAAGTCTAATGATGTCATAGTTTATGTTCCTTCTGTTGCTTCATTGAGTTTTCATGCTCATGGGAGAGCATTTGATGGATGCTCTCATAAGCCATAGCTTGATTCTTCATTACTAAGATTAAGGATCATCATCTGTTATCAATACCGTATTTAATCTAATGATCATTCTGAGTAATTTGAATCATGTTATATCATTAGGTTAGGCCTTTTTCGGCTGGATATGTGTAATCTAGATATCTATAACCTGCTGTATCAACCTGGACTCCGGCAGACTAATTTACGGATTCATATGGTAGTTAGGGTATACCATATTTTTTAAGAACCAACCGGAAAAACAAGTTTTGTACTTGTTTTTAGAGGTTTTGGCACTGCTACTGGCCACTAGAGAGCTGCAGCATTATGATACTGAAATTTTCTCTTCATTTTTGTGTAACTTTGAGTGCAATGCATATTTGGGCTTTGTATTTGCTGATCGATTGAGTTTAACCGCAGGGTACTCTTTTGTATGACTCAGATTCTTGAAGCACCAAATGAGGAAGAGGTTTCACTATTTTTGGAGATATTTAGGTGGTTTTTCTCACTCTTTTAGTAACTTTTAATGTCTGATACTTGGCCATACTGGCCTAAATTAATCTCTTAAATATATTACACGAATTTCAAGTAGACTTCTTTGTTTGGTCATATACAGGATCTGTCTTGCAGGAGGAAAGGAAGTTCATGAGGCAGTAATGAGCAGCATAAAGAATTTAGCAATGGCATTCTCAAACTATCAGGAGGAAGTGCTGGTAAGTACATTGTACTTATTTTACCTTAATGTATAGCATAAATATGACCTCTTCCTCTCATTCTTTCCCTCTTATTTCTCAGGTAAAACGAGAAGAATTACTCCAATATGCTCAAGCTGCAATTGCAGGGCTCAAGATAAGTGCTGATCTTGCGAGGTGGTTAATGATAATATCTTTTTTATTGCTGCATATTTGGACATTAATTTACGATTCACAACTTTCAAATTTCTACACTTCTCTTTGTATTTTACAATTATTGTTTCAAACCAACTACTATGTGCAGTGCTTATTTTGGTGTTTTCAATGATTCTGCTTCCATATATTTTCCCTTAACATCCTTGATCTGTATTACATAGGCTTGTCATAGACCTATGGTACCTGCATTAGTGTGGGTAAGGGCCTATGCGGTATCTTGCATCTCAAAGGGATTAATCCTGGCCTTCTTGGAAGAAAGATATATCACTCATGGATGTCAAGATGTGACTGTAATGTTCCGTGGGATACAAATTTTTGAAGGAAATACTGTTAATTAGATTTAGAAATCTTGGCCATATTTGAACTTTGATCTTCTAGAAATATCACTTTTGATTGTTTAATATGGATTCGTTACCATTTGTTTAAATGTTTAGGCAATTATAAACACTTGTAGGCATGTATAATTGTCACAAAATAGACTGAACTGTAATCTTTCCCTCCACTTGTTTCTGTGTCTGCTATCAGAATAGATGCTGAAGCCTGCAGTCTAAAGGAAAAACTTGGAGAAATGAAGGCACTCCAGAATCCTTCAAGTGAAGGTCATGAAGAATCACCTGAAAAACAAACTGCTGCAATGATAGAGGTATAAATATTCATGCATACTTGTGCACAATTTCTGGTTTGGAATGTTGTTGAACTAAACTGACCAAACAACCTGAACAAATCATAACCGTTTCCCATTAAAACTGAGAAGCCGAATTAACCAGCCTGTTTGCACCAAATTGAGTTGGTCAATTCATTCTTTTTTTTTCTTTTGGTTAAAACTGGAATTTGCTCATCTATAAATAACTATTGCTACAATCCTCTTGCAGTGATATCCTAATATTCATTTGCAAAATAGAGTGAAAAAGTGCTTTATCATTGCAGTAACGTATAAAACTGAATGTTTTGATCTTCCCTGTAGGCTCTTAAAGAAGCTCTTGGACAAGTGAGGCTATATTCCAGATTGGAGGCACTCTTATTACAGAAAAAATCTTTAAGCAACGGGGATTCTCCAAAACTTCATGCTGAAAAGGTGCTTCTCTTCCACCTCAAAAGCAAGCATCTCTTATTTATATTATATGGCAGTTGGTTCACTGCAATGTGTTAAACAATATTTGAGGCTAACCACCAGCGCTTATCTTTTAAACATATGGGCAAGATGCTAAGGTGTTTTTAGGAAGAGAGTTCATGCTAACCTGTTGTAAGCAAGGTCATCGTTTGATACCCTGCAGTTCTTTGTTCGTTCTGTTAATGCACCCGCTCTAATCTGTTACCCTAATGAAAGTGTCTTTTTTACCATCACATCTTGGAAAGATCTGTTTGCAAACCAAAATCTGTTCAATGATCACTTGCAGATTAGTTATTGAAAAAAAAAATGGGAATCTAGTACGCTGTCATGTCTACTGTGATAGTGTTTTTATAGTTTACCAACAAGTGTTTCTTCTTTTTTTCCTTTCAATCAATTAGATGTTGTATGGTTTATGCAAATAGCAATGGTTCTCCTGACCCTCTGCTTACTAGAACTGTTAATTATGCTATTATAATATGGTCCATTTTTGTTGTAGGTCGACAAATTAAAAGTTTTATCAGAATCTCTCGTTAACTCAACCTCAAAGGCTGAAAAGCGCATTGTAGAGCACAGGTTTTAAAGGGATCATTACTTCTCTATTTTCCCATTTGAAATGTTTAGATCGTTGTGTTGTCCTTTTCTCATTTTAAAACTGTATGCACTGACATTTTAGGGCAAGAAAACGCTCAGGAGTCGGCTACTTATAGACAGTTTCTTATTTAACTAGATTGCATTACATGAATTTTAATTTTTGAAAGTTAATTAGTGAAAGAACTAAAACTAATATGAAGCTGGGAAATTTGCTAGTGTTAACCAGATATGTTGGTTAGATGATCATTATTAATTCGACAGCAAATATAACATTTCTTGTCAAATAAGGCAAGGAGAGTTCCTTCTGTCTATATACATCGTGTTTTAATGGCTTCTTGCAGTTTGTTTTTTTAATGGAAATTTCAGTTGTCTGCTTTAGCATTTTATAGGTACAAATTCTCTCTTTTTAATGTTCTTGTCCATCTGTAATTCAATCAGGTTTCAGAAAGAAGAAGCTCTCAGCTTTCGTGTTGCTAAAGCCAACGAAGTCAGCCAACATGAGAAGGTACTATTCCTCAAGGGAAGCTCTGTCCTTGTCTTATGAGAATGTTAAATGAAGAACGTAACCATTATTCATTTAGATTGATCTCTTTCTGAGATGTATACAAGGCATTGATCCCTCCTTAGTTCTTCCTCCATCTCCTCTTTGTCGTGACCATCTAGGAGGCATCAATCTATAAAGTATAAGTTCCTTTGAGAACTTTTGTTTTCCATTTATATTTCTGTGAAACTGTTTCTGTTATACAGAGTATGATTGACACTCAATATAGTCCCTATGCTTTCATTCTATTTATCAATTGATTTATCATCATCATAACATAAAGTAACGAGGACTCAATTGGGACTTACAATTTATAATTCATATCTGTGGATTAAGTAATACTTTCTCAACTGGTTTCTTATGTGACATTTGTACATTAAAGTAAATTTTTATTTCTTCTTTTTATTTTTCTTCTTTCTTTTCTCGAGGAATATGAAAGATATTTGACATGGTATTTCCCAGGAACTAGAAGAAGGGATTCAGAAGCTTGAGAAGCAAAAAGATGAACTTGAAGCTGAATTACAGAAGGTTTTTCTTTAACACTCCCCACTACTCTCTCTCTCTCTCACTTCTCTTTTCTTGGGCAACTTCTCTTTTCTGAATGGTACATCATCAGGCATTCCTCAGTTAAGATTCAGTTCCGCCCTTCTTTTGTAAATATACATTTGTGGTCATGTGTGTCAAAGATGAATTGCCAGTTCTATTACCTCCAATACCTTAATGCTATATATAATTGCTATTGCTACATTAGTCCTGGGGTTTTCATCCATATCTTCTAGAGTGGGATTACAGTTTATGGATGTGAATCTGGTTCAGGTCAATGCATCACTTACTGCTGCTCGAGCACGCCTTCGCAACGCCAAGGAAGAGCGAGAGCATTTTGATGAAGCCAGTAATCAGATTCTGTTACTCCTGAAATCAAGGGTATAATTGCTTTCACTATCACCATGGTACTAATTAGATCATATGCTTTTATAATGATCCATCTATTCATATATATAATTTGCAAGACCAGTTTGCCACCTATTCTGAACCCCTAGTTTAATGTCTTCATTTTTTCATTCTTTCTATTTCTTTTGGTCATAGGAAGAAGAAATTTCAAAGTCGCTTGCTTCATGTAGAGTAGAAGCAGATGTCGTTAATGCATGGATTAACTTTCTGGAAGATACATGGATTCTCCAAACCACCTACAATGAACAAAAGGAGAAGCAGGTCAAGTACGTACATCAATTTCCTTTTGACCAGCTGATGAATTGATGTCAGCCCTCCTATAGTTTTATTGACTACACATCCTTCTGAAAATAAGAAATGGTTGCGATATCACATTACTTATGTAATTAATAGTTTATACGACTAAGTTGATATATCTAACTCTAAACTGTGAAACGATTACTTTGAGTTTGATTTTTTTATTTCCTTTTATATTTGCTAGTGGTGAACTAGAGAGATATGGAGAATATTTTGTGAATCTGGTCATTCACCTTCTATCTGCTTACAAGGTATTGCTCTAATATCTTTATCCAGAAAGCTCTTCAAACTTAATGATAATATGTCCACTTGCCATTCTTGACTCTGGTGAAACATGTGTTCCTGTTTTCTTATTAATACGTTGGTATCTATCCTTTATTAAGGAACAACTGGAGCGTTCCATCTCACATATTAGACAACTGGTAGAGAACTTGAGCTCAAGTGAAAGGTATAGTGCTTTGTTTCTTTGAAAATTCAGTGCATGATTAAGTCAAGCTTCTTAATTGTTTTACTAAATCAGGTCAGGGAGAGCAGCTAAGGATGAATCTCAAAAAGGTCTTAACCAAAGGAAAAATGTTGAAGAAGAATATCTGAACCTTGAATCCAAGGTATCTATGAATTTTCATATATTGAGACAACATCTGAATGTGGTTTATTTTCATTTAGAGTCATATGCTACTTTTCTGAGTTCCTATAATATTACAGGAAGCCTTTTTCTTTTAACTCATCTATTGTGCTTAGGGCCCTAAGAGCTAGACAAAAAAAAAAATCTTTTTATTGTTTGTATTTATTGACTAGCAGTAATGCAATATGCACCACATTATCATGTTTAGAAATGACATGATTCCCTTTTTGTGCAGATTTCAAATACCTTAAGTGTAGTGGATTCAATGAAAACACAGTTTTATTCTCCAAATGAAGGCATTCAGAGGTACACAATTCTATTTTGTTTCTCTTTCTCTTTCTGTATGAGGAAACATAACACAGCCATTAATGGTTCATGGTCCTGATCCAGGAAAAACAATCAAAGGGTCAAAGAGCTATTTGATAATCTTGAAAGCATTAAGGGAGAATTTGAATCCATTGAGAGACCAACTTTTGAAGTTGAAACTCCAAGTCAAAAATCACAGTCACCATCCAGCGCAAAGGCACAGAGAAGTCCATGGTCGCGATTAAGGTCTTCCTCAAGGAGGGCAGAACAGAAGAAACTGAAATTTGAATTCGAAAATGACGATGGAGAAAGTTCAGAGTACGAGACAGAGGAGATTGTTGAGTGGGAGTATGATGCATTTGAAAAGGATCTAAAACCCAGCAACTAACCAAACCAACCAAATATTGCCTAATTTATCTGGCAGATGTTGTTATCATGCATGAATATGCCTATGAAAAGAGGTGAAGCTATCTTCTGGCTCCACTGCTCTATGTAATTGTGTAAGATATCTAGTTACTTTGGCAACAGCTGCAACTAGAGGATTGAAAGTTCATTGTATGTCCAATGTTATGGTGTAAATTCTCCAATGTTTTCATACTGAAATTGTATAGATAACTCAGAACAAATGTAACTTGTGTGTAATTCTTTATACCAAGATATTCTCTATTTTTCTTCAGGCTCTATGGTTCTAGTAATTCAGTAATCAGGAATTCTTTCTCTGTTTGATCAACAAGTAATTTACTCATCTTCCTGCAAAAACAGTAACTTACTCATCAGTGGAACATGTTTTCATGCAGGGGAGGACAATGTGAAGCATGAAATGGTAACATGGCTGATCACTCAGACCCGATACAAAATTATCAACAAAAACTATCCAAAAAGAAATAAAGAAGGGGACAGTTCCCTGAAATTTTTACCAGCAAAATATGCAAAAGCAAGAGGTACAATGGCACACTTCTGCCAAAAGGGGTTGATTGCAGTAACACTGACCTCAGGAAAGCTACAGCATAAGGGTCATTAATGATGTTACATTAGATGAATTCGTCCGCTCTGAGAACTCAATAAAAGATTGCAATAATTTGACAACTGTAGTACCACCAATCTTTCCAGGATTCCTGAACATAATGCATTCAAATCAATGGGTTCTAAAGAGTGTTCTAAAAGACCCAAAACAAAACAACTTTAAAGGTCAGTACCGTAAATGATAAATCCACTTGTAAAGCGCAGTTCTCTGAAAGTGACTCCCATTGACCCATTGGGCCTTGGCTTTGAACTTTTAGGTGTCACCTCTGAGGTGTAATTGCTACTTTGAGTCTTTTTGACAGGGGCTCAGAAAGGCAAATGATGCAGCCATTTTACAGTTTAAAAATGCCTGAAGCCGCAATGAAAGGTGAGAGATCCCTCTTTGAACTTAGTGACCATCTCTCCACCTGTACATGAACCAAAGCTTTTGGTTGCTCAGACCAGCATCACGTGATCACCTGCTTCAAGTGTTGCTGCAAAAACCAGCTTGCCTTATTCCGGAGCAGTGATTGGCTTTCTATTTGCTTCCTTTTGAATCTTCATTGCTTTAACCCCTCAAATATAAATAAATAAAAAATAAAATAAAACCCAAAATTTTTTACCCTCACTTGCAGTTAAATTTGCCTGTCAAATTCTTTTACTACTAAACTGAACTTGAGATTGCCCTCATTATGACTTAGCATTCCTTCTCATTTCTGCTGTAATTTGTACTTTTCAGGATTTAACAGGTCTAGTTGTACAAAACTACAAATCCAAGTGCTGTGTTCTTATTGAATATTGCGGCTGGTTTTGGATCAAAGGTGGAGGATTTTGACCAAAGTAAGCTATTAGTACAAGAGCAGACAAGCAAAAAGCCCTCAAGCCTAGGATAAACCTCGTCCCACCACCAAAACATTGGGGTTTATGCCCTGTTTTTATTTTTCTGGGTGAGTGGAGCTTATGCTTGTTGTTCGTGAGGTCAAACAGCTGCAGTGAAAAACTTCTAAAAATGGAAGAATCAAGAGAGGAAAAAGGGTTCAAAGTGTTTCTCCCCATGCTTTGACCTAGTCAAATGGTTGGCACACAAACATTGTCCCCATAGCGATAGGCTGACATAGCACACATAGCAGTTCTTGGAGACAATAATTTAGCTTAAAGATTGCAAACTTGCATTATAATAGTACCCACCTCTCTCTCTCTCTCTCTCTCGTAGGGTCTAATTTCTTTATTGAATTGTAACCCTGAAAGTGCAAAAAACCAGGTTTTGAAAAAAGGGCTGGCCTTTTGAAATTCAAAATCTTGCCTGCAGAGAAGTTTGCGGATGTGCAGAAAACAACAAGTCTGTTGTATATATAAATGTTATAACTTGATTAGCATTTTGTTTTGTATTCTGGGAATAATTCTGTTTCTATCTTAAACACTTGAAGGGTTCAGGATGGAACCAAAATCAAATAAACTAGAGAGGAAAACATACTTACTTTACTTACCAACTAGCTTGAAGAGTACAACTTTGCAGAGTGAGAGTGTAAAGATTATGGTGTGGTAAGGGAATGGGATACACTTAAATTGAGGGCAGACCGGCAGATGCCTAAAAATCCTTGAGGACTCCCAAGTGGATACACCATCATGCATATCATAATTTCAAATAAGATTCCATCTGATCCCTTTTGATCTATTCTTCTTCTACTTTCATTTTCTTAAACACTGTTGAACAGATTTGTGTGTGCTGCTTACATTGAAACTTCTAATAAAAACAAAGGCACTGTCACCTTCTTGCTGGTGGTGGAAGATTCTTACCTTCTGCACCACATCTTCAAGTTCAAAGTATATAAACATGCAACACCCAAGTGCCTTAAAAACATGGGGTGCACCAAGATTGTTATCCACTTTTTCCTACAATCGACACAGTCCTTGCGTTATAGGGATTTGATCAGATGGTTTAAGCACACCCCCTTAAGCTTAACTAGCTGAATGGGTCAGAAGTTCATTGGCTATGGATGCAAGCTAAATTCAAAAGAGAAAAAAGCATAATAATAAATACAATGTGAAGATTCTTTGCATTCTTTTCTTTCAAACTGGAAGATTGTTGTAAGAAGACGAAGTGCAGAATTTAGGAGGTAAAAGGGCATGAGGTAAATGATGGAATAGTAAAATAATAATAATGATAATAATGATAATAATAGTAATAACAGTAACAGACTCCAACCCAAGGCTAGTGTATGCAGAAGGGATTAAAATGCAAAATGCAAAATACTACATACATGGGTCAGTCAGAGGCTGTTCAGCTGAGGGGGAAAAAATCCACACTGTTTTCTACATTTTATTGCTTGGAACCATTCGAGATATTACTACAAAGGAGAAAAAGAGAGAGGAAAAAATGGAAAAGACCTGACAACTCCTTACCTTATGATTTTATTTTTCTAACTTGGCTCCATCCTCACTTTAAAGGATGCCCCTGCCCTCTCTTTCCTCACAAAGCTCACCTTCCCATAAGCTGAGCATCTCCGAGAGAGAGAGAGAGAGATTGTTGACAGTTCACAAGATGGCCACAAGCCAAGCTTCATGTAACCATGCAGATGAAGACTATATTGATATGGAGGTAAGCTCATCCTCCAACTTCTTGTGTTACTCTATAAGCTCTCCGCCACAAAGCATAGAGTTTGAGTTCCAAATGTGTTCAGTTGCTCGAGACGGAGAAACCTCGACTTCCCCTGCTGATGAGCTCTTCTACAAGGGAAAGCTCCTTCCCCTCCACCTCCCTCCTCGCTTGCAAATGGTTCAGAAACTACTACAAAGTTCTAACAGTACATTTGAGACCAAAACTGACGCACCCTTTGAAGAAAATTCTGCTGTTTCTTTCATAACAGGCTCTGCTACTCTCTCAACTAATACAAGTACCCCATTGGAATCCTGCAGCATCTCCCCGTCGGAATCCTGCAGGGTGAGTAGTGAAATAAACCCGGACGACTATTTCTTTGAATGGTCAACTGAACTGAATGGCTTCATTGGCAATGATTCGAAGAGGTCTTGGTCTAGAAAGCTCAAGCAGTCCTCAATAAGCCAAAAGCTCAAGGCATCGCGGGCGTATCTTAAGTCCTTGTTTAGTAAGTCTGCCTGTTCAGATGAGTCCTGTGCCAAAGCAGCATGCAATGCAGAAGCAGAAAATGTTTCAAAGAGCAAAGATCGTTTGAACAAGTACACGAAAATGGCAAAGAAGAACCCATTTGGAAAGATTGACAATGACAGATTCAAAATATCAAGTATTATCATGAAAAGCATTGACAAAGAGTTTGCTGAGGAGGCTGCAAATAGCCATAGGAGGTCTTTTTCAGGGGCTATTCAACGGCATTCTGCAATAAAGTCTTCATCTACATCAACATCTTCATCTGGTTCTTCTTCTTCTTCTTCATCTTTTTCATTCAGTTCAAGCGGATTCTGTGATTTACAGTTGCTGAAAAGGAGCAACAGCGCCAATTCAGAGATTGAAAGTTCAATTGAGGGAGCAATTGCTCACTGCAAGCAGTCTCAGCAGCCGCCTAGTTCAAGAAAGACTGCAAGTGAACTTGGGGTTTGTTCACTTTCTGTTTCAAAGATTGCAGTTAGTGGGGACCAAGAAAGACCAGGACTTCGCAGCATATGAATATGAAAATACTTTGGAAAGGACTGAAAATCCACCATAAGAAGCAGAAAGACAATTGAAGTTGATTGAGATGGTATTAAGTTCCTGTTACATTCTTCAAAGTGAGTGGCATTTTAATGCAGTGTGATATTCAGATACTTTGCATGATTTTCCAGCACTGTTTGACAAGACCAAACTTGTGAATTTTCCTGTAATACTTGTCTATGGAAGAACATATTGAAGCCCATTATTGTTCAAATAATAGAAGAAAAAAAAGACTAGAGATTCTTCCATGGAAGATTATCATTCAAAATCAATAGTCCAGCCCCACTTTATAGCTTCCTTTTTGTACTTGCTCAAGATATTGCATGATTAGAATTAGTTGAATCCAGTATCTGTTTGCTTGATTTTTCTTTTCCACCATTTCCTTTACTTTCCTTTTCCATTTTTTCTTCTTGGACTGGGACCAGACATTCTCTTTTACAACGACTTGCCAGTAAGCCTTAGAGCATCTTTTCACATTGGACAATGATCCTTACCAATTAACCTTAGTTTTACTCTACTGATGCTAAGTTTAATAGTCAATTTCTGCTGTTAACAATGAATAAATCAGCTGGAAAAACAACTGTCAGTTCCCCCTCAAGTGAAAAAGAAGATTTTCAGTAAAATCACCAGAACTTTAAGTCTGTAGATTCTGTAAGAAACGTGGTGTATTTTTTCAAAAGTTTTTTCTTTTACCTGAAGCTTTTTCCCTGAATTAGATTCTCTATTACTGTTTCTCAGCCTTTCAGGCTTTATCCACTGCCACTACCCCAGGTTTCAACTTTCAGGAAGCGGGGAGATATGAATATGTCCAGAAAATGAGGACTGCCATCTTTTTTATCTTTTTCTCTTTTGTAAAGAGAAATTTCACTTTCATTTGAATAATTTCAATTAATAAAAGATGACTTTAATTTCTCAACTTCAATATTAAAATCATTAGGAAACAGTCTGGTGATTGACCAAAAGTAAGTTCTGAAAAATCTTTCTATTTTCACCTAATCCAAACAAGCCAACAACAATGAGTGCCCTTTCTTTGTATGGGCTAAATATGTCCCTTTACCCTGTGAGTGAGGAGCTGGGTGCCTGCATAAGGGAGAGCGACCCTGCAATCCTAGATTAAAATATTGGGTTATAGATTATATTCTGATACCTAAAGACCTTGGTTAGAGGAGTAAACAGATCCTTTGTCCAGGACAAGCATGATCATCCCCCTGCAGAGCAGCATAGTCTACTGCATATTAAGACTAATCTATGCCTAAAGCTTTGGATTATTGCATTAGATTACTATTTACGAAATGGTCATTACAATGATTTTGATCACAAGATGTCCTCTTTCTGCCCCTGAGGATGGAAAATGTGTACTGTCATTATTAACCCCAAACTGAAAATGAAATGAACAGAATTTTAGCTGTCACAAACAAAACAAAAACTTTCACTCATCTTATTGTTATTTTCTCATGATTTTGACTAATCATGAGACTAAACAAAACATGCCTGCTAGATTTTTGACAAGATTGGAAGGAAAATAAGGAAATTGCATAGCAGCTAATTGACAGATGTTGGGCACCAGGAGTACAGACAACTATAAAAAGGCAACTCTTTTTCCCCACCTGTTTGATCAGGTTTGTCCATTTGGTGAGAGAATTTTAGTGCAAGGTACTCAAACTTGTAAGCTTGTAAAAAAGGATATTAAATTTCAATGGAAACTTGAACTATCTATGCATAAAGACAAAAATTTGGACACAAAAATTATATGGTTTTCCAGCACATATGCTTCATGTATAACTGCTGTAAGTAACTATGGGGCTAGCTAGGTTTGGCATGGAGGAAAGGGAAAGCAGAAGGATGAAAAATTGTTCCATCTAATGGTTAGCTTTCAATGTTGAAATGCAGATAACATAACCTAAGAATAATAAGCTTGTCCTTTCTTCCCTCGAAATGTACTGTTAGGGGATGGAACAGATCAAATACCTTACTAATGCATCCTCATAGTCCACCCTATAAGGTTCAGTAGTGAACTCTTCAAAGAGTTGCCTCTGCTTCTTGCTTATAGTGGTAAAGAAGTGAGATGACATCAAAAGGTTTTTGTTGCCTTTTGAATCTTCCTTTACTTCAGTAAAGAAGGTACATTCAAGTGAGAATCCAATTATTCATGATCTACAGACCAGAGCAATCAAGAAAAGCAATTTGATGTCCAAAATATAGACCTATATAGGGATGGAGGTTTGAATTACCAAAAACGAAAGGATGGACCATATGTGGAATTTGATTGGACCAGTCAGCAAGTGAAGCATGTGAAAAATGTCAGGATAGGTTCAAGGCATCAACATTATTTCCTGAAGAACATTTTTTAAATTACAAAAATTCTGTAAGCAACTTGTCATCTTCTTACACTTTGTTCCGAAGCACCATGCACCTTCAGCATAATGTTACCATGTATAATATAAGCAAATCTTCCCTCATACTCATTTCAAATTAAACTTTAATAATCTCTCTCTCTTTTCGTGATCGGAAACGAAGCCTTGATGACCTTAGATTATCATTATGATAACTAGCAGCATGTCAAAGCCTCATAGTTAAACATTAAGTAAACTCTTGTTATATGCCAGAAAGGGGAAAAGAAAAGCTAAAAGAAAGAAAATCTCTGCTTTAACACTTTAAAATATTTTAAGCTATCATTGGAAAAGTTGGGAACCAAATATGCAACTGCATCAGTAGGTCCATGTGCATGTTGTCTGATTCATCTGGGCAAATTTTTCTCAATTGGTCGATCTCCTTGAACACCCTCTTTGCTACTGTCCTGATTATCAACAAGAAAAGAACGAACAAAAAATCATAAGAAAAGGTTCATTGCATTTAGCATTGATTGAAGAGAAAAAGGACTAGTTAAAACTCACCTTAAAAATACAAGCATAACGTAACTCCAGCAAAATATGTTGACAGCCTTCTGAATACAGATCAGAAATTGGAATTTCCATCAGCAGGAGACTCATGGACTTTGTAACAATGCCGTTAACTTTGCCACTGGAAAAAGTCAGATATGAGATAACAAGGATTCAAATGGGAAGGACATGAAAAGATGTTCTAGAAAGCAAGTGTCCTACATGCAGATAGAGTCTGTCACCATTATGGTTAAGTCCTGCTGCCTTAGCTTGAATGAACCCATGGTAGTATTCAACATTAACAGGAAATATCAAACTTTACATCTTTCATTTTTAAAGATTTAAGGAAGGGTAAGCTATTTGTCTTTTCAATATGGTATCCTAAGTTCTTTAAATTTGCAGTTTTCACCTTGAGTTCTCGAAATTCCCCCTTTTTTTTTTTTATGACTTAGTCCTTGCCTAAGAGTTTAAACTACTCGGCGGACAATTGATAGCAAAACATAGAGAACACTATCAGAACCGATACCAACCAAATGACAGAAAGGTTAAGCCATAATTGAAAATTTTAGACAAGGGAACAGTGAGACCTGCCTTATTCACATCAAGGAAAAATCAAAAGACTAAGTTTCATCTTATGAAATAGCCAACACAAAGAAGATGTCACACACCAAGTCATACAAACTATTGACTGGTCACCCCAATATTGGACATGGTGAAAATGAAGCATTAGCCAAATGAAAACTGAATCATATGAAGGTTGCAGTGAAGAGACTAGCAGTGAAATAGTGGCAGAAGATTTTTATTTTCAATGAATACGGTAAAACTTAAAAAGGCAGAAGATGGTCATCTTTGTATTCTTGCATGACTCAGAAGGAAACTATGTAGGAGAATTACTTCAATACTCTTCTTTTTGTTGTTTTGCAAGAAGAAGAAAAAGGGCCTTCGTTAGGAAAAGGAACACCATTACCCTGGGAATCTTTGTACATTTTGCGAGGAAAAAGCAAGATATTTCATCATATAAAAGGATTTGTACTCACAATTACCATATACCTCACCAAGAAAACAGAAATAGGCATATTGTTATATTCTCATCTAAAAGATGTTAAATTTATGCCCTCTAGTGTGAAGTAATAGTGATCTGTTCTTGGATTATTGTTTGAGGTTAGAGTGATTGTCTGTTGGGAAGTGTGGACATAAAACAATCAGATGTCTTAGGAATGTAACAATGATTGAGAGATAATACAGGCAATGAAGCTAAATCATTGACTAATTAGTTTCCTCGATCCATTGAACTCTAAAAAGGATATCTGCTGTTTTACAATCTGGATAACATGGGTCTTGCAATTTTGATTCAATGAGGAGCACTAAGCTGACATTCTGCTACAGTTAGATATATGTACATGAGGTAAAGAGGTGGGTAGGTGGTTGGGGAGAAGGATATAAGGCGCATCAAAGATCAAACTACATAGAGTTTCTTATGCTCATCATTCAGAATATCTATGTCAGACATATATGACATTGATAATGACCTAGATCTACTATTAATTGAAGACCTCCGAATGCTCCGAATTTTTGAAGCCTCAATACGGTTCACAATCAACCAATAACACAATGTCCCCAATGTTGATACCATGATAACAGTCCCTATACCAGTAATAAGATTAGCTAACCACCTCTCATCTTCTCCAACTACAATATACGAGAGGGCAAGAAATGCAACTGAAATCAGCACACAAGCCAACCACATGAGCTTATTAATAACTGCCATCATCTGCTTCTTCGCATTTCTCTGTATAACTACAACTGAGGTTTGCACTACCACAACAGCCAGTGATATAAAGAGGGCTATGGAGTCAAACACAATAAAAATCATAAACGGCAGCTTTGAAGCGATTCTTGCTTGTCCTGGAGATACTCCTGGTGCAATATCTTCAGGACTGTCAGCATATTGGCCTGGGACATTGAAAATGGCCGCAAATGCAATAGTGGCAATGAGAACTGCCACCACTGTGGTGGAGTTGATTGCATTATTGAGACCTTCAACATGCATTTTGTTAAGCCGCTTAGCTATGCCTTGCACGCGTTTTCCTGTTTGGCGTGTATGCTCAAGCTGGTGATGAACCCCATTCTTTATATCACTTACAGTTTGTTTTAGTTCTCGAGCTGAAGTTGTAGGTTGCGACTTGATGAATTTGGCAGACTGAACTCCATGCTCTCTTAAGATGCCTGCAATATCAGATCGCTTATTTTTCTCTGCAGTGTCAAGAGCCGTTTCCCCAAACTTGTTGATGACTAGTTTGTGAACTCCACTGTCGTTTAGCAGCTTTTGAACAATCTGAAAGATTGCAATAGTGATTAGACAGGGTCACAGACTTTGCAAACTTTATATGAGAAATTAATATTCTATCAGCAAATATGGTTAGTTAAGAAAAAAACCATCATATAAGGAACTAAAGTTTGGAGCCTATCCTAAAGCATCCAGAATGAAAACCTGTTCACTACTTGCAGTATTAGCTAAGATGATTCTCAATATCTGACAGAAGATGCAAAGCCATATAAATTCACCCTATAATAAATTAAGTTGGCCAAAAATAAAAAAAGCCACACTCTAAAAAGGAGAACTAACAATTATAAGTAATAAAACCTTAACTACCTGAATCCGACCCTTTTGAGTTCCTATATGCAAAGCAGTGTTGCCCTTAGTATCAACCGTGTTTATTAAAGAAGGATCCGACTTTATCAGCTCATCTACCACTTCAACATTCTTTCCTTTAACTGCCATGTGTAGAGCTGTCTGGCCCTTCTTGTCAATTCTCGTTGCAATTCCAGGTTCTTTAGACAAAAGGGCCTTTACTATCTCTAAATGCCCATTCTTTGCTGCCGAATGCAAGGCAGTTTTCCCATTTCTCCTTGCTATTGTGGCCATGTTGCTGCCTTTCTCCAAGAGGAAATTCACCACTTCAGTGTGGCCTTGTGATGCAGCAGTATGCAATGCAGTGGTGTTTAAAGAATCAGAAGTCATTGAAAGATCAAGGTTGGCCTCCATGAGAATCTTCAATATCTCTGAGACAATAGACAAAAACGATTTAGAAAAAACCTTTATCCCCAAGGACAATCTCTTACTCAACCAGTTTGAGAATAATCTGTAGGAAAATACAAACACGCTATAAGGAATTGAAGCTAGTTTGACTAAAAATTCGGGATTGGGATAAAACATGGAAACTTTAAACAATTCAGATGACTTCAACAAAAGTACAAAGTTGACTACAAATCTTGCAAGTCCTTAATAAATAAAAACAGAAATAATTTGATAAAATATTTGCTTAAGAAATTGCAGGGTTGGACTTTCATCATGGTTCTTAATTTCTTATCCAACATGATCATTTTGCGAAAAGCAATCTTAGAAACTCACCCAAGTCCCCTTGCTTGGCAGCAATATGAAAAGCATCATAGCCATTCCTTGCTTGAGCACCCGCCAAATCAATATCATAGTACTTCATCATTTCCTTCACTAAATCGGCATAACCACACTCAGCAGCAACATATAGGGCAGTTTCACCTGATTGATTCTGCTTAGACAACAAATCCTTCAACTCTCCATCATCACCACCACTAATTATTTCCAAAACCAATTCAAAATCTCCTGCTCTCACAGCTGAGTGCAGCGGTGTATCATCCCTTTTACCTGTCATCTGCTTTGTCATCTTCTTTTTCCCGAAGCCAAAGCTTTGCTCCATTCCCCGTAGTTTCCTGCTCCTTTGCTTCCTTTAATGCAAACTCCCGAAACGAAGAATGAAGTTTTCCCCCTTCTTGTTGATAGTTTTGATTTCTTTTCAATCAAAACTTCAATTAGTCACCATACAGACAGATCAAAAACTACATCCTAAGCATAAAGAATCCCTGAAATCAATATAAAAAGATAAGATGATTCAGAAGACTGACGAGATATGTATGCACGAGGGAAACCTGAGAGCTTGATTTCCTTGATATCACCATAGTCTTAACATTTTGTCTTGCATCCGAAATTCAGTACATATTTAAAATAAAATAATTAAACCCACTTGTCTCCCCACTCATCATTATAATATCCACAGTGTCGTATCAATAATTATCACCACAAATCATAAATGTCTTTTAAAAAAAAACAATAAAAACACAAAAGGTAAACCATCGGATGAGCACTGTAACTTTGAGACTTTGTTTCATGTTTTGAATCTTTATCTTCATTCAATGAATCAAAGAAAATATTTGGGTAGTCACATTTCACTGCCACCTATAAAGTCAAAGACCCCAAGTGAAGACAAAAATCAAATGAAGAACTGGTTTTTCCCTTCTTTTACTTACCTTGGTTCTTGGCTTTGAAATAGACCAAAGCTCCCCTGTCTCTCTGTGTTCTAGAAACAGCGAAAAACAAAGGTAAAAATTCTTTAAAAATTTCAAAAAAAAAGAAATGGGGTTGTTTAGAACAAAAGAAGGGGAAGAAATGAAGAGAAAAATTAGAGGCGAAAATGGGCAAAGAGGTGATGGTTACCAGCCATGGCAAGTGGGGGGAGTTATTAGTGCAATAAGCCGTGTAACTTGTAAGCAAGCAAACACCGTTGAAAACTAGGGAACTTGCCGTTGGATTCTCTTTAAGCTCCCAGTTCTGATGTGTCCCACGTGGTACGAAGATATCCAATTGTTTTCTTCCACGCAAGCATTTCAATGAATGACACAAGGCCCACCACCCAACTCAAATAACGCGAGGGTTGTTGGCTGAGGTGATTTTGGCGTTCGTACGTAAGCAATATCCGTGTGGAGCATAGGCAAGCAAACATGGTTACGAATTTACACGTGGCTCTCATTGATAGGAGTCATGGACACAGACCCCACGTGGCGATCTTCGCACGTCGCCGCGTGATATCCTGTCGATCATAACCGTTCAACATTCGATTATTATCATTTAATTATTCGTGTTTTCTTTTTTTTTAATTATTTTAATTTTGATTTAGCAATTTTTTTGTGACTTTTAAGTATGGGAAAATTCAATAATAGGGAGGCACGTGAAAACATTCCCGAAATAAATAAATAAATAAAGAAGAAAAATTAAGGTTATAAGTATAGCAGTAAAAGCAGTCCATGTTTCTAGAATTATAGAAAGAATCTTTAGTTTCAAAATTTGAGAATTATGATAGCAGAAAAGTTATTGGTATAATAAACATCAACATCTTAAGATATAAAATAATAAATATTATTTTAATTAATAATAATTAATCAATTAATTATAAGATTTAAAAAGTGATAAATTTAAAATTTTATATTAAAAGTAACTCTAAGATATGAAATTTGTATTTTAAATTATATATATTAAAAAAATTAAAAATTAAATTTTAAATGATACCACCATCATTTTGACTTCATTATTAAATGTAATAAAATTTAAAAAATTTAATTGAATGTAATAAAAAAATTAAAAAATATGAAAAGAGTAAGTGACAAATCAAGAAAAAAAATACTATTTTACTTAGTTAAAAGAAAAAAAAAAGAAAATAAAAGAGATTTTATTCTTAACAAGAAATGGACGGTGGGTGATGATTTTAGAATCAAACCAATAATAATGGAATAAGGATTTGAGACTTTTATTTATTTATTTATATTAATGAAAAAAATAAGGTAAAAAAAGGGTATAAAAGTCAAAATAAAGTGTTCCCCGACTCGGCCATGAAAAGCAGAGTACCGAAAAGGACGGCCGCGGTTGACCATGTAGGCCAATGAAAGCCCCAAGTCAAGGCCGCCACATAAATTTAACGAAAGAAAAAAGGGTGGGCCACGGGAGTGTACTCGGGCCTCTTTTGGGGTACCACGTCGAGACGCTGACGCGCACTACGTACATGTTCCGACCTGGTGGCCTGCGTCGGGACCGAGCACCGAAAGTCATATGCGGGACAAAACTCACAAAAAAAGAGACACCTTTGGTTGGCCTTTTCGATTGATTTATCTAAGAGTTTTTTTTTTTAATTCCTTTTCGATTTCACACGATGCTTAATGCTTTAGATCAACCTGTTTGTTGCACCGCGTTTCCTGATGTCTTGTCCGTTTTATTTCCAGAATCCAAATTGTTTGGACGTCGAGAAAGTTAACAGGGAAAGTGCAGGATAAAATTTCAGGGACCCATCACCCCATTTAATTATTGTACAAAAACGTAGTATCAAGAAGAGATGTGTTACAAGCATTCGTGACAGCCAGTGCCCACTTCCAGTCTTCCACTATGTCAAATTACATCATTAAAACCTAAAAAAGGAGTAGTAATTAAATGGGTTTTTTGAGGCAAGACCATAGCATCAGTCAAATGGAAATAAGGCATTGACACGGTTTCAATTAGCATTAAGTTGTGCTTATTAATGGCGTGGGAGAAAAAATGGAGTGAACCAACTTCTAATTTAACAAAAAGTTCATGTTAGAGCTATTCATTGTTCCCCAAATTCCCACTGGAAAGCCAGGGGTTAACATCAATGGGAGACTTTGTGCTTAGCTTTTACATCTTTTTCCCATGTGAGATTGGCTCCATCACCATGGTTCGGGGCCACTAGGCAAGTTGCACAATAAAGTAAATGAAGCAAATTAAATGGCTCTCACTGAGAGCACGAGCATGTTTATAATGAGTCAGTGTTTGCAAAAGAGCACTAAGAGGGGAAAGAAAGATGATAAAATGGCAATCTCTTTCAGGATGTGGATTGCTTAACTAATGCCAATCCATGTATCAGCAATATCTTGTTTCTTCATGAGCTGTTTTTTTTTTTTTTTGACTTAGGGCACCATTTCCACCGTCCTCTTCACTGTTCATTGTGCGGCCATCTCTTTTGGCCCATTGGTGGGCAGGGCTACATGGTGAGGGGTAGTTGTATCTGGCTCACTCTTCCCAACAATCCCTCTCCATCAGCCTAAATGGCAGTCTCAAATCATTCATGCAATTACCAGCAAACTTTATTAACCAGGGTATTAGCTTAAATGTAGCATTTCCACCATTAGTTATTAGGTCTTCACTATGGTTTTTGATGGAAACTAGTCCTGCATGCCAACAGATGCAAGAAAGTAAGAAGCTCCTGAGATTCGTGTTACATGATATGTTGACATAGGATTCAGATAATTTTTGAAGTAAAAGGAAAAGTAAGTAAAGGGAAGAATGAATGATAAGAGAGTACCTTTTCTGCATTGTCCATTTTCAATCAACACATTTGGCCTGGATTATGTCATTGGAAGCTAAAAAAATCACAACAATCAGATGACACAAACCAAAAATGTCTGCACTTTACAGTAAAAAATCTATGTCCAACCATCTGGTTCAACAGTAAATAATGTATGCAACGTCTTTACAGCATGGTTAAAGAAAAAGAACAAAGAGCCAAGGCTGCATTATTTTATGTTTAGTTGCAGGTTTCATTTGCTTACCAGACACATTCACACGTGCAAACAAAAGCAACAGGTCACACATTCTGTTCTACCAATGAACGGACCACTATCTATTTCCATTTTTGAATAGCGGATGCCTGTTGTGCAACCTAAATATATTACAATCTCCAGGATTTATATACCACAACAAAATAACCATGTGGTATTCATCTGGTTCCTGTAAAGTTTAAGTTGTCTGGACCAGTGTCTTATGTTCATCCTCAAAATCATGCTAAAAAGGATTAATAAGAGAGAAGAATCCATTGCCTCTGTGAACACTCACCAGCTGTACTTTGATCCCAAGATCTTGTATTTACAGAATAAAGCTTCTTACAGCACAAAGCTGCCCCCTTTTCTGCTTCAGTCATTACCTTGAGTTACAAGTTATAGGTGGCATCATATGCCAGTTCCAAGCAGTATAAACATTAAATAGCATAGATTGGGTTCACTTCGGAATCAGAATCTGATACACACAATGAGTGTGTTGCATTCCTTGAATTCTTCTCTTTCTTTTTTACTTTTCGAATCCTTTTGTTTTTGACAACAAAATATGTCATGGTACCAAGAACCCCAGCCATTATCACTCCTCCTATAACGGTAACAAAATTTGCAGCCCACTCGTTATGTCGACCAACCACTATATATGATGAAGACATGAATGAAATACTAGTGAAGACAGAAGCCAACCAGATCAGCTTATTGATTACTTCCACAACCCTCCTCTCGGATTTCATCTCTCCTCTTACAATTGTGATTTGTACCACCACAACAGCAAGTGAAATGAAGAGTGCAAGGGCATTAAAGATGAAGAAGATCTTAAATGACACTCTGCTGACGGCAACAGCCATTCCGCTGTCATTATCACCCCCAGGAACTGTGAAAATAGCTGCAAATGCAACTGTTGCAAAAAGCACCGCTACCACTGTGACTGAATTGGTGGCATTGTACAGACCTGCCCGATGAAGTTTACGCAGCTCCACAGCAATGCCATTCACATTTCTGTTTGTTTTGCGGGTTTGCTCAAGCTGGGTATGCACATCTTTCTTGATCTCTGTCACTGTTTTCCTGAGCTCATCTCGTGGTTGGTTTAGCTCATTTGCCCTGACAGCACCATAACGAGACAAACAGTCCTTTATTTCAGCAATTTCCTCTGAGAGTGGAAGCCCTTCAGCTATGTCAAGAGCTGTTTTATGGTCTCTTGTAAGCGCATTTACACTAGTGTCAGGGAGGTGTAAAAGTTCATTCACTATCTGCAAGAAACAACTTAGTCAATGCCCTCTACTAACTCTTTCCAGGGTTGTCATTTATTTATGTTGCTTATATCCTAATCGTTTGACCATGTTCAAAACAATAAACTTAAAGCAATGGAAATATAATGCATATGAAGTGAGAAATTGAGGACACAAAATATGGGAAGAAAAATGGAGGGAAAAAATGGGAGCAACAGAAAGAAACTAAAGGCCCTGATATCAGCAGACAGAACTGAAAACCACAGACCCCATGTAAGATACTGAAGAACTACTGCCTTAAACATATGGTAAACCGTGCCACTGGAAACAATATTTTAGATACCAGTTTTTATCTTCAGTTAGGAACAGGAAAAAAAGACAACTTGAGCCATTGCAGCCAAATTGCAACTCTGACAGCTACTCATAACACTGAAGAGGCAAACCATTGTGTAATATGTATATATGTATAATACTAATCAATACCTCTGCCCGTTTTTTCCTAGTAGCCACATGTAACGCTGTATTACCAAACTTGTCTGGGAGCATGACAATGGCTGAATCTGCCTGAAGAAGCAACCTCACCACCTCACAGCTTACTCCTTTGACTGCCATATGCAATGCTGTCTGTGCTTTCTTATCAGTCCTTCTTGCCAACTGTGGATCCTTGTCAAGCAATGCTTTAACAATATCAACATGCCCTTGCCTGGCAGCAAAGTGTAATGGATTTTTTCCATTTGATTTTGATATCTCTAGCAAGCTAGGATCTTTGGAGAGCAGTTCTTTAACTACAGCTGTATGTCCTTTTGTAGCTGCAGACACAAGAGGGGTTGCATTTGCTTGGCCAACTGTTTTACTAAGTCCTGGATCATGGTCCAATAGCACCAGGACAATGGCTGCATAAAGGTAGTTATTGAACTGAGACAAACTGCAGTTATGCAAAAGAACATAAATGAAAAAAACCTGAAAACATGCAACTTGCGACAAGAGATTAATTCATCAACAGCCTTGGAATAACAAAATCATGCACTGCATGCAGTTGAAAGATATAGTGATATAAGCACTTGGAAGAGTTATGTCCAATTTGATGTTTAAAGTGGACGCTATGGCAAACAGATTTGTTATGTTGTTTCCTATTTTACTTTCCTTGCAAAGTTTGAATGCCTTGAAAATGGCACTAAGAATCTTGACTCAGGAAAAGAAAAAGACATTCAGAATAATGATTTTGATCCCTTCACAATTCAGCAAATGGCAGTTATTAAGATTTTCATACTTGTAAATACTATGACTGTTTGCTAAAACATTGATTTCAGAAGTAGCTATTGTCAATTTCTCATGTACCAGCACGTGACTTTGATCTTCAACCATTAAACTTTTTGGTAGCATGAGAATACTAAGTGTTAATCTCAGAAGTGATGAAAACCTCCATGTTAAAATAGATTTATGACATACTTTGTTAGATAATGCCAATTTTTTTGCTGTATAAACAAGCAAATTTCTTGTTTATCCAGCAACCAATGAAGGTGCTCTGAATACAGGTGACAAGAAAGTAACTCTCTGCAATTAACCTGTTACCCTTCGAAGCTCTTCTCAACCCCCGCCCCCCTTTTTCTTTTTTCAGACAATTAGACTGATGGAACAACTCATCAAGGCTATGCCTCAAATATCACCTTTCAACAGAAAAGCAGTACCATCTTTCTTAACATGAAGATATATGACTGATGATTCATGAACTTCAGGATTGTGTAGAAGCATTTCAAACTAAATAAATTATATTCAATTTCAACCTTCACTATAACATAAGAGAGAAGGCTAGTCCTAATACCTTCATGACCTTGGTTGGCTGCAATATGCAATGGATCAAATCCCGATCGATTCTTCAATGAGATGCCCTCCTTAGTCGTATACTGCAACAGCTCCATAACCACATCCAAATGCCCCTTCTCAGCTGCAGTGAACAATGCTGTCTCTCCTAATTGATTCACCTCATTGACAACTGCTAACCTTATTTCTGCCACCTTGTTAACAAAAAAAAAGGGAGACACATAGACAAGATCAGAACGAGAATGCAACAGACATTTGCCAGTATATACTTAAATTTATATCTCACTTGGCATCACATTCAGGATTTTCACAACAGTATACTTGAAATTTGAAACCATGTTGATAATATGCATTTAAGATTACAATAAGAGTAAAAGTATATGCTGAGTCACTGTTTTATAAATAGCTCATCTCATCATCAAATTCCTCATTAACCTTGAACCTATTCCTATAGTAACAAAAAAAAGTATGCCTTCAAGATTGTCAGAATAAGACATCCACATGGATGCATTGTTTAATAAACATCTCACCTCAGCATCAAATTCTGCTCCACTAAGTGTCCCCATCATCTGAGCATCAATTTCAGCCAAAATCTGCCTGACTGCTCCTACATCACCACGCTGTGCTGCCAGGTGTAGCTCAGTGTCATTGTGGCGGCCAGTGACTTGTTTCACGTACTTCATTTTATCAAATCGCTTTCCGGAATTAGAACCTGCAAGAAACTTGCCAGAATTGGACACCACTAGGGCCTTTCCTGAATTGGATACCACTAAAGCCTTCCCTGAATTGGACGCCATTAAAGCCTTCCCCGAATTTGATAGAACCAGAGCAGGCCTTGGCGTCGTTGGAGAAGGACGAGGTATTGTTTCTGCCAACTGGGCAGGCCAATGAGGCGGAGAAAGTCCCTTCTCCAGATCCTTCTCGCATTCTTTGCAGGTATCATTCATGTTCAAAAGCAAAAAATCCATAAATTCTAAAATATAACCTATTAAAAGCAATCGTTATAGATCAAATCCTAGATTCTGTGCTGTGTTTCATTGCTCAAAATGTATCCACATTTCATCTTTTTCCCTTCTATCTGTAAATGCAATGCCATGTCAACCTTTACATTGCATGAAGGTGAATGTTATCAATTTTCATTTTCTTTTTTTTTAATTTTCTCTCCATTTCATTCATCTGGGATTTCTCAAAAAACCAAAAGGATACTCAACAATAGCAAACAGAAAAAAAAAAAGAGAATGTACCTTCTTCTTTACCAGACCCCATCAAGAGATGCAAAAGAGAACACTATGAAATCATCTTCTCCATGATTTCCATTGATCGTTGATGGAGAAATTATGGTAAACTGAGAAAGGAAATAATCTAAAGCAAAGAGTGGAGAAGAAGAGGAAATGAAGGAAGCCAGAAGCCGCGGGGCCTACCAGGTCGACCGCCGGGGCCACCGGAGGTTTGCGAACTCAGCTGCTTCCTTTTTGCCTTTTTTGTAATGTCGTTAGTTTGCCCTTTTTTGCCATGTCCATATCATGTCTCGTTGTGATTTTACCGTAAGATATGGCAAATGGATAAACCCAATAAACCATTCAGACAAGACAGATGCCATTTGGTCTGAGGTAACTAACTTATAACGACCACTTTAAACCTTATTTTATTCTTCATACTATTTCATCTTTGAGTTGAAATTACATTAAATTAATCTTAATTAACCTTATTTTAATCCTAATTAATCACTTCAAAAACTATTAACAAATATTTTACTAGTGTTTTATTTCTATTCATGACACTTTGGGTAAATCACATTTTTGGATCAAAATATGTGGGCATCACGGCCCATTAGCACTGCTCTATCCTTCACTTTACTTGATCAAAGACAAAACCTGTGACAAAAGTGCAAAGGCAAAATGCCAAATGCTTTCCAAAACTGTTAAATTCGATGCTCCCACACCATCTGCTAACGCTTTAATTGGAAAAACGTAACCCCCAAAGATTTGTCGGCAAATACTGTTTCTAGGCAATCGACCAAGAGACTAGACCTCTAACAAGCTTTTCTACGTTGCAAGGCAATTAATTTTTCTAACGCCCTGTTGCCATTATTAATGGGGAACGCTCACGGCCACCGCAAGAACCGTAACAACCGCGAGCACTCTGGCTCTTATCCGACGCCCGTCCCGCCTTATTATAAATACGGTCCGACTCCGCAGCCCCGAGTCCCAAGCTCCACGACCCAACCCCAGATGGCTCTCTCTTTGCCCTATACGAATGTCGATTCCAGTCTTCGAGCCCTTGCCGGCCAAGCTGAGGGCTTTGGTCGGTTCGCCATTGGTGGCCTCCATGGCCCTCTCTACCATGTCACTACTTTGTCAGGTACAGTTACTCGCCTTTCTATTTTACATTTGATTTTAATTGCACTGTTAAAAAAACTGTTTTTCTTTTACCATGTAGTTCTTTGGTTTGAGTCCTGTTCCTTTGTCTAGAAGGAGAAGTATATCCTCTTTGGTTCCTTGGGGAACTATTGAAGGTTTTTTAGGCGGATTGTGCTTAGATTTCCATTCGTACGAACTATGGTGTTAAAGCTAAATTGAAGCCTCATTTAGATAGATTGTTCGAATATCAAATTAAACATGGGTTTTCCCTTTTTATGAGTGTTTTGGGAGAAAGTTGAGACTTTAGACAGAGGGCTTTGAATTTTAGTCGATTTAAGTTGAACTTGATTAGGGAAGCTTCTTTTGTTGGTTAGGTAACAAGTTTTGAATATTTAGCTAGATTGTTGGAATTTCAGATTAAACGTTGGTTTTCCCTTTTTATAAGTGTTTTGGGAGAAAGTTTAGACTTTAGACAGAGGACTTTGAATTTTAGTCGATTTAAGTTGAACTTGATTAGGGAAGCTTCTTTTGTTGGTTAGGTGACAAGTTTTGAATTGATAAGAGTTGTATATGGGCCCTTGAGATCTCTTGTGTTGAGAAAATGAAATTGACTGTGGAGTATGGACTATTTAGTTACTTATGTGAAATTAAACATATTTTTTATATGCAATTGTAGATGATGGGCCGGGATCATTGCGTGATGGTTGCCGTAGAAAAGAACCCCTTTGGATTGTCTTTCAAGTTTCAGGAACCATTCATCTTTCATCTTACTTGAGTGTGTCATCTTATAAGACCATTGATGGACGTGGCCAAAGGATAAAACTCACTGGAAAGGGTTTAAGGCTGAAGGAATGTGAACATGTTATAATATGCAATTTGGAGTTTGAAGGTGGTAGAGGACCGGATGTTGATGGGATTCAAATAAAACCTAACTCCAAGCACATATGGATAGACCGTTGCAGCCTTCGTGATTATGATGATGGATTGATAGATATCACACGAGGAAGCACAGATATTACAGTATCCAGGTATGGTTTATCATTGTCAGGAAAGTAACCACTGTTTGAGAAGGTTAAAACTTGCACTAATTGATATCATTAACTGGGCTTTCAGGTGTCACTTTTCACAGCATGACAAGACGATGCTCATTGGAGCAGACCCCTCTCATGTCGTTGATAGATGTATCCGTGTGACCATTCACCATTGCTTTTTTGATGGGACTCGGCAACGACATCCCCGTGTTAGATTTGGGAAGGTACATTTGTACAATAATTACACTAGAAACTGGGGCATTTATGCTGTTTGTGCGAGTGTGGAATCACAGGTGATGATTCTCCTACTATCTTAAATTGTGTTTTTGCTTAAATTTCATTGAAGGTTTCTTCATTTCAACCTGTTATGTGTTCTACTTGGAGAAAGTTAATAACAGTTTTATGTTCTACTTGACATCAGATATACTCTCAGTGCAATATATATGAAGCAGGGCAGAAGAAGGTGGCCTTCAAGTATCTTACCGAAAAGGTAACTCTTTTTTATTTGCTTCTGAATAAGTATTTGAAGTTTACTTGATAATATAGAAACCTTTTTGCATTATTTTGTATTGAGCAAAATATTATTCAGTTAGGAAGGATCTCTTGCTATCTAACGTCCATTATATGGCTCTTGAAGAAGAAAGAGATTTACCTCTCTTAATGTTCCCTCAAGTCTTACCGTGGAATCCATGCTAGGCATTCCCTTCGGTTGAGAAGCAATGAATTCTCTTCCGTATATTATCAATTGTTTTTCAAATTGTCAAATTTTTATCTTAACTGTTTAGAATGTCTATGACATTATCTCGTAGAAAGACATGAATTCTCCATGAGGTCTTGAAAGTATTTAAAAAGGGCCTCTGGCTTATGAGAACAAGACTCCACCTCATAACTAATGGTGTGCACTAAATTTTAGAGGCAGAAAAGAAGTGGGTAAGATACTATATTGGCAATTTTATTATTGCTTGAACTGGTATATTCGTTTGTGAGAGAAACCAGGATCCATCAGCAACTAGTAGTTACAACAAGCAGAGGAATGATGAGATGTCTGTAGGATCCCTTTTCAGAATAACAACATAAGTTTAAGCCATGTCTATGAATGTTGTAGTGTATTATTTAGTTTCTAATTGGTAGGGCTGATGCAAGATTTGATTATGAAGAAAGCTTATTTTAAGACACAGGATCATTTATATCTTTTATTTTCTGAAAATACTAAATTTTTTGTGATTTAATACATGTTGTCATGTAGCTATTGGCACTTAATTAATAGAAAATATTGGTCCATGGATTGGTTATACAGGCTACTGACAAAGAAGGGCCTTGCACTGGCTGCATAAGGTCCGAAGGGGATTTGTTTATATCTGGAACCCAAGCAGGCTTGTTGACTGAGAATGCTATGTCCAACTTGTTTCATCCAAGTGAATACTACCCTACATGGACTGTGGAACCTCCAACAGATACCCTTAAACATGTTATTCAGCACTGTACAGGATGGCAGTGTGTCCCTCGACCAACTGAAGCGGCCTAGTAGCTAATTGCTGCTGCAATCACCTTAAAAGATTCTGCACCTGTACATGTAGTTGCATTGTATAAATATAAATCATAATAAATTTTAATAAAACACTATGTTGTCAATTCATGGTCTTTATTGCTTTCTCTCAAGGGGGCATGATCTGTCAGTTGTAGGCCAACGACCATGTATATCGTTTTCGTTCTCATTGCCATATGTGATCAAGCTTTCTTGGCTCAGTTCTACTCGTATTCCTGTTCCTTTCATGCAATTATGCTGCAGGACCAATCAATGAGTTCTGGAAGCTGAAACAGGAAGCTGCCACGGTTGGGTTATAAAATTCAAAGAGTAAGAAAAATTGGGGTTGAAACTGAAACCTCCCCAAAACTCAGACAAGTACGGAAAATATCTGTGGTGTTTGCGACCCGGCACCATGAGAGGTTACAAAAGGTTCTAGTGTCAAAATGTTGGGTCGCATCTGTTGGAAATTTGTTGTTCTGCATACAATGCCTGTCAAATCAAATCTCTTATGAAAGGTGTGCATATCGATTTTCTAATATCCAGAAATTTCTTTGTGGTATCGAATGGTATGAGGTGTTTTTCTCGATTCGAATCTTCTTCTCTTGATTTTTTTTTTTGGTTTTTGTACTTCAGTAGCAGATTTTATTTGACTGCCAATTTCTGCTTAGCTGAAATGTTCGTGTTTTCAATTTTGGTGCAACATTTTGTCCCATCTGGTACCTCTCTTTTCACACTGGAGACAAGTTTGAAGCCACGCGATGACCCTAGTAGTTTGATTCAATATTTGGTATATTTATTTTTCTATTTAAAGAATTAAGATTGAATATTTTTAAAAAATAAAAATAAAAAATCTAATTCGAATACAATTTTTTAAATTCAACATATATATATATATATATATATATATATATGTAGCTTTCTTATATATGAAAGGTAAGGAAAAATGGTATCACAAATTCACATTTTTTAATTTTCATATCACTTATTACGAATTTATATTTTTAATTATAAAATATTCTTAAAGTTTATACCTACGTAAGGAAATTGACAGTGATTTTTTGGTTTTAGTTTTAGATATATACGAAATTATATACTCAAGTCTTTCTGCACATTTCTCTTTCAGCAGATCAGCAATGGGCAGAAAGAGGAATGAATCTCCAGTCGTAGTGACATACAGAATAAAACAGATGTGGATGGCAGTCATGTAAAAAACACATAAAAGAACCGCTAAAACTTAAAAGATCGTTATATAACTACCTCAAAGTGATCGCCGATCTTTTTTTTTACGATCATGATAGATCGCCATAAAATTAATAAACAAAAACAAAAAAAAAAAAAGAACTTTACACTCTCAACGGTGATCGCATTTGTCGCCGACGAGACGACGTCGAAGAAGACGTAGATGAACTTCCGGAATTAACTGTTCCAAAGAACAAATCCGACAAGTAATTCCCTAAATCTTCGGGGGAAAATCTGACAAATAATCTCGCGGTTCTTTCATCTCCAACGGTTGACTTTTGTGCATCGTAAAACTCCCGATATACTGTGACGAGTTTTCTAGCAATGGAAAGCTTAATCTCGTCTCGCAATTTCGAGTCGGGTACGAGGCAAGAACTCTGCTTCCAGTACACATCTTCAAAGCTTGAATTAAATTTCCTGAAACATTCTTTAGCTGCCCCCGGTGACATCGAAGCGGTTGGATTCTCCGGCAATGAAGCGAACACTTGGCCCCACGCTAACCGCTCGTAATTTGCTGCGAACTGACTCACCTTAGCTTCGTGCTTCGTGATCCATTCCTCCCCGAGTAAATACTGGAGATTCGATGTACGGACTCTGGAAATTACGTGTTGGAGATTGTTCGCTAAAAATAGGTAAGATAGTGAGACGTCTTTGTAATGCTTTGCTTTCCCGTCCAGCTTGCAGAGTAGGACGAGGATTAGCCAAGCAATTTGGACGGAGATAGGCGGCACCGGAGAGTCGTCGGAATACGGACTGTCGAAGTAGGACTTTGGTAACGATGATTTCGCAGGCGCTGGCCAGTCTGAGATAATGTCGGTGAGGACGTTGCTGTAATCAGCGAGGAGCGTGAGATAATTCATCGAGTAGATTGTTAGAGAATGCAGACCGCCGCCTGGAATCATCACTTTGGACGAGTCCTTTTGGATTGTGGACTCAAAATCTGTCAACAATGACCGCACTGACTCACTGAGTCGAACCAGTGAGTTAAGTGCTTCTGATCTGACGGCTGAAGTCGATTCAAAAGAAAAGATCGTTTCGATCTCTTGCCAGTTCTCTGAAATAGCCGTGTACATATCGAGTACACGGAACATTTTCTCCGGCGGCGATCTTTTGGTCTTGGCGGCGAGTTCGGGGAATCCAAACAAAAGCGTGGCGCCTTCTTTTGAAATCTCGGTAAAGCAGGATTCTCTGATTGAATCTGACGTAGCAAACACGTGATCGCAGAGGATTCTTTCACCAGTGAAAAGGGTCCTTATGGAAACCTTCACAGCTTCTAACCAGTTCTTGATTTTCAAATCCAGTACATCCCAGTCCATTTTATTAATCTGCGAGGAGCTCATTTTTTCGATTCCAAGCTTGTAAATTCCTTCATCGATAATTGATTTCCGAATGATTTTGTAAATATGTATGCACTCTTTAGCGTAACCGGAAGCGATCATGCAATCCGCTATCGATTTTAGATCGGACATAGCCATAGAAGAAACTTCTTCCACTTCCGAGATGGAATCCCCCACCACGCGAATTTCATCTTCCGTTGAACCTTCATCATCATAATCAGACAAGCTTGATCTGGCGGAGGTCCGCGATGATCTGGTGGAAACCGATTCTGGATCCAAGTGAGCTCGATTCATCGATAAAATCTGGTAAAACTCTTTCTGAAGCCTCTTCATTGCGATTTGCATCAAATTTTGAGCTAGAATGAGCTTTTCCGAACCGGAATCTTCAGAAACTAACAAATGCATGATTTTTTGCAGCTCGTTAACGGATCTTATAAACTGCATGGCTTCCTTCTTGCTCTCGTAGAAAAGAGAGGTCACTTTAGCGTAAGCTGACGCATCAGCATCCCATTTCATGATGATGGTAGCCGCGGCGTCGATGGTTTGCTCGATCATGGATTCGGAGATTATACGGCGACGAGTGCTGGACAGCGAGGTTGTTGAAGGTGACATGGATTGGCGAGAAAGGGCAAACGACGGCGTCCTGGAGCTGAAGCAAAGGCTCCTCATTCCTTTTCTCGGCATTTTCTGAGATGGTGAGTGTTTTGAAGCTACTTTTTGTTTGGTTTTTGTTGGCGGCAGATGAATATGAAGAAATTTGGAATTTGGAGCTTAGCTTTAAGCTTCCTTGTTACTTGGCCGAGTTTTAAGTGGAATGGGACGTTTGGTGGGAAATATATAGACGTTGGATCAACATCGCCGTTGCGTGGGAGGGAAGAACGTGGGGTTAGACTTTTGACTTTTTGAGTCAGATAGCGATCCTTTACGCGGTACACGTGTCTCCTTGTAGCCCACTTCCATGACATTCCCACAAAACCATGCAAAGAAAATATTATTTTAAAAACAAAGAAAAATATAAAGCCTGCTAAATGTAAAATCAAGCTCACAAATAAAAATTTATATTCAACACATCATATAATTTACAGTATTTATTTATAAAAATTAAAAAATCATTAAAAATAAATATTTTTTAAAATTATAAAAAATTATTATAAGAATTCTTAACTTTTAAATTTAACAACATTTAGTTCCCTAATAATATATACATACAATATATCAAATATAAACAAAAAATAAAAATAGTAATTTATTATTAATCAATTTAATCACTTGGTGGAGCAAGTAATTAACTATACAAGTTGACAACTTATTCTAATGTTGGAAAAATACAATTTAATTACATTAAATTGTGGTGGTGCCTGTGTCCTATTCCTGTTGACTCGTGACTCAAATGCCACCTCACATAGTTGAAGGAAGACCTCTTAATAAAATCACGTAAGCAGATATATCATGAATTTCCACATGTTCAAATTGATCTAGTTTACTATAAGATTTGATATAGAATATTAGTTTGATAATTACTTGGAAGTAAAGCAAATATGTTCAAAAATAAGGGTTGATAAGTTTTTTGTATTAAACTTTTCAAACAATTTCCTTGGAAATATAAAGCCACAAGCTTCCGGAACAAGAAAGCATATTTAAGAAAAGTATTAAGCCGCTTTCCCACCTCTCTCATTTGGTTTTCAATTTTCTTTATACTCTGAGTCTTACAATTTGAATAATTTGCATTCATATTTAATTATATAAAAATTATTCACAAAGATATTTGATACACGGTTGTAGCCATCAATGAATAAAATTATTACCCTTACGTAAGTACACCATCTGATTAAGAAAGACCTTGTACTCTGACAGAAAAGGTGTATACATTCTGAGTACCGGAAACAATATACATATATTTTACATGCAGATCACGAGTTAATTAAGAACTATAAGTATTAATTACTCTTTGGGTCCCCGTTTATAGTTTATATGTTCATCTTTCCTTTTTTGATGTCTTAAAATTATGTTTTTTATTTATTAAATATCTAAAATTTTTAAACCATGACGAATTCAAAATGGTGCCAATCTAAAAAATTTAAATAGATCTTTATATTTTTATTTTGTTTAATTAAGTTTTTATATTTTTATTTAGAGTCAAATAAATTTTTGTATTTTTTATTTTGAGTCAAATAAATATTTATAATTAGTAATTGATTTAGTCATAATATTATTTGTTATTCTATGTCGTGTGACACTGACGTAGTATGTTAAAATATCATAATTGATTATGATATGAGATATTAACATATCATAATTGATAATGAGATATGTTGATTTGATATGATAACATGATCATATGATATATTTTACTTTTCATATCAATATCATATTAGTATCATATAGATATAAAATGACAAACGGTATTTTTTCTAATGACAATTAGTAAATTATTAGTCATAATAACTTATTTGATCTAAAATAAAAGTACAAGAATTTGATTAAACGTAATAAAAAAATAAAAACTTATTTGAATATTCTTAAATAGTTTAAGGATTTATTTGAACATTATACCTTTTTATTATTATAAATATAAAATTTGAGACATATAGATCCACAATCTTATACATTACCCTTTAACCACCCCTTATACAAGTTTTAAGTTTTACTTTTTATATGTTTTCAAACATATATATTATATATATTTTATTTTTTGACATTACAACTTAAGAAAATTTATAAAAATTTAAATTTATTATAAAACACATTAAGATCTATTTTTTCTTAAATTTTGTGAAAATTTTAACAAAAATAAAGAATTTTCCATGTATTGATTACTCCTTATTTTTGTTTCGTAAACTTTAACTTTTAAAAAAAATTTAAAATAAAGTAACAAAAATAAATATCAAAATGAGTTTGAATTCGGGAACATATATTGTTAACAACTTAATTTTAATCAAACAAAAGCATTTAAAAAAAAAAAACAATAAAAGCATTGCATTGTATAATATGTCAAATTTCTAAATAAAAAAATTAAAAAGTTTGACCAAATTTCATTTAAAACAAGTTGAGAATATTAACTATTTTCGGTATCATGACCAGCATCCAAATCATAGGTTTACAACCCTAATCATAATGTCCAATTAATTACCTTTTCTTTTTTTTTTTTTTGATAAGTGGTCAAATTTAGCTTTAAACAAGTTGGATAACCGCAAATGCTGCAATTTGCATTTGATCATCTATTCGATTTCATTCTACGTACAAAGTATATTGATTTAGGCTTTACCCACAAACAATATTTGACTTATAGCCTATAGTCCATGATTGACTTTTCTAATTATTCTCTTGTTACAAGTTGTCACACCTACGGTGCCATTATGTTGCAACCACGTCAAATATTAACACCTGTGGAAAAAAAAAAAATAACACTTGCTGAATTATAATATGCCAACTAAGTTGAACTAATTGTGCCAATTGAAGAAAAATCCAGGCAACATTAAACAAAATTTTCGTCAAACCTATATTAACCAAGCAACATGTACTCCCCATTTATTATTTCTTTTGCTTGATTATATTAGGCAAGAAAAGTTCTTGATAAGCATTTATCCCCAAGTGCACTTTTTTGAAATCCTATCACCTTAGAAATTCAGTCAAAATACATATGTTCAATTCTCTATATCTCTGCACAAATAAATAAGTTCTATGTGTTGAACTCGATGTATAATTAGATATGCCATTATCGAAATTCAAAATGCGAAAACATATATATGATTTAACAGCGAAAATAAGATTGATCGAATTAACTATTAATTTTGAATACGTAAAATCTAATTCCTTGATCTATTAACTTTTTAGTAGGTGAGAGAATTTTAATAATTTTGTGTAGATAAGAGAAGGGACCTAGTATTAAATTTATATAATGAATACTTAATGCTACTTATTATAAGATAGTTTGCTACACAGATTTACAGTTTATTAGATAAGATCAAATTTACTTAATCTGATTTTGATAAAATACAAAAAACAAAAACAAAAACAAAAACCAAATAATATAAGTTCATACTTTGATTTTATAGAAAAATCTAACATTATGTACTAAATTGAAGTTATATATTCAAGAATTACCAAGTCATTAATCCTATTTGTGGCTTTCATTGTTATTGAAATCTTCTTCTTTCATATGATGTTTACGTGTTTTCACGGTCAATCTTCCATAGCAAACAAAATAGCTCTTTTGCTTCTGTCGTCTAACAAAAATACAAACGAAAACATATCATTATTTATGCCCACAGCTTTTGATTCCTCTCCCAAGCTCTTTTACTTTTCTTTGAACAGATCATAACATTGCAATGAACCCATGTCAAGGTTGTAATGGGGACAAGCTCCGCTTCTTACGTCCCTAAACTAGAACACAAATGAATTAACCCATAGTTAAAGAGTGGCTGCCAGAAAGGTTGGCACTGTGACCACAATATTTATATATATGCCCACAATTCCCATGCGGTGTACAAAGTCTATACCTGATAAGTCATTGCGATGGAAGTCTGTTCGGATTGTTAAATTGCTTCACACATGTATTGACAAATAGGAACACTTTTGGTTTACATATTTCTTTTGCTCATCAACTTGTGTTCTTCAGTTTTAGTGGGAACAAGGCTCAAGGTTGAGTGCAGCATGGGGTGTTTTATTTCTTCATTCAACAGGATATGTACGGCTAATGGTGTTTCCCTGTGCTGTCGGGCAGAAGAAAATGACGAATTCTAGCATGAAAAACGGCATCCATGACAGTAATGACGGAATCAAGGTTTTATATCTAAGAAAGACGAAAACAATGTAATGTTTGTAGAAATAAAATTATAATTTTTTTAAAAAATAAAGATAAAATTATAAACTTTTTTAAAAAATAAAAAAAAATTATAAAATTTTAAAAGAAAACGAGTGCCCCTACTAGCCTCCCTTCCTCCGCCTCAGCATGGCAGAGTACAAAGATCATCAATGCAAATAGATGATTTGCCCCCGCTGCCATAATAAGTCATGAAACGTGCATGGACCTGCAGACAAACTAGACAGTCTCAAGTGGTAATAACCTTAAATCACTATCCCCTTTCGACTTTAAACGCCCTAAACATTGTTGGGATCAATCTAAAAAGGTTTATCCATTTGTTTCTTAATTTTGTTCCAAAAGAAATCACATATATATATATATATGCATTCAAATATATCAAAAATTTCACCTCAAATAATTTTATTAGTTGATGATAGTATATAAGCAAGTAGGTTAACCATCATTTGCTCTTAGCTTCACCAAAATTGGATCTGCTCTTTAGCGATATTGAAATGATATAATTAAAAATAAAGCTTCTAAATTTCAAGCATAATACTCAAATAAGTTTTTAAATTATTTTAAAAAATTAAAATAAATTTTGATATTTTTATTACGTTAAATCAAATACTTATACTTTTATTTTAAATTAAATAAATTTTTATAATTAATTATTATTAATTAAAATATCACTTATCATTTTATCTTCATATAATACTGAACATGGCGTTGATATAAAAATAAAAAATACTACATAATTATATTATCATATCAAATTCATATATCAAGTTCTCATCAATTATAACATATCAATATATTACATCATCATTAATTATGATATATAAACATGTAATGTCAACGTCTAATATTTTAATTAAATCGATCATTAATATTTAAATTTTATTTAATTTAAAATAAAAATATAAAAATATAATTAAATATAATAAAAAATTAAAAAATTAAAATTTATGTTAATATTACGCCGAAATTTTACAAGACAGGGCAATAATTGTAGTGGTGCGCGGCCTCTAGACTTGCGAAAGACCCATCTAGACTATTATGCATCAATTCTTTTGACTACGAAATTTTCATTAGCCTTTTAATTTCTATACCGGTTCACGAGGTCTTTCGTGACGGCTTTAATTTGTGGTATAGTTTGAAATAATTTTACCAGGTCCAACCTGTCTTGCCGCAAGGCTCACAGCTGGGGCACCATGACCATTCCGAGGTGCCTAGGCCGAGGCAGGTAATCTTTAATTTCAGTACCAAATTTAAAATAAATAAATATAATTAAATGCCGGCAGTGGAGTCAAAAGGGCATCCAATTTAATTCTTGAACAATTACGTCATTAATTTTAAAAAAAAAAAGGGAAAAAGACTCTGAAAGGGGTTTGAATCACGTAAGCAATGAGAATGATGAAAGATTGAACAACTTTTTGTTGAATGACTTGTAAGTTTGCAATTTCAAACCCGACATTTTCCATTCCACTAGATCTTTCATATCTCATTTGATTTTTAATGAGATTATTATTATTATTGTTATTATAAGATGGAAATTAGTAAAGATTGGTCTAATCTCCTAATCAATTGAGAGAGGATTTTGAAAATTGTGGCTAAGATTTTGTTTGATAGAAAGGGTGGAAAAGGGAAAGGATGTGTAAAAAGTATTTTAATTTAAATGATCAATTTTCATGCCTTCTTAATTATTATACATCATACACTGTATCCTATCAATCAAATTTTAAGACCTACAAAAAAATTTTGGGTAATTAAGGTTTTAATCAAGTTGCCCTTTTAATTAATTAAGACACACATATTAAAATAAAAAAAAAATTTGGTCAACCAAAATATTTATACTAAATATTGCAATTCTCCTAAAGTTTCGCCAGTCTAATATACCAACCATCTTTGTCGAGGCTCCGGCACCACAAAGCAATCAGCAATCACATTACAAATCATGACAAAAAAGGGAAAATAAAATAAAATTACATGTCCTTGTCATGAAAATTTTGGCCTTGTCATTCGTCACCACTCACCACATTTGCTAACAACGTGAACGAACCTAAGCTGTTGCTTTCATCGACCAAACAATTGGTGACGTTTTGAGTTTGGAAAACCACACAGTTTTTCGATGGTCATGCATTTAATTGGAATTATTATTGTATAAAAGTCATTCATGAATTTCCAAATTTATAATTATAATTCGGAAATGAATGTCCGTCCATACAAAGTTAATAGTTACGTGCGGGATTGATTCCTGGTTACGTTTCCTCTTAAAACTAAGTCTAAACCTTTGTCTGATAGATTATGACTACAAGGCAAAGGCCGTACGTGCATGATCTGTTCTCAAAGGAAAAAGCAGAGAGAAAAACTGGTTTAAGACGACGAATATGTGCTTTCGGTAACATTTGTGTTGTTTCCAACTAATGACAAGTTGCGTAAAACGAACAATCTCTTCGAATCCGTACACGTAATTCGAACTTTCTACTTGCATAACTGAGTAGATTGTCAAGGCTCCCCTACTGACAGTGATAGGGGACGTACGGTTCATGCACGATCATTCCAAGAGAAACTGACAATTCTTTGGTCCGACATGAAGTTTTGGTTTGCTCACCTTGCTTATTTAAAGCTAATAGAAACTCTACAAAGATATATCTTGCTGTAGCCTGTAGATGTAATGTATTAAGTTAATGAGCTATGCTGAAGGGTGTACAGCATTGACCTGATTCAGAGAGTTCAGCCAGTGGCGTGCCATGAATTTATGCTACATGAGATCTCAGGCTTATAGGTTAGATATAATTGGATTCACATATATATGCTATGGTGCAAGACTCTGAAGGAAAGCTTTAATGACAACTTCCTACTTACATGGCTTACATGCAACCGCTCACGTCCATGGCAGCAGCGCCAGCAGCAACGTGAGAATAGAAATGAATGGACTTGAAACCCTTTTGTAGACAAAAGCGTTTGACAATGTAGTGTTCAACTGTTGTTGGGTGTCTTTTAAGCCATTATTTCCTTCTACAAGCTGCCAACTTGTTTTGAAATATCCACATCTATATATCTTTGCATCCATATAATTTTTCCCCTTGGTCTAAAGCAGATATAATCCTTCCCGTCCTTTAACACCTAATTCTTTAATGAATCTAAATTTCAATTTTCCAGGTTCTTAATATACCTACTTTGATTTTATATAATATGTGTTAATATTGAATATTCATGATACATTATTAATCATAATTTTAAACATGAACAAATTGAAACCCAGAAAAATTTGGATCACAATGTTAGTGTCATGTCAAGCACTGCAGAGGAAGTAAGACATTTCAAGTACCATATCGAGCAAGTAAGAGGATTTTGAGATTTTTATAAGCATGGACGATAAATATTTGGTCAAATTAGTAAAGTGTTTCAATCTCATATAGAGTAGGTAAAGATATTTTGAGAGATTTATTAATGTGAGTATTGAATGATTTTTTAAAAAGAAAATAATGATCTCGTGACATCATCCTATAATACTAATTTCCCCGTGCAAAAAAATTATGGCAGCTGCTGCCCTATTTGTCAATTTAGGCCAATTTCGAAATGAAAATTGATTTGACAAATGAGTTCCAAAATAGCAGCTGCCCTATAGCAAGAAAACAAAGTACGTCGTGACAATCATGGTGCAGAACTAAGAGGAAAGAATAATTTCAAAGGTTGAGTATCTGGTACACAAGTTTCATATTCTTTCGCCCCCAGAATGACTATAAAGACTAAAAGAAGGAATTAATTTGATGTGTTTACACTTAGGAACTAACGAGTTCTTGCTTCTAAATATTGTTGAATTATATACTTGCAAACAGGACCACTGTTATTGAAAACTGTACCTTTGGAAATTTGGGTATCCCATTCCAATGTGTTGTTGATTTGGAAATCATGGGTTTGAATTCCCATTTGTTAATTGAATGATATTTGGTGATGATTTCTCTACATATTCATCTCCGTAGGGGTAAACAAAACAAAATCAGATCAACTATTTATTCAAATTAAATGTGATTTGAGTAAATGGTTTAATCTAATTGGTCTATTAGATCAATTGATTCAAAATGTTTGATTTAATTGGTTTTTTAGTCAGTTTTCGATTTTAAAGTTTTTAGACTAATCCATCCAAAAAATCAAACTAATTATATATATATATATATTAATATATATAACTTTTTTAATATATATTAAGAAAAATTGATAGTAAACTTAATTAATAATATACTTAAAATATCTTAGTTTATTTTGTATACATATGCAAATCATAATTATAGTAATTTAATTTTAATTATATATATTATTTATAAATATGTATTAATATGAAATTACAAGTTATAACTTTTAAATGATATAACTTATATGTTAAAATTGTAATATATGATAGTAAATATCCTAAATATTAATATGTTATAATTATTACACCTTAGTAATGTTTCGTAATATAAAGTGCTATGAATATATATAATTGTATAAATATTATTTATATTTAATTTATACATAAGTATTACAATAACTTATAATAAACTTTATATATGTGATTACACTTAATAACCTTATTAATTATTACCTTAGTTTTTATAACATATTATTTATACAAATTTTGATGTAAAACTTTATAACATATAAGTTGTATCATTAGTTTCATATATATAATAAAGTAATATTTTATATATACAATATTTAATTTATGCATACTTTGTATATTTTATTAATATGGATGAAATTTATAAATTTTAATATTATAATTTGTACAAAAAAAGTGATAAAATTTTAGTCTATTGATCCAAAATCAAACTGATCAAATCAATTTTATATTTGGTCGATTTTGTATTTCTTTACGTTTGGTCTGTTTTGATTAATTTTTTAAAAATGTTTGATTTATTTGGCTTTTAGGTATGGTGGACCAAATCATCTAATCCACTCATTTACTCATCCAACTAGATTCATAAATTTTTAGCATAAAACATTATGGTGAGATAGAGGTCAAAATTCCAATTGAAAGAAACAATTGTATTTCTTTTTTATTTTAGCTATTAAATTGACAGCATCATAAGTTTATATTTTCAATTCAAAATACATATATATTACGTGAAAAAAGGTTCTTATTTATAAATTTAAAAGTGGCTAATATTAAACACAGCTGGCCATTCTATACAGCCTTAAGTTTTCTGACTGCAAAGAGCAAAAGGATGAGGTCTAGTATGGTAAACCAGGCTAGAGAAGCAATCATCAGACCGCATAGCGCAGTGGATTAGCGCGTTTGACTTCGGATCAAAAGGTCGTGGGTTCGACTCCCACTGTGGTCGAGTTTAAAACAAAGCGTTTACTTTTAGGTATTTTGCGTTTGAAATTGGAAGCTTATTAATGGCCAAAAATGGCAACTTGTTAGCCCAATGAGATATGGCTGAGCCCTATAAATGTTTCGGCCTGACCCTATACTCAAATTCCTACAATCTGCCTGACCCCACAAGTGCTACTTCCACCTATGTAAAATCCTGGATTCAATTTCAATTGACCCCTAACAAGTGGTCTAGATTCTACTAAATATCTAATATTTCATTAATTTGGCTGCTGATTATTACCTAGCAATACGTCATCAATGGCACAGCCCTGGCTCTATATCAGGGATCGCTGATTATTGTTTGTGCTCAATTGTTTCTGACACACAAAATTGACCAAACTATCATTCTCTTTTCCTTGTTTTTTCCCTCTAATTGAACTTCCACAAATGAACTTGAGTCCCAAAAAGATCCTCTCCATGGTTACTTCATCCCACTGTCCTGTTGTCTTAACAGCGTGAATTTCCTTTATTTCCATAGCAATCACTTTTACCAAGAGCATGCGCTGCTCACATCGAGTTGTAACTGTAGGGAAAACAGGAAGAGAGGGAGGAGGAGGAAGGGAGAATGTGGGAAAAGGAAACTGTTCAAAATGAGGTATTAAATAACAGACAAAGGTGTACCTAAGCTTGTTGATTCAGCATTAAACAAGGTTTTTGACAAGGACTTGCATGAGTTAAGAACACATTCTGAGATGAGAAATCATATTATAAATGCTCAAGCAAGATGTTCTTACGGAAAAACTGATAAAGGGACAAAAAATGATGCTCATATAGGCTGCATCTAAACCGCGATTCAGAACTTTTTAGACTTCTAAACAAGTAACTCACACAAAAAAAGAAAAAGAACACTTGGCTCCATTACACTTTGATGGCATATTTCCTTAATGGGAAATACATCTCCCTCTTCTTTTCTCGCTCTGTCTTCAAAGATGCCTGCATTAAAAGCCAGAATAACAAATTAGTGCATTAAAACATTGTTGGGAGAAATGCAGGATTACCTGCAAAAATAGCTTTACAAAAAGAAAAGAGTGATTGTAAACTTCGGGAAGAAGTATCAAAAGTACATCAATTCAAGTCTTTTCAGTAGACTATTGCCCTACCAAACACCAAGAAAAAAAAAAAGAAAGGAACAACCAACCATAATCCTTGAATTTAACTATAACATACATCCACACTATGTCAAAGCTACAAAGCATAACCAAGGATTAGTCATCATCCAAATTTAAGGTTCCTTATATGCTTGAGGACCATGAAACAGATAATTGTGCACTAAAAAAAATTAAGCTAATTCATAAATTATCATATATATAAAAGAGTGCTTAGCTTAGTTTTGTTCAACTTTAAGTCCCTGTAACTCATCAAAATCTTCACCTCATTAACTACCAAACCTGTAACTCTTTTTTGGCTCATCAAAGTTGCAATTTCTAAACCTAAGGCTATCATCAATAAGAAAGAGGCTGCTTTTTGTTTGGTCCCTCCCCGTTCTCTTGCTTTTTGTAATCATATATCATCAATCAAGTAAAAACACATTCGTCACAAACACATCTATTCTATCACTCAACTTTCAGCCATGTCTTCTAGTTAAAAAACAAAATCGGATGAAGATTTTGCCCTCAGGACATAATTCTGACGCTTAAAATCCTAGGGTTAGAACTTATCAATGAGAAGGGTTTCCATCATTCTAAGTGCCAAAATTATGTACTAATGTTGGAACTCACCAATGAGAAGGGGTAACCATAATTCTAAGTGCTAGAATAATGTAATTATGAATTAGATTAGTAATTTTTTCTCTAATATACAATTATTTGTTTCATGATCCTCGAGCAAAAAAAAAAGAGCCTTACATTCTTTAGTTAAATGAGTTCCAACGTCAATACCTAGTTCTGGCACTAGTTCAACATTAAAATTCCGATCCTTACCTGGTTGATTGATATATCTTTCATGTAATGCACTTCACAGCACAGTGGATTAGCGTGTTTGACTTCAGATTAAAAGGTGAGGGATTCTACTCTCACTGTGGTCATTTGTAAAACAAAGTCTAATTTAGGTTTTTAGGGTTTGAAATTGGAAGCTGATTAATGACCAAAATGGCTACTTGTTAGCCCAATGAGAAATGGCTGAGCCCTACAAAAGTTACGGCCTGACCTCATACTCAAATTTGTACAACCTGCCAGACCATATAGGAGCCACACCATCTATGCAAAACCCTAGAGTCAATCTGAATTGACCACTAATAAATGGTCCAAATTTTACAAAATATCTAATATTTCATTACTTTGATTGATTTGCCTAGCAATAGCTCATCAATGGCACAGCTCTGGACCAGGGATTGCTGATTATTGTTGGTGGTCAATTTCTGCATATCGTGCAATGGTAAACAAAATTGACCAAGCTATCACGCTCTTTTCCTTCTTGTTTTCCTCCAATTAAAACATTGTTGGAAAAAATGCAGGATTACTTGCAAATATAGCTTTGCAAAAAGAAAGAAGAGATTGTAAACTTCAGGAAAAAGTATCAAAAGTACCATCAATTCAGGTCCTTTCAGTAGACTATTGCCCTACCAAACACCAAGAAAAAAAGAAAGAAAGAAAGAACCAACCATAATCCTTGAATTTAACTATATGATACATCCACACTATGCCAAACCCACAGAGAGTAACCAAGGTTCAGTCATCATCCAAATTTAAGGCTCTTTATATGCCTGAGCACCATAAAACAGATAATTGTGTACTAAAAAAATATTAAGCTAATTCATAAATTATCATAAATATAAAAGAATGCTTAGCTTAGTTTTGTTCAAACTTCAACATCCCTGTAACTCATTAAAATCTACACCTCATTAATTACCAAAGGGGTAACTCTTTTTTGACTCATCAAAGTGGCAACTTCTAAACCTTAGGCTATCATCAACGAGAAGGAGGCTGCATTTGGTTTGGTCCCTTCCCCTGCTCTTCCTTTTTCTATTTATGTATCATCAATCAAGTAAAAACACATTCGCCACAAACACATCTATTCTATCACTCAACTTTTAATACTAGAAACAAAACCAGATGAAGATTTTGTCCCTGATTCTGTCAATACATAATTCTGGCACTTAAGATCCTGGGGTTAGGACTTATCAATGACTAGGGGTTGCCAAAATTATGTACTAATGTTGGAACCCATCAATGAGAAGGGGTAACCATAATTCTAAGTGCTAGAATTATGTAATTATGTTGTTTTTCAGAATCATGAACAATATCTTCATCCGATCTTATTCTTTTACAACTAAGCTAAGCTAAGCATTCTTTTCCATCTCTAACAATTAATGAATTAGTTTAGAACTTTTTTTTCTAATATACAATTATTTTTTTCATGATCCTCAGGCAAAAAAGAGAGCCTTATATTCTTTGCTAAATGAGTTCCACCGTCAACACCAAATTCTGGCACTCGTTCAACATTAAAATTCCAATCCTTAACAGGTTGATTGATATATCTTTCATGTAATGCACTTCATTATGCAACTGATCGATCCCCGGGAAAACCTTGGCTCCTGCTATAACAAGATTTATTATGAATACAAAACAATTACCCCCCATTGCATCCTATAGAGAAACTAAGATTACGAGACACTGAAAGGATATGCCTCCATTCCATAAAATCCACCCACAGTTCCATTTCAGGCCTCAACCATTCCAAGCCCTACATTGTTAGCTACAAATCTACGAAAGCCATTGGAAAACGCTGAGCTCCTGAAAACTATATATATTGCACTACATTATTGTCTATGCCATCACAAACCAAGCCAACCACCATCAGATAAGCTAGCTTTAAAGTATCAATCTTATCATCACGACACAGTAATTCTTTGTATATATACATAATATTCAACCACATAAACTACCAACATTTCAATAAGTGAAATTTTAAAAAATATAAAAATTTTAATAAACCTGGTGTTTAGTAAGGCGTCGGCGAATGGCACGTGTCTTCTTGGGACGGAGATCCAAAGGAAGGAACTTCTTCTTCTTATAAGCTTCCCGAAAGGCCGCTTTTTGCTTCTGCGATATCACCGTCAAAACCTGCGCGATCGATAACCTCACAACTTTTCTGCACCCAAAAAAGTTATACATTTCAGAATCAATAAATGTAAGGGGAATTAAAGAGAAAATGAGAGGGTAAATATGGGTAATTGTTTCATTTTCGAGAGCTTGTTAGGGGCACTGCCGGTGACCTTAGCAACGCGGAGGAGAGCGAGCTCTGCTTTCAAGTCCTTCAATTGGCTCAACAGCTCCGCCTTGGACTTGTTCCTCAGCTCGTGAACCTTTATCCTCGCTTTCCAACCCCCCCAAAAACAAAAACAAAATCACATCAAATTAGGCATAAAAAAGAAATCAACTTTGAAATTGAAAAGGACCTGAATTTGCGTTTGTTCATCTTACCCATTGTAAGCTTTGCTGCCACGGCTGTGCTCTTCTCTGTCAAAACCCTGGAAATTGGAAGCTTTCGTTTTGTTGACTGAGAGGCAAAACTAAGGCTCTGGATCGCTCCAAGCTGGCGGGCTTTTCCTAATTAGGGCTTCATTTCTTGACCCAATGAGGCATTTAACGTTTAGGCTGGGCCTTGAATGGTGGGAGGAAGGGACTCCATGCCCACATCTATTTGGGAATAATTTTGCAAATTATTGATCTTAATTTCCACACCATTTCCCCCCCTAATTTAAATTATTGATCAAAGGGTTTAATGAATTGAAACATCATGGGATTTTGTTGTTAAAATTTAATGTAAGTAGGTTAAAGTCTTTTGTCTATGTTGTGGTTTGTAACCATCAACCATTTCCTCACTTTTATTTCCCATTGCCTTGTCAATGATTTCTTCAGTTGGATGGAAGCATGTGCGGTTCTTAGTGTTGGGTCCTTTGATCTACATGCAATGCTTTTATAACAATGTTTGCACAACGTGCTGACATGACAGCAATATGTAAATTTCTAATCAAAGCAAAATTAAATTTTTTAGATTTAAATCTTGAAAAAAAAATATAAGACTCATGATATGACATGCATCTACTTATATAAAATCAATAATTAATTATTACAAAATTTACATAAAAAAAAAGTAATTTCCACCTTCAGTTCTTGCAATTCAAACATCTTACAAATATTTTTCTTTCAATTAACATCTCGAGATTATATTGTTAATTTTGTTTAACGAAATTATCTAATACCCTCTACTCAAAATTTATTTATTCATATTTTTATGACTTTATTAAATAAATTAATAATTTAATTTTTTATGAGAACGAAAATTATTCAGGGGGAACATTGATTAATAATATCTAGTACTTAGTATTTGAAAATTGATATTTCAAGTCAAAATGCATGAAGCTTGTAAGCATTCTTTATGCATCATTAATATGCTAAAATAGGAATAAAATTTATTAATTTTTTTAATTGCATAAAAGGAATTTGAATTTATATCTTAAATAAGCGGCCAATGAGCTAAATATTCTGATGCCACTAAGATGATCATCCAATAGAGAAAAAATCACAGCCGTAGAAACATAGTACTGTCTGGGGAAGCATGGCGCCTAATTTTGGTCGTGTATCCACCGGAATACTAAACCGATTCTCTTCTAAATTACTCAATCTCGTGCTCTTGTAACTACTTTTCAAGAAAATGACCCCCTCCCATATCTTTTCTTGCCTCTCTCAATTTCTCTGACTCTAGCTCTATTCAATTTTTGGGTAAAAAGCAATGAATTGAAACGTGTTCCAGGCTTCCAGCTTCAACTTCAGCTTCACTCCTTCAACCCCATAAAAACCAAAGCCAAACCCAAGAGAAGAATAGCTGAAGAAAGAAGAAGGATTTCTTCATTCATTGAATTCCTAGAAAACCAGAGATGAAACAGTTACACAAGCAATCAAGCGTGAACCATAGGCGAGATGAGGAGATCCCATCCAACCAAACACCTCCTTACTCACCCAAATCCTTAAAACAACCCAGATCTCTCCCTAGATCCATTAACTATCTCTTCAAAGAACAACGACTTCTTTTTATCCTCGTCGGCATTTTAATTGGCTCCACTTTTTTCATCCTCCAGCCCACTCTCTCCCGTTTAGGCCCAACCGAGGTCCGTTCCTCAATCCCCAGATCTTTTTCCACCGACACCACCACTACCACCACCGCCGCCGCCTCCATTTCCCACACCCAGGACTCCTCCGGTTCATATTCCACCGATTCCAACAAGCGCTTTCATGGCAAGGTAGGGCGTGTCCCTGTTGGGATCGGACGGCGGAGAATGAGGATCGTGGTCACGGGCGGGGCGGGGTTCGTTGGGAGTCATCTTGTTGATAAGCTAATTGGAAGAGGCGATGAGGTGATTGTTATTGATAATTTCTTCACTGGGAGGAAAGAGAATGTGGTTCATCTTTTTGGGAATCCGAGGTTCGAACTCATTCGACACGACGTCGTTGAGCCTATTCTCTTAGAAGTGGATCAGATCTATCACTTAGCTTGCCCTGCTTCTCCGGTTCATTATAAATATAATCCCGTTAAAACCATCATATCCTTTACTTTTCATGTCCATTTCGCATTAGCATTGGGCATTTGAAGTTTGTTTTTGCATTTTTATCCATGTTTTAATTATTGTTTTGGATAGAATATGGTGCGTTTTTGTGTTTGATTGAATAATGTTTAATTATTTGAGATCCTTGACTTGGTGAGTTTTACAAGACAAATGTGATGGGTACTCTTAATATGTTGGGACTTGCAAAGAGAGTGGGGGCGAGGTTTTTGCTGACCAGCACGAGTGAGGTTTATGGTGATCCGCTTCAGCATCCTCAGAAAGAGACCTACTGGGGAAATGTCAATCCAATTGGTAAGCAGCTAGTATCAGTGCCTCAATTTTTTGTTTTGGTGGCTTGTTTCTCTGTTATATGTTTGTCTAATTTGGTGAATGTGGTCATTAGGCGAGAGGAGTTGCTATGATGAAGGAAAAAGGACTGCTGAAACCTTAACTATGGATTATCATCGAGGTGCAGATGTTGAGGTATGGTTTTTGATATTTTTTTGTATCTGAATTACATTGGCATGATTGATTTATGTACCAGATGATAGGATATCGAGCACCTGCTGTAGAAATTATATGTTGTAATATTCCTGGCACCTAATTTTAATAAATCCCATGGCATTGACAGTCCAGTTGTTCATCGTTTTACTGGCATTTCAGAATCTTAGTAGGACGATTTTAGCATATCTTTCTACACTGGCATGATGTAGTATTATTACTTGCAGCACTATGGCCTTTGACGCTTAATGAGGTAAAATACCTTGTGATAGGTTAATTAGTGCTTCCTTGAGTGGCCAAACAACTGACTCTTGATCATGGGTAATGTAATATACATGGATAATCATGGAATTTGTAGTAAATAAAATTTCATTGTCCACACGCAAACTGGTCAACTTGAGGAAAGGTTGGGGTCAAAATGCACAATTTTCTTTTAGTAATGAGCTTAATGTATATGTGAAGTCTAATTTACAAATCTTTTTCTTAAGAATGTGCTAAAAGAGTATGCGTTAATGCCTTCAGAAATGTATATTAAACTCGCAACAGTAGTGAAGCAAGGTTGGCCAGATCCTGTTTTGGTCAGTCAGTTGCAACTTTGAACTGATAATCTGATCCTTACCCAAAAACTAAAAGATAGACTTTCATTATTTGACCATGACTTGAATCTGCATCTTACTACAACTTAATGCCTTCTGCTTCCCCTGTATTACACAAGTTTCACATGAGTATCATGAATAATGTATTTGAATCGGTGATTATAAAGGTCAGATGTCATATGGAAGATATTCTACATGTGATGATCAAATGATGATGCTTGCTGTTTGCAGGTTCGAATTGCTCGCATTTTCAATACTTATGGGCCTCGTATGTGCTTGGATGATGGACGTGTTGTTAGCAATTTTGTTGCTCAGGTTGACTTATACTTCTAATATTTTTTGGCATTCATGTACAGAAATTGGTTGAGATTTGGATTATGTAACATTTGCTAATAACTGTAGCTTTGTTTTTCAGGCCATCCGTAAGCAACCAATGACTGTTTATGGTGATGGGAAACAAACACGAAGCTTCCAATATGTTTCAGATTTGGTATGGCTGGTTATTATCCTTGTTAGGTTTCTGATGCTGCCATTTTTTCAGTCGCAGCTGCAAATACAAAGTGACTTGAGCATTTATATTGGTATTTGAATTGTGAAAACAAGAGAGAAGAGGGAAGTGGAAAGAAGTTTGGTAATTTCTCGTTTGAATTGGAGTGAGAAGTAAAAACTAGTTATACGATTCCTTTAATTTGAACAGTTAAAAGTGAGATGATTTTGGAAGTAACAAACATGTGAATACATACAATTGGAGATTATTTCATCTGTGGCTCATCAATGACAGGTGGATGGACTTGTTGCTTTAATGGAAGGTGAGCATGTAGGGCCTTTCAATCTGGGCAACCCAGGAGAGTTCACTATGCTTGAATTGGCGGAGGTTTGTCTTCCTCGATGCATTTTGCTTTCCATTAAGTTTATGTGAATCTTAGCATTCACAGAGCCCTTCCAAATTCATTTTCCTCCTAACCTTCAGGTTGTCAAAGAAACGATTGATCCGAGTGCAACGATAGAATATAAACCAAATACAGCAGATGATCCACATATGAGGAAACCTGATATCAGCAAAGCCAAGGAGTTGCTCAACTGGCAGCCAAAAATCTCCCTAAGAGAGGGGTTGCCTCTTATGGTGAGTGATTTCCGGAATCGCATTTTGAACGAAGATGAAGGAAAGGGAGCTTAGGTGAACAAGGAAAAAAAAATATAGCGAAACAAAGTATGTATAGTGTGAAGAGTATCTGTATGTTGTCAAGGCATTTTCTTAATATCATCCTTACTATGCATTTCCTGGAAATTTAGCAGTACAACCCCCTCTATAGGAAGATCTGTTGTTCCTTCTATGATAATCAGTTCTAATTGTTCACATCTGCACTGTGCATTTGTTTGCACAGAGTCAAGTTTTGACTACTTTTAAAGTTCCCTTGCCCTCAATGGACACATCAGGGTGGATACTAGTATCATCTTTTGAGAGCTATCATTAAGGTGAATAGGAGCAATTCGCTTAGATCATGTAGGTGGTTGCTTTTTTAGTCCTTGCCCTCTGGGGCTTTGCTGGTTCAGGAGAAGTTGAATGTTCATCTTGGTGGGCATGACTTGATTGTTTAAAGGCGTTTATGCCTTTCAAAGGCTTCACTTGGGCTTTGATTGGATTTAGCGCATTTGTAAGTTATTCTTTCTTCTAAGTTCTAGCAATAAAATTTGCTTTATTTTTCCATATTTTCCCTTTTTTTTTTGTTTCATTTTGGGGAAAGATAAAAAAGAAAAGGAAAGAAAGAAGGAAAGCAAGTCTTTGGGTGGGATGGGCTGGTTGGATATGGACCACTGGTCGTTCCGAAAACTTTTTGCTTGGGCTTTGGTTGGGTCAGTCTAGTCCAAAGTTGAATGGAAGTGAGATTCTCATCAAACCTTTCTTCAATATTCCATTTGGCGCACACCCGAGTAAATGTTACCACTCAGCAATATATCTCATCTCTTCTAATGGTCGTAATAAAAAACTTCTCATCACATTATCCAGCCCAGATCACAGAGTAAAGATCAGTTCCTTTCGGCCATTTTCTTTGTGAAGGGAAAGTTGGAAAATTGGGATAAAAAGGGCATGGTCTTAACCAGGGACACTCGGGTCGGGGACCATAAGAAGAATAAAGGGGAAAGTTAAAGTCGTTGTGCCCAACCCATCTTTCCTCGGTTCTTAGTTCTTTTCCTTCCTATGGTTTTCTTTTTCTAATCAAATCATTGGTTAATAATAAGATTTTCCTTTTCCTCTCCCACAGGGTAAGGTAGCTCCACTACCAGGTACAATAATTTGCTAAAGTGATATGTCGAACCCAAAGAAAAGAACAGGCCTTTATGTAGTACCAGGTACCTACATTTCCCTGCGTTACACCATCAAATCTTTTCTGAAATAAATTGCAACACCCTTCTTGGAAGGTATTATCAAGTTAAATTTAAACCAGTTCAGGCAAGCCATCAACACTAATATATAGCAGTAAATAGGATTCTGTTGGCTTACAACTCTCATAATTCCCCCCACTTCCTATACTACCAAAATGTCGTAACTGATTTGAATTTTTGAAGTTGATATAACATTGGGTGTTAGGTGCAAATGAAGTAATTGATTTTGAAAGGTTTCAATGCAAAGGAAAATGTTATATGACAAGCACTTAGATTGAAAATGCCTAGAAGAAAGAGATATTTGTGAGGTTGAATATATGTATATATCTGTGGGCATAATCAGAAGTTTATGACCCTGAAAAGAAAAAGAAAGGTGATAGGAGAGCAGGTTAATGGAAAGGAAAAGATAGCTATAGCTGATCAATAAGCAAAGGGACCCCTTCATTATTTCCACTAAGAAAAGCCTCAGCAAGGAAAGAGAAATGGGTTGTTGGTCAATATATGAAAACTCTTGAATGGGTCCAAGGCCGAAGGGGTTGGGAATTTAGGATATAAAAGGAGAGGAGAAAGAAAAAGAAGTACAGCCACATCGAAGCATCTGATTCCACCAGGTTTTGTGAAGGAGGATTTGAGTTAAGAAAGTGGCTTTGTGTCTCATCCATCTACAATTCCAAAGGGTTTTATATATCTGGCAGCATATGTTCTATAAGAATCTGAATAAAATCATTAATGATAATAATTGTGTATTGCAGGAACAACTGGGCCTGCCTGTTTGTGTTACTGCTATGCCTTTGAGAGTGTGCATGTGTAATTAGACTGGGCGTGGGGCATTTTCCCTTTTCTATTTCTTCTTCTATTTGATCTTTTTCTGCTTGGTTTTAAATAACAATTCAAAGTTTCAAGCATTCTAAGCCATGGTTCATGGACCACAGAGTTTTAATTCTTCACCAACTACCTCATGAATTATGATTTTAAAGCCTATCTGGAACTCAAATAATTGAGAAATAAGTTGATTTTCAATGCTGTTGGTTTTCGAAGGGATTGCTATTGACTTCCTTTCATTAAACTTCATGAAGGAGACTGACTGGTTCTTTTCCATATTGCAGCTGGGGCAAGTAAAGCTAAGCTTGTTGTGGCACCTTGGGTTTTAGAATTTTGACAGAAGGGTAGGGTTTCCTGACCAGTAATCAAAACTCATTGATGTTTTCCACCAACCCCAAGTAGAGGCCATTTCCCATTTTTCTAATCAATGGAGAAAACATCTGTGGTTTTAATTAATGTCATGTAGACAGCAAACATAGACAAGAGAAATTAATGTAATAAACCATGATCTTGCTCTTTAAGTGTCCTGCCTGCCTTGTCAATAAATGTAGCATACTATATAGCAAGCTGGTTGCTAATAAAATTTTTACCGTTGCTCTGTCTCATATGAGCCCTTAGGCAGTTGACATGCTTTCCTTTCGAAAATTGAATTCACAGACAGTAGCCTGATAAGTAGGCCATCCCCCACCTGACCAACAGATCAGGAGGCATTTTGCAGTCAAAATTGTTCATGCTTGTATCAAAAACGATGAAATTTTTTTTTGGGTTAAACAATAGTTTTATAATCAGGCTAACGTGTCATATGAAACTGGTCGCGTGAACTCTATGTTGTCTCCAAGAATGGGATCTGATAAATTATTGTATGTTCACAGTGGAAGTACTAATTAAGTATGATTTATCAGAACCATATGTGCTAGTGTTGAGCATCATGTTCTTGTTAATCTCCTGATTAAAAAACAAAGATGGAGCCATACTTGGAAAAGAATATTAATTTTTGGAACATAAAATTAGGGCAAACACAACCATGGTACAAAGTGCTGGGAGGTACTGTGAGAAGGTCCTATACAGAGAAAGACTGGAAAGAACTTCCACAAAGGCTTTTAGCCCCATTGTTAAGAGATTTACATACAGTATTTTGAATTACTCATTAAAAGAACAAGCTAGCTAAGTCTCTACTTTGGGTCATTTTCATCCAATTGACATTTAACACCTCAAAAAAGGGTTGGTTGCATCTTATTACAGATCAGATTCTGCTATTCTATTTTGCCCCTTCTAGTGAAAGCATGAAAATTAGCAAAGGTATTGTAACAATTGTGCTAAGAATTGTAGTCAGATAGACACCTTTCAATCAAATTATTATGAATCCAATCTAACAATTTTGTGATGTGGCAACATATTCATTGGAGAGTAAGGCTAATTTTTGTATTTCAATATGTAGAGTTTTGGCTACAGAAACCTGTAGATATACAATACAGTCGTGTTGGGTAGTCCATGACATATTCTGTTTTCTTTTCTTTTTGAGGTATTTTTTATCTTCTTTTGCATGTAACCTTTTAACTCTCTTCTCTCTCCTCCTTTATGCAAGAAGTCAAGAAACCAAGCATAAAAGCAGAACAACCAACCTTCTTTTGGAAGTTCTTCTCTTTCTCTCTCTTCTTATGCAGATTCTCTAAACCACTAGTTATCCTTGAGTGCTATCAATATCAAAACTCAAAAGAAAGAAAGAAAAAGAAGATGAAACGAATGGATATCTTCTGTGCATCCCAAGCTTCAACAGCCATATGTTTGACCATGGATCAAGCCTCATCCTCTTGCTCCTCAGCATCCGCCATTCAGCTTGGTGGCCGAGCCATCGACCGCCACAACCCCATCATTCGAGACGCCAAGAGATTCACCAGAACTCTGCCTTCCAACCCTTGTACATCTCAGCCGCCGCCAATCAATCCTTTGCCTTACCATCAGCTTAGGAAGACCGAGAAAAGGTCTTCATCAAGCAAGCCAAATGATCATACAAAGAAGAGTTCTGCAGCTTCAGCTAAGTCCAAAGATCACAAGAAGAAAAGCTCGACTATGAGCAGTTCATTGAAGCCAACTGATCATACCGTTAGCAGGAAAAGCACTTCTGACATAAAAGATGCAGATTCTGGTAGGAAGAGCTTTGCCAAGGCGGTCGATTTTGTCACCCCTCCTGGCTCCTCTAGGTACCTCTTGGGTGACGCTGCGCTTTTCGATGGAATATCGGATTATGATCCAGTTTGGGCATTGGTTCCTGCCGAAACAAAGAACATTCAAGCTATAAAGCAAGATCAATCCGTTGTTTCGAAACCCTCTTCCTCCTCTCTCTCAGAGAAGCCTTCTGCAGACCAGGTTTTTTCCTCCTTTCTTTCATTTATCACCATCAATTTTAGTTGAACTTTCAATTTTGCATAGCCTGCTGGGAACATTGCTGAATATGAGGCATCTTCAGGTTTATATTCTTCAGAATGTGCAATCTGAGAACTATTACAGGCCAGGGTGGTGGTAAACTTCAGCACTTTCGTAAATTCTAATTCCCTATCAATTTGCTTTCAGGTTGTGGTTTTAAGGGTGTCATTGCACTGCAAAGGCTGTGAAGGAAAAGTGAGGAAACATCTATCTAGAATGGAAGGTATCACTGTCACTTCTCCTCCACTTTAGCCTATGGTGTAACAAAAACTTCAGGACTGTCACTATTTTTTTCCACTGCCTTTATTGTACTTTTACCAAGTACCTATTTATAGATAAATGGCTGTAAGCTCAATTCCTATCTTTTACACTTCCATGAATTGGAGTTCACACCAAAATTTACAAAGAACTTAGCATAGATCTTTTGTAATGATTTGACCAGGAGTGACATCCTTCAGCATCGACTTCGCAGCAAAGAAGGTGACAATTGTTGGAGATGTAACACCATTAGGGGTCCTGGCAAGTGTGTCAAAGGTGAAGAGTGCACAATTGTGGACATCGTCAATGTCTGCCTCATCTGCATCGACAGCTCTTGCCTCTGGCAATTTAGCAACCAAGAAATAATACTAATAGCAATGTTTTGAAGAAGAAATCTAAAGAAATTAGACTACTTTTGCTTGTGAACCTGATAAATTTAGTGTGTACATGGAACTTGGTATTGGTAGCCGAATCAGAATCTCTGTTGCTTGGACAAAAGTTGAAAAAAAAAAAAGTAGTGGGGAAGTTATTTGGTTCTCTTTTGCCAACTATGTTCTAAGGGATTCTCTCGTTTCTATTTGGGAAAAAGGAGTGCCATCTTTTACGCATTCACAAGAATCACAACAAACTGAAAGTCTGCTTAGGCCATGGCCCATTCACTCATTTTGTCCCCCCATGGTGGGTTTTGCCACGAATCTGCTATCGCTTTGTGCTTCCCTATAACATATTCCCCTTTTTGATTTTAGCATAACTAATCAAATTAACTATTCACCTCAATTTTCTTTAGGAATTCGTAAAATAATGTTGATTTACAGGCTCAAGGCCATTTCCTTGTTACATCTTTCAATATCTTCAGCAGTTTATCCAGGGTAAAATATACAACAGATCATGATTGAGAACTTCACAAGGAAGCAAACAAAGAGAAAACAACTAGTACTGCTATCTTTCTGACTTCAGACCCAGTTTTACTTTCTGTAAACCTGTTAATGGAGCTTGGGGAAAACTACAAATCCAGGTGGCGAATGAGGAGTAGAAAAAGCCTGTAAACTTGATAAAGCCAATGGGGCATTCTTCATAGCAACTATTGGTTCCCTCAAACCCCATACTGCTCATCTTCTTACACATTGCGTTTTGGAAAGACTAATCAGCCTTCTTTCGGTCCTCAACTCCCCATCCAAAACAAGTTTCTCCTTGTTAATCAGTAGTAACGTGGCATGAATTAAATACCCTGATAAGAATACTTGATCATGCTTCTTGTTCTTTTGGTTTTCTTTCGAAATTTGCAAAGTGTAGAACACATGCAGTTCATTGATGTTGACCTGTAGAGGAGAAATGCACATGCATAAGATAATGGGTTAGCAGGTCGTACGTAGAAACAGAACATGCAGCAGCAGAGGCAATAACTATAGGCCTATGGGCCTTCTGGTTTGGGGTTAAAAATGGTTGACATAGTTTTCTTTTATTACTTGGTTATTTTTTTTTGTCTTTTTCTTTTGACCAAAGCTGAAATTTCATTTATTTTTATCTACCATCGAACCAATATCTTGAAATATATATATATATATATATATATATATATATATATATACACAAACACACATATAACATATAATACTCGAAAAAGTTTTTAAATTGTTTAAAAAAATTTTAATAAAATTTTATTTTTTATTATATTCAATTAAAATTTATATTTTTATTTTAAATTAAATAAACTCTTATTACTAATAGTTAACTAATTACTATTAATCAAAATACCAGTTATAATTTTTATACTCATATAACACTAACATGACGTTTACATAAAGAATGAAAAATATCGCATGTTAATATTATCATATTAAATTAACATATTATATTATTATTAATTATAATATATCAATATGTTACATCATCATTTATTATAATATATCATTATTTCATATTAATATCATAAATTATAAAATAATAAGTAATAAAGATTTATTTGATTCAAAATAAAAATATAAAAATTTAATTAAACATAATAAAAAAATAAATATTTATTTAAATATCTAAAAAAATTATTATTTATTTTTTACTCATTAATGGGCCTTATCGAGCCCAATTGGCAAGGTCTATCACACACAGATGTTAACGGATGGTCCGCTAGAAATTAGATACACAGTCCAGGGCCTAGACATGGCTAGGGAAGAGGAGATGCAAGTCTGACGTAAAGGAAACAGAGGAATTTGACAACTATAGAGACACAATCCATGGCTTCCTTTGCTAGGCTTTTACATTATTGTCTCATTTTTATTTTTTTCATTTTGGGTTTAATAGAAAGAAACAAGTTATTAGACTTTTTGTCCATTTAATTGCTATCGTGGCATATTTTGGTGCATTGATATGGTTTTTGATTAAATCCCCACCATTAATAGGAGGGCAAGCCGGTTCCCTTATATTTCAATTGGTGTTGAACTTGTCAGATGAGAGAGAATTAAATAAATAGGCTTTTAGACAATCAATTTAATACAAATGCTACTACATGAAACAATCTAGTTGCATTAGACAAGGACAGTGGAAAGGTACAAACTTATCCTAATAATAGTCCTAAATTCTTCCTAGTGCAACAATTTCCCTTGTATACATATAAATATATACGAATACATATTTTCCTTCAAATTTTGCTTTGCAATCTTCGCCGACCAACCTTTTCTCTCTTCCAAGTATTCTTAATTCTTCTAGGTATGGAGAGAACCCGTGTTCTTTTCCCATGTTCTAATGATGAAGAAGTGGATTGTGATGAGGAGTTCCTCAGACCACAGCCGTCGTCGTCATCTTCACCTCCCTCAGGGCAGCGAAATCTTCATCAGCTTCCACCCTGTTTACCTTCCACTCCCCACTGTTACGAATTTTTTCCATGCAAACCTAACCTTAGAAGACGTCTGTCTCCCCGGTGCTTTTATGGTGAAGAAGAGCATCAAGAACTACTCAACCTTTCTCTTTCATTAGGGCCGCCACAGACATCATCATCGTCTAGCGTACCTTGTACTCATCAAAAACTCTCTCTTATGAACAGCCCTAACCCTAAAAAACGTCTGTTTTCCCAGAGCTTTGATGGTGAAGAAGAACATGAAGAAGTAATCGACTTTTCTCTTTCAATAGGGCGAGGGCCATCATCATCGTCTGGCTTACCTTCTACTTATAAAAAACGTCTGCTTTCCCGGAGCTTTGATGGTGAAGAAGACCATGAAGAACTAGTCGACCTTTCTCTTTCACTAGGGCGAGGGCCATCATCATCGTCTGGCTTACCTTCTACTTATCAAAAACGTCTGTTTTCCCTGAGCTTTGATGGTGAAGAAGACCATGAAAAACTACTCAACCTTTCTATTTCATTAGGGCCCGGGCCATCATCAAGACCAGAGTCATCATCATCGTTTGGCTTACCTTCTACTCATCACGAACGTCCTTTTATGGACATTAACCGTAACCCAGTCCGTGAAGAAGCGAGTACTGGCGCCGAACATCGTCGACCTCGTCCCCGTTCTAGAAAAAACCCGTTTCAGAATCCCAAAGCAGGGAAAAATGAAACCATAGATGCACCATATCCATGGGCTACCACTCGACGTGCCACGGTGCATGATCTTAATTATCTCCTGTCTCATGGCATTAGCATGATCAGCGGTGATGTCGAATGCAAATCATGCCAAGAAACTCACAAGATCCAATACAACTTGAGAGGAAAGTTCAAGGAGATTAAAGACTTTATATCAGCCGAAAAGTTTGCGATGCATGATCGAGCACCCTCTGCTTGGATGGATCCGACGCTCGATAGTTGCAAGACCTGTGGGAGCGCTCTGAAGCCAGTTATTCCCAAGAAAAGGGCAATCAACTGGCTGTTTCTGCTGCTGGGAAATATGCTAGGGTGCTGCAAGCTCTCGGACCTGAAATACTTCTGCAAGCATACCAAGAATCATAGGACGGGAGCCAAGGATCGAGTTCTTTATCTTACTTACCTAGGATTATGCAAACAACTAGATCCCCATGGACCTTTCGATGTTTAATTTTGTTTGCAATTTTAGATTCTTAGAATGCTGAACAAACCTTTTCTTGATTATTTTTTTTTTAATCTTTCTTTTTCACTTGTAAGATGGGTGCTCACTTGTAGCTTTAATTTTATGTAACAATATTATATAGAGGAAATTGTGAAAAATAACTTTCTCATAAGTTCAATTTAAAAATATTATTTTTTATAATTTTAATTATTTTTAACTAATTTTTTATATGACTTGATAATAATATCTTTCAAATAATTTCAGACAAATTACAACCCGCCATCCAGATAAAAATTGTAAAATTAAATCTTGATTTCTCTCTGTTTACTAACTAATTACGTAATACTTAAAAATTAATATTTTTAATTTTCTCTATATAATATTATTAACCCTAAACCCTATTAACTAGTCATGCAATGACATATTAACCAGTTACGTAATATTTAAAAATTAATTACGCAATACCTTAAAAATTAATCACAATGTCCAAAAATCGATTATATAGTGTTTAAAAACTATCAAAAGTACTAAATTCCATTTAACAAGATTAACAACTTCCGATATACACAACATAGTTAACGAATATATGTACTTGACAAAGAATACTTAAAGTGTTCAAGAGTTTTTCTTCATATTTCAAAAATTATTACAAAATGTTTAAAAATGCTTAAAACGCTCAAAAGTTTTTTTCGTGTATTAAAAACTATTCTAAAATTCTCAAAATGCTTAAATGTTTTTTTTCTAGTAAAGAATAGATGAATGGTTTGATGAGAAAAACTCAAAAAATATAAATTGGTTTGAGGTACAAACCTAAACATATTTGAGCCGTTAATAAGTTTTGGGTTGACGCGCAGAGCTAAACAAATAGTTAAGTTTTATTAAAAGTAATTTTATCCAAATTTAAATTCTTTTAAATAAAAATAGTTAAAATTATAAAAAAAAAGCTTATTGTTAAAAAAAAAAAGCCTTACTTGGCTTTTTACAATAATTTCATAATTTCATGATAAGCATGCATTTTTATATGAGAAATTAATTAATAGACAAGAATACTCAGCTGAAATGAAGAGCAAAACTTCAATACTAAAATAAATTTTATCTTCTCATAATAAACATATTTAAATTTTACCAAAAATACCAAATTATGTTTATTAACGAAATTCCTAATTTTTGACTAATTAAAGATTTTAATTTCTAGATTTTATTTTAAAAAAGAAAAAAACTACCTCCATCATAAACCTCCTTAAAAATCTCAATTCATACCCACATCCGGATTTCACTCAAGAAGTGATAAAATTCTTTTGTGTTTGAATTCTTTTTGTTTTTCGAATTTCAACCTAGACTTTCAATTCTATCAGGACTTATAACAAAAAATACGCAAGCAAGTCTCTTGTCTAACCTTATTTCTCACTTTTTCTGACTCATTTTATTACACTTTTCTCTCCCTTAAACCTAGTCTTTGCTCACTAGTTTAGTTCTTCTTCTTTTTCTCTGTTCCGTCTCCATGGAGAAAGCTTCTCAACCTTTGCAAGAGTTTGGTGGTAAAGAAGATGATGAAGATTTGCTCACTCTTTCGCTCTCAACAGGGCCCAGGTCATCAGCGCCAGCACCACCGTCGTCACCCTTCGTGCAAGAAACCCATCAACTCATTTGTTTGCCTTCGACGCCAGTTCCACTATCACCACCAACTTCGTTTTTCCAACAGTTTCTCTCAATCCCCCAAGCCCCGCCGCTACCACCTTATCATAACTACCAAACCCATAGCCCTAACCTTAACCCTGACCACAATGCCACAGTTCCTCAAGAGATCGCCAGCACTTCACGTCCATGTCGTTCCCGAAGAAACCCTTTTCAAACCCCAAAACAAGGGAAAACTGACACAGTCCCAGCACCTTACCCTTGGGCTACGACTCAACGAGCCACGGTGCATAGCCTCGATTACCTTCTATCCCATAACATAACTACGATCAGTGGTGAAGTCAAATGCAAAAAATGCGAGAAGATTTACAAGATTGAGTATGATTTGCAGCAGAAGTTCACGGAGGTTGCATCTTTCATATCGAGAAACAAGTTGTCTATGCATGATCGAGCACCGTCTGATTGGATGTACCCGACCCTTCCTAGTTGCGAATTCTGTGGTAGCTATCTGAAGCCTGTTCTTCCAAAGAAAAAGTCCATAAACTGGTTATTCTTGCTCCTGGGACAGATGCTGGGATGTTGTAAACTTTCAGAGTTGAAGTACTTTTGCAAGCATACACATAATCATAGAACCGGTGCTAAGGATCGGGTACTTTATCTCGCTTATCTAGGATTATGCAAGCAATTAGATCCCAAGGGTCCTTTTGATATTTGATCCCATCTTCAGTTTTTTGTTTAATTTTCACATTTAAGAACGATTGTTTGTTAATTTTGTTCAAATTTTTTTTTTCAGATTTTTATATGTTTGAATATTTCAGGTTATTATTTTGTTAATTTATATCGTTTTATTACTATTACAATATCAATTTAAGCTATATATCCTAACAAAAAGATATCCATATAGTTGAAAGGGCATGGAAAAATATTGGGTCGATTCTCTCCTTGGATAAATTTGCATACAAAAGGCAATTTGTTTCCTTTTGCCAACTAGCCAACCCAAAAATGGTGGGTTTTGCTGAGAGGGTGAGAAGACCATTGGTAATGACCTTCGTTGTTCGACAGCCCCAGTCTCTGGTCTTGTTTTGGGCTTTTGCCATTTGCGTGCTATGGAAACCTCAAGTAATTCATGCAATTCAAGGGGAAAACAGACAAGAGGGTTTAGCCATTTAACTAGATTCTCAAATTCATATCTTTATACATCTCGACAGAAATGGTGGAAAATGGTAGGGTTAAATGTTTGATACTCTGCATTTTGATAGATTCTTGCCCGTGTAAAGATTTAGAACTTATTTATACAGTCATTTGTATATGGTGAACTTTCTAAACCAAAAGCATATGGCTACCCCCTGCCACTTACCTCAGCGACTAGTTCATCTACCAACAGTCTTTCCATTTCCCTACATATTACATCAATATCCTCCCTCAAGTATAACCATTGAGATTCCCCTGCAAGCACCATCTCCTCGGCATCCATGTGCAGTTTCTTGTTTTGGCCTACCAGAGACTTGCGCAGGCTATCTTCGAGCTCTCCTATATTCCACTTCGGAATGATTTTTCTTGCAGATTTCACCCATGGGTGTTGGTCAATATATTGCTGATAGGTCTCCAGTAGCTTTGAATTAATCCTATCGAACATCAACCTCCTTTCAGCCCGTGACCAAGAATTTAGATTACAATATTTTTTCTCGAGTTCTTCAAATACAGACGGATTCACTGGACATTCTGGAGAATGCCATGTCGCTAAGAATGTATCCAGGTTGGCTCCATTAATTCCAGAATTGACCAAGACATCAACTATGTATACAGACTCCCAATTCTCTTCAGCCCTTGGCATCCCCTTGTCCTCAGCAAACCCAACCGATACTTCATCAACATCATCATCACTTGAAATAAGCATAGTTCCCTCTTCATATGCCTCAGATTCTAGTTTTAATAGTTGAAGTTGCATCCTAAGCCCTAAAAACATAAACGAAACTAAAATTAGATAGAATAGATAGAATCACAGACAATGAAAACATAAACAAAACTAGGATTAGATAGAATATATAGAATCACACACAATGGAAACTAAGAATGGAACGTTTCATGCAGCATACAAATTGGATGAACTTATGGCAGTTCTGTATCATAATTAAAATTTAAGCAATAATGATAAAAAATTATTCACTCGGACATCAAGGACAGCTTATGATTCCATGGCTTCAAAGTCCCTTAATAGTAGAATCTGATTAAATGATTTGAAAAATAAAAAAACAGTGGCTTTTCTAATACAAATGGATGCTAAATATGTTTACTTTTTTTGATAATTCAAATGGATACTAAATATAAAAATAACGAAACTAGAACAGCCACTAAATTACCATGGAGATCAGCACTAATACTCTCAAAGCATTCAGAACCAGATGATAAATCATCTGTAAAAGGAGCTTCTATAACTGAAACTGGACTGGGTTGATCTGCCTCCTTCGAGCTTGCTTGAGATTCTAGTTCTGACACAGGGCAATGCAATGTGGCTTGTTTAGATGGTCCATCTGATGGTTCCTGGAGAAATTGCAAAAGAGATACATTTGTTAAACTGATTAAAGAAATTTCACAGTAACAATCCTTATGCTCTAATACTATAACAATTTTGAACTAACCATCAAACAAGTTTACAACACGACTATGGGAAGGAGAAAATCTAGACTGAATAAGTTGATGGAAAAGGAAAAGCATGATTTATTTATTGCTAAACACTAATTTAACAAATACAGACTGCTTTGGGTCACCATCTGTTATGAGCATATTAGCAAGCAAAATCCACTGATAAAAAATGTACTATTCAAGAGAAGGCTTGTTGCATAACTGGAGAACATGGTAGAGAATGATAAAAGCCACACAACAAAACCAAAAGGAAAAGGAAAATAGATCCCTTTTTGGAGAAACAAAATTAAGATTGTGATCAAATAAATTGGCAAGGGAAAGAAACGTAAGATAACAACATTCGAATCCACCCTTGTAAAGCAGTACACTAGACAAAAAGTTAAATTCATTTTATAAGCACAAAAAGTTTATTTAAAAGACCCCATGATAACCAATATCCAACACCACGAGGCAGATAAAAGAATAGAATCACATATTTGGAGACTTACAGGCTAAAACAAACATTCAAACAAGAAAAATACCTGGGATTCCAAATTATCAAGGTCACCAGTAGAAAAATCACCATTCATTGAAGCCGAAGCTGATAATTCCATTTGAGAAGGTTCAGAAAGCACAACCTTATTCTGATCATTGACATCCACTGCATTTTCAAGAACTGAACTTGTATCCACAGAAGCGCTAGATGCCCCTGAGACCATAGGGCTCTGTTCAGGTTGATTATGCCCTTCTAAATTTTGCTTTACTTGAAATGGCGTGATATGAAATTCTGGTGAAGTGTCACTATTTTCATTGTTACTACTGCAAGTACTAGGAAATTGAGATTTCTTAAGACAGGATCTTTGTGTGCTAGGCACTGGAGCTACCCACTGACTGAAATTGCCTTTTACTGCCTTGTTTCTGTCCCACTTGAAACCCTCTTTTGGAATCACATACTTGTCCCTGCGAAGACTTTCATGGCGTGTGCTTATTCTAGGACTTCCAAAGTCAGTAGAAGAAGCTGGAACAGATCGTGATCTTGAAAGATTACCAAGACATTCATTCTTCCAACCATCCCTACTGCTAATGCCTAAAGGTTCTTTCCATACTGCTGGCCGAACATCATTACCAAAGTCACTGCATCCTTCCTCACCAACTATGCCACTAGAATTTGCTGGCCTCACTTCCTTATCTGAGATGGCAAGCATCTCACCCAGTGTGCTGCCCCTACTAACCATGTGCAACTCTTGAGTCCCGTGTGTTAGTTTCCACCTCTCAGATAGTCTCTTCTTGGCCTCCCTACTAACTGATGATTCACTAGAACGGGATGATGACCTCCTATGTTTCTTATTCCAGCCAATATTATCTCTGTAAGACACTGTTGTTACATCTGAATCATTCGCAGATTCAGATCCAGATACATCACACGAACTCTCATCTCCTGCATATCCTCTAAACCTGGAGGTTGAAAATTTCATTGAACCGTTGCTAAAGCTATTTTTCATTCGTCTAGTAATCTCCTTGGCCATTTCCCTAGACTCTCTAGAGTTATGCTTTGAAAACCCATTATCTTGGTGAACCTTTCTCTTGCCCCATATTTCTGCCTCCCTATTTTCAATACCCAAAATTTCTGAATGTCCTGTGCAATCGGATGGAAAATGATGAGAAGAACAAGGTGATGAAGCAGTTCCCATAGAGTTCTGTGACTTCCCAAGATTTGGTTTCAAGACAACAATTCTTGTGGGTGCAACAGCTGGCCCATGTTTCTCCTCTAATTGAACCTTAGGTGACTTGAGGAGATTGTGAGCAGTATATCTCCCACAAGAGTGGCTCAAAAGATCTTCTCGATGCCCCTGAGGAGATTTACTGCGGTGCTTACATTGAGTTTCTCTCCCTGCTCTTCGGCCTAAGTGACCATTTTCATTGGTCAGAGTGTGTGAGGACTTCATAGCTGATATACGACCACAGCGGGATTGGGGTTGAGCACCTTGCAGATCATGCAAATGCTTTGCGAATAATGAATCTGGTTGCTGAAGGAATTTCAGCAGAAGATCTGTGTTGGAGTCTAACACCTCGAGGGCATCATTGAATTCCTCAGAATCCTGAAGCTTTTCATCTGTTGAAAGACGTTTAGCCTCCATAAACTTCTGCTGAACAAAGGCCACCTCAGCATCAGAAAGCTTTGAATTTGCAGTCCCCTGTGAAGAGTAACTACCAGTCTCCACTTTAGATGCATCTAAAACTTCAAAAACATCTTTAAATTCCTGCTCCTCCTTTGAGCTTTTCCTAGAAGATCGTCGACTATAAAATGAGCCACCCTTTTGAACTTTCTCTTTACTCTCAGTTCTTTTCTGCTGCTTGTGCCCAGGCTGCTGAAGTGGTAGCCCATCAAGGCCCATCAATCTTGCAATAACACTTGGTTGTTGTCTTCTAGATTCATTTTCTTTGGACATCTCTTGCGCTAACAACTTCTTCATTGGGGTCCCAGTTGATTGTTTTGAAGATCTCCAACTCAACTCAAATGTTAACTGCAACAACCAGAAACATTAGATTACTACTTGAGCTCATTTCATATGATAAACAAAATAAAAATTCAGGAGAAACAAAAGCCAAAAGAGCATAAGAAGAAGCATAACTCTTATAATATAATACTACAATAAATGGAAACAAGAAAAAACAGCGCACCTGATCTTCGTCTGTAGTATCAGTACCACAGGAACTAGAATCAGATGCCAATTTTGAAAACTTTCTCTGTTTTTGAAGCTGCCTGTTTCCTGGAAATGAATCCCTATAAAAGCATTAGGATAGCTGTTCCAGAAGTAAAGAAAGGGGCAGAGTCAAAATTATTTTAGAAGCTACGCTTAAAAACTCAAGAAATCAACCTAACCAAAAAATAATAAGAACAGAAACAAAATTCAAACTTGGGAAAAGAATTAAAACAAGTGCGATAAGCGGAAAAATAAAGCAAATATTCAGAGAAATAGGGGAAAAATTTTTAAAAAGCAACTCGGCAGCTAAGCAAAGCAATCATGATTCATCATAACCCTAGAAAAACAAGCAAAATCATGTTGATAGCACCACAGAGAAATCGGAAAGGAATTCCCAAAAGGCTGACTTTAATGAAAGCATAAGCAAAGGCTAGAAGCAGGGGATAGCCAAAACTAAAATTAAAAAAAGGAAAAAAAATGCCTGCTAAACAGAGAAATGATTTAAAAAAAAGAAGTTAAGGTTGCATTTCAAGAATGTGAGTGAGCATAATAACGTAGTAGATTAAGACTAAACAAGAAAACAAGAAAAACGACAAAAAGGAAAGGAAAAAAAAAGTTTACATGAACACGAAACCGAGGGAAAATGTTGTGTTTGGCAGCGGAGAAAATGCAGGAAAACAAAATTAAGTAACTTGAACGGGAAAGAAAAAAGCTTGAATCATGTGATTTTGCAAGCTAAATTCAAGCGTCTAACTCACTCTCATAAGTCATTTTTCAAAATGGAAAAGCAAATATTGAATCTTTTTACAAAGAAGGAAACAAAAAAAGAAACAAAAATTCAAAAAAGAAATGCTTTTGCCTCGGATTCCGCAGCAACCAAACCAAGTGAAAAATTATCAGTCAAAAATAGGTAAAATGAAAAGGACGAGAAAATCGGACCTCGGAGGGAAGCAGGGGCAGTTGAAGGAGGTAACTCAGTGCAGCTCTGATCAGCAACCTCAGGCCTCCGTCGCCAAAACGTCTCCATTCTCACTCATTTAACTAACAAAACAACAAACGCTTCTTCTCCTTCTACAATCAAAAGAGGAAAAATTTACTTAAGAAAAAGGAGAGGTAATGCGGGAGAAATCTAGATGGTAAATACGTGCAAAAACGCAAGCTAGGAAGAGAGAAAAAGGACCCAAACAACTCATGAGCAAGAAAATGGAAACGGAACTGAAAATCCAGATCTTGAACAAAAGAAGAACGAAAATTCGAAGAAAGTTTTTTTCTTATAAAAAGAAAAGAGAAAATCTATTAGCTGGGGAGAGTTAAAACGGAGAGCGTGACAACGGCGGGGGGCAATTAAGAGGGGGAGTGTGGAGGGGTCCGTTAGGACCGTCGAAGACAGGGAAGAGAGTGAGTGAAGAGAGAGAGTCAAGTTTTTTTGAACTTTCAAAATAGTGAGAGAGTGACAGGAGCAAGATAGGGGGGCTTAGGGTGGAGGGGACTCTGCGCGGGCAAGTGGAGAGAGGCTGGTCAAGGACACGAGGGCATGCGCTTGTCCGAAATACCGAACCATTTTGTACACGTGTCAGTTTGCGAATTTCCTAAACTTATGTTTAGGATTTTAGAATTTTAAAATTAGATTTTTTAATTAATAATATAAAGTAAAATTATGAAAAAAATATATTTCATACAAGAAATTGATTTCCGTTGGTTGTAATTTCAATTTTGGAGGGCAAAAAAAGGGTAATGAATTAGCTGTAAAAATTTAACATAGTTAATAACTGTATTTGCAACCAACTAATTTAATAATGGTTTTATTTTACAATAATTGAGATAGGCTTTAGGTGACACAGGGAAATTTATGTCAAAAAGTTTTGCTCAAAGTCATGAATGGAATATATATATATATATATATATATATATATATATATATATTTCCATCAAAGCTAAACAATGATTTTTAGAATAAAATAAGTATTGACAGGTTAATGGGGTACGAATTTATTTATAAGTAAACTTGAAAACTTAGGCAAAATATTAATCTAAATTGATTATAAAACAAGAAAACAGATTGTGTATACCATTTCTTGCAAGCCAAAAATATTTTTACAAGGCTTTAAAAACACTCTTTGTTTTGCATGACATAATGATCATGATAATCCCAATTTTTTTTCTCTCAATTCTTTGCTTAATTATCTCATTTAGTCACAATTTGCATTGATAATAATCCATAATCAAAGATTAAGTTGTTTTCGAACTTAAGACAGTGGAACACGGATCAGGACCCATGCCTAATTTCTTTTGGAAAAACTTGACATCTCAGTGAGGGAGGAATTGTCACATGTGTTGGTAAGGTTCTATAAATTTATACAAGTAGCTGTTATTATTGCATCTTTAGGTCTTTACCTGCAATTAAAAATTGTTTTATGTTGCGTTTGTTAGTGAAACAAGATAAAAATGTTTGATTCATCATCTTTTAGACTTGGGAGGAACTGGACTGTTGAGAGAAGAATTGCAGGAATTTTAGACAGTAAAGACAGTGACGCAGACCAAACAAAGTTGAGGGAATCTTCAATTTGAATACTACTAAGCCATGGGGGACCTGCTACTAGCTAGGTGGCCTCCTGCAGGGTTAAATCTTTGGGGTTTTGTTTTGTATTGTTTTGGTTTGTGAAGTTGACTCAAGCCTCTGGTTTTTTTGGTTTTGGGGATGACAAAAGAAAACATTGTCAATGGGATTTGTGTCCTCGACAGTAGTGTTGTACTAGGGACATGAAAAGGATCAGACAGTCCCAGATTTGTTTACCCTTTTAAAACCCTTAAACAGAAGCCATTTTTGGGGTATGGATCTTTCTTTCCATGTCACTGCTAATCTGAGACTTGGTGGGATTTACACATTCCATGAAAGTTGCACAATTCACAGCCAGGTCTCAAAGTAGCATGGATTCATTACAATATGTAGTTTGATGCTAGATACATCATTATCTATTCAAAAGAAGGGACAAGCAGTGTGAGGCCAGCACAAGCATTCTTAGAAATATATTGAAAAGATTTGGTGAATCACTCTTTGAAGTATTTGGCCGTTAAAAGGTCAATTCTTCTTAGGCTTAGACATGGAGATATTGTAATTGCACACTGTTGTTAATCAGCTAGCGGGTCTGATTCCCATGATTTTTGGATCAGAAACGGAAACCTTTCAGCGCATGTCAAAACAAATCAATCAGGTATCGAATATGATTATGCTGTAAGTTTGTAAATGAAGCAATGTTATCAAATAATGATTGGGAGAACTATTTCCAACAGTTGGTGCAACTTTGCAGGGTCAAGTCTTTCTGGGTTTCACTCTGCCTCCAATTTGTCTCTGTCCTCCGAACATTTTCTCACAAGTTGCAATAATTCTACCACCTATTGCCTATATGATTGGTATGGGCAGGCCTATCCCATACCAATTTCTGCTAAATTACTAACATCAAATAGAAAAAACAATGAAAACTCTCCCTTCCTATGTATCTCAAGATCACATAAGTTTTTATCCACAGAAAAACCACTTTTAAAGCAGAATTTAGATCAATAACCTACAACAAACTCGAGAAATATTGCAAAATCTCTTTGAGTCAACAATCAAAACAAACAGACAACTGAAAAACTGTTTGTGTGTATTTGATTTCATGTTCTTTCTCCTCCCAAGTGTCAAGTCAAGTATGATGTGTATCACCAACCATTCCTGTTTATTTCATCATGGCATGATTAGCTCCGGAACCCTTTATTTCAGTGTAAAAAGCCAAAGGCAAAGAAGCAGGGCCAAAGCAAAAGGGCACCATAACAGGAAAAATCATGGTTGTCTCCAGTCTATACGGTAAAGTTGATTAAAGGTAAGTTCAGCTCTTCCATTCCATCACAATGATGGAGAGTGTTCCTCGATGGTTTTCTTTCCTTCTAGAGACCCTTTTTTTCCTCTTTCATAAGGGCATCCAAAGGTTGATTTATAGTAGGAGCATGTGAAAGAAAGAAGTTTTAAGAGCCCCCACCACTCACAAGTTCATGAATAATCGTGACTGATTAACCTTTTCTAACGCATTTTTCTTGTCTGGTTTTTTTTCTCCCTTACTTTGTTGTGATCAATCTCTGGTATGGCGACTATGAGTGATGAACACTGTCTTTACATCAATAACTTTGTCATTGACAAGACAAATATGCTTCTGATATTTTCCTGCCGGGGTGATTTCTGATTTCTGGTAGCTGTTTAATTAGTTATAGAATGATAAACACCCAAAGGAAATGCCTTAGGAACCATGGCAAGATCAACCAAACTAAGATGATGAAATGCAAGGATGAGAAATGAGAAACATGGTTACAGGAGATGTATGAAAGTAGAAAGGTTTGAAACAATTGGGTACATTTTCAACTAGCTGACTTGATCGACCTCCTCATATTGGTTAATGGTAGTGGCATCTGACGTGAGACCAGGATTCCTTCCTTTAGAATATCATCAGCCATGGCCTGCATGTGAATGTTTATGGTATAGTTTATCAGTTAGTGCTATAGAATGCTATCTTTCATGTATGATAAAAAAAAACCCTTTTTTTTAATTTTTTATTTTGCTTGCAAGAAGAAAAGAAAATGAAAAAGAAAAAGGTAAAGTGAATGGCTTTGACTAAAGTGCATTGGCAACAATAATTATGGCCTTTGAATGGCTATAATTGTCTATTAACTTTTGACAGACAAATTAGCTTAAATAACAAGACAAATGCCGTAGAGTCATTGGCCTATCACACTGGATTAAGACCCCGACCTTGATTGTGTGTGAGCTTACGACACTTAAAGCAAAGAGCAAATCAAGAGCAAGCCGTCGAGCCTTTAAATGACGAAAGAAGTAACGCCTGAACAGGTAGAAACCCTTTTTCTAAGACTTTTAACTCCGAAAAGAGGAAGGCTGATATAGACAAATCTGTCAAGGTTTAGGCTACGAATGGCAAGTTTTAGATTGAAGACCAAGATCCATAAAGTCAAATGCAAGCGAATAACGTAGGAAATTGTGTTTTCCTTGTCATTTCTTTGCGGTGGTGGCACTAGATTAATGACTCATCACTCAGATTAAGTGGCTCTGTCACTTTCAATTATGTTACTTGTTCTTAAAGCATTGCCCTGTTTATATATCTAGATTCAGCACTGCATTTTAAGGGAAAAAACGAAAGGAGTGGATCGGCATGAAAGGTAGGCAAGCTAAGATGGTTAATTAAACAAAAGCAGGTGCGACCTCAATAAAGAAAGGTTGGCAATCTCAGAACCCGTGAACCTCCATGGTTGGCAATTTGCAACTAAGATATAGAGAGATCAAGGTGATAAGATTGGCGTTGGCTTGGCAATGGAGGAAACCCCCAAGGCTATATAAATAAGTTGCCAGGTTGCAATGGCTATAGAGCAATTTTGGGACCCGACCAGGATAAACCAGTGGGGCTTTGGAGAATCTCCGTCAAGAGCGGGTGTGACTCAAATCTCAAATCAGGTCGAGAACCCAAGAAAAAGGAATCCCTTTGGGTTTTGAGAAAAAAAAAATCATGGCATAAAAAAGAACCCCAGCTATTGCGGGGCTGTGCCATCCTCCAAGGGGACATCCGCAGCACCTGGCCTGGGAACTGCTCATTGTTTTATAACAGAGGCGTGCTTGTCCTTGAAACTCATCGTCCAGGGGAAGATCACCCTGGAGGTTTGAGAATGAAGATCATTTTGTGACTTAAAACTCTTCATTCTCATAGCAACTCTTTCATTTTTGCTTTTCTTTTGGTAACTGGATTTGAATCAGAATCAAGTGAATGGTTAAACAAAGAATTGAGAACTTGAAGTAAGAATTTCGATTTAAATTTAATAGCACTTCACCCCTTGTTCTGTTCATCTGGAATGCAGGACAAGCCTCTAGACTGCTTGAGGAACTTCAGTACTTGACTGCACCGCATTCTCCTTTTGCTTTTCTGTTTTTTCTCTTTTTTTTTTTTAATTTTTGGATGAAGAGCAGCTACCTTTACATTCAAATGAAAATGCTGAAATCCAAATTAAAGCCAAAGCTGGGGATGAAAACAGTACAAAATGTCCAAGCAAACAAGGAATTATTTGTACCGCTCGCCCAGCATCAGTCTTCAGAAACTTGTTGTAATGTCAGATAACTCTGACCTTTGTCTCAAAAGCGACAGTATGCTAGCTGAATAGGCCACATTCAACTATTAACACCTCAGTCTGTTCAGACACCATGCCACCAAACTAAAAGACTAACCTCAAACCAAACAATCAAAGCAGACAGAAACAATTGTAGCTAGGAAAGAGCAAGAGGAAATTCTGAAGTGAATTTGGCGGCTGATCAAAGTATCAATACTGGGTCCATTTATTACATGCACAGCATAGAAATAGCATATACATTAATATCTACAAAATTTTCTGCAAGTCCTCACCGTTAATCTTACACAAGCTCTGCAGGAATATAGTAACAATGAAGCTGGACTATAATCCGCTGAGCACCCCAAACATTTCCCTGGAATGCTCAACAACCCAGTAAGATATTAACTAAATAGCCTAGATTAAAACTGTAAAGCTCAATAATGTACTTGACTTGAACAAGTCCAAACAGAGAAACTGGTGGATTCTTGCTGCGCTGTCTACTTGCAACTGACAACCTACCAAAACACAAATAAAAGAAATTCTGTGAACATACCAGGGGTATCAACCACATAACCAGATATGCTAGATGGTAACAGCCCTTTATATCTATAGCACTAATAGCTAGCCCAAGGTGCAAAAGAAAGCAGGAACATATAGTGAATTTTAATTTCTACATGTCTACATAGCCACAGATTCTTGTTACAAATTTATGAACCGCAATATGAGTCTAAATCACTGTGATCCAACAGCCATAAGCTCAAACTCAAAAAATGTTTTACACTGAAATTCCTCCAACAAATTCCAATTTCACATGCACATGAAGCACATGTTTCACTTGCACGTGCTAAGTATAAAACACAGAAGTGCCAAAGAAATGAAATTATAAGGACAAAAACGCAGGAAGTGTTAGTTACCAGCAGCTGACTGTCAGCCAGCTGCACAGAGATTATGTTTCACATTTGGCAACCACCTTTTATAGTAGTAATTGGTATCTCCAGAATTGAAAACAAAAAGCACAAATAGAAAATTGGACATTGAGGCATTTGGCTAATTTCATGCAACCTTTTGCATGCACGAAAGTAAAAGTGACAATAAAATAAATTATCAGTTACTGATCACTGACATCAAGCCTGAAGCAAGAATCGTCATAGGCTCATGCAGCTCACCATTCACTAGAAAAAGAAAAGAAATTGGCCCCTATCAATCTCTTCTCTGAAAGTCCTACATATAAGAATTTTTATGGGGTAGTTTGTGAGCCACGCTAAAATGAACCTAATCAAAGATTATCAATAGGTTTTAAACTCTACATGTAACCCAAAATGCCACAACATCAGGCGTAAGACACCACAAATTTTACAAAATAGACGAAGAGACCTTTTAACCTAGAAAGAAATAGGAAATTATTTTGAAGTTGGTACCATTTGAAACAGGTAGAAAACCACAAAACCAAGCAGATTAAACAATTAATTCCTACCCTCTCTCTCTCTTCTCTTTCAGGCAGAGAGTTCTAAATTTGTGCATTCACAGGCCTCTTATCTAAACAAAATCACTTCTGGCAAACAGCACTTCTCACTTATCACAGCAGCCTCAGGAAGAAACTATACCGTAAAACTGGTGTAGATACTTAAGTAGACTACAATACAAAGCAATCTATACCACAGTAATCATTCCCATCTTACTCGACAAATTATTGGCTCCCAGTATGTATAACATGTGCTAAATTGCTTGCCTTCCACTAAAAAAACCAAAGTAAAGATATCAATATCCATCTTATATCTTTTATGAGCCTATGAGCCACAGCAACTTCATGAATTATCCTCATATGGGACGCATTTCATAGCATTTCCTATGTTTAATTAGATAGGTTATGCAGGACACCACAGCAGCTTGGTCAAGAATAGCGCAAAGTGAAATTGAGGAAAGGACTGGTAGGATTGTTTATGAACCATAGCTTCATCACTGCATTTACGATCAAAAGCACCACAATGAACCAGGAGAGCTACTCACCAAATGACTCATCAGTCACTTATCACGACCATACATAATTAACAGAGAAAGCTATTGTAAAATCCAACAAGTATGTAACAAAATGCATTGGTATCATTATTTCACCATACTAAACTTAAAATGCAGACTGCAAGGTAATTTTCTTCACAGAGTCAACCACCAACGAAACAGAAAGTATTGAGAGTCATCACTTTGCATGCAACAAAATATAACCAACCAGCAATTCAAGGACCCATAGTCATCGATCGAAGCAGGTTTTCCCAACTCTAACCATTATTCCTGAACATGAACTGCCATTTTTCTTGGCAATTACCATTCAGGAAGAAACATTAATATACATAAGTGTAGCAACTAGAAAGTACAAAAAGGAACTTAAATTTCCACTTGCTATGAATACGCTCAACTAAGAAATTTTTATAGTAACCAAAAGAATTATAAGTTGCAACAATAAATAAAACAAAGGGAACGATTTGACCATAAGGCATGAAATAACAAGTATATTAAGCTTCCTACCATCTTCCATGCAAAATTCAGACACATATAATGACTAAACTAACTCAATTATCCACTATGCCTCTTATCAATATGCATACTACAACACTAAATACCTACCCTTTAATAATAAACTACTATCCAGACTGTTGCACAAAAACTGAAAGAGAATTAAAAACAGAAAAACAAGTGAAAATTTAACTTAAAAACAAAAGGGGACCTCTTTGCAAAAATCACCAATCTTCACGTTTGATAAAGAACAACCCATTTCTCTCAAATCTTTCCTGCTCCTTCTCTTTCAGCTTTTTCTCCAAAAAGCTTCGTTGCCACCATGTTATCAACAAAATACTCCCTATAAGGGTGATTCCTAGGAACAAGTTTCCTAAACTTTTCAAAGTGTTTCTCAGCCTCATCTTTCTTCTTCAATAGAGTATAAATAATTCCCATACACAAATAAGGCCTAAAATCCCTCGGCTCTTCCTTAACCAAACCCTCATAAACCTTCAAAGCTTCCGAATGGTTCCCTTCAATTACCCGAATTTGCGCAATTAATAGCTTAAAATCCCTAAAATCTTTATATTTCTTCTCTTTCTTGCACTTCTCCATTGCCCCTTCAATTCTTTTTTCCAATTCTTTCATTTTTTGCCCCGACTCAGAATAAGCCATTACAAGCCCGTGAAAAGCCTCGACCCGAACCGGGTCTTTAGCTAATATTTCTTCGAATTCATTCTTGGCTAGCTCGTAATCGCCACCGTAGCTATGGATTTGAGCTTTTAACATGGGCCATTCTGTGTCTTCGGGTTCGAGCTCGATCAAACGGTCGATAACTTCTATAGCTTGTTGAAGTTTCTTTGCTTTGATCCGCACCTCCATGAGAGACCGTAGAGCTTCAGCGTCATTTGGGTATTGAGTTAAGTGTTCTTCGATGGTTTTTTCTTGATCTTCTAAGGAGATATTCGTGTCCGTCGAGGTGGACTCCACAGTGGGCGTTACTGTCGGGGCTGCAAGTGCCGGTTTTTGGTGGAAGCGCGTCAAGAAGAGTGCGGCGGCAGCGGTTACGGCAATGCAAGTCGTTTTGAGCAGAGGGGTTAACGTTTGGAAAAGCGAAGGCTTGGGGTTTTGACATAGCGGAGCTGAGGAGGATGATGAGGAAGATGAAGCTCTGATGGAGGATAATTTGACCAGCGTTGTTCTGAAGGAGAGGGAGGAGATGGGTTTAGGAAATGAAGGACGGTTGTGATTGAAAGAGAGGTGGAGAGGTTGGTGACGGCAGTGTACTTTAGCAAAAGACTCCATGTCTTAGAGAAAGAGAAGAGTTCCCCTCTAAAACCCTGGTAGATGATAACGGAGAGGGAGCGGAAAGTTCAAAACCCTTTGAGAAACGAGGGTTCGGGAATGTGCGGCTTTCGGTTCCAGATGAAACAGCAGCGTCCATCAGACAGTCCGGCTTGGAGTTTAAGGCCCAATGATGCTTTGTCCAATATGGTATTGGGCCCAACTATGCTTTGTCCAAGTTAGTTTCAGGCCCAATTCAAACAATTCCCATAATTGCATTTCTTTTGAAAGGGAAAACAAAAATTCTAATAGAAAATGCATGTGTTACGGAATTTTACATCGGATAGATAAAGGAGTAATCTTCGACTTATAAGCATAAACGTTACATATTTTAATAAGTTACTTTCTTTGAGTAGAGGGTAATGATGGTAAAGTCAACTTGGATCTTATTCCATTATCACACCAAGAGCTCCAATTAGTGAGTAAGCAAGGTGATCTTATTCGAAATGAGAGCACCAGGGGTTTGGATAGAAGAGAATGCTATGCAAACTCATATCGGATATGTTAAAAAGGGAACTTAGATTAATAAATATGAACACTGCTTTGGGTAATAATCCTATGACATGTATCGGTCATTAAATCAGTGTTCGGATAATCGGGTGCATTCCCATCATATATTCATATATTATCATTCATAAAGATATGAAAACAGTCTATACTAGTCCAATTTTTGATTTGTTACATGAGATTGTGGAAAGGATCTAACAATTTCAGACAATGTTTTTATATTTTATAAAAATAAGTGTTCAGAATTGCTAACTTAGATTTAACTATATCAAGTCAAGAAACAAGATCACTTTTGCTAATTTTTTTCTTTTTCCTAAAAAAAAAAACCATATTTTAAACTTAAGATTTACTTAGATTTGTTGAGATTACAACATATCTCCTTTAACTCTCCAATGGCAGTGGCTTGCTTTAAGAATCAAGTTTTATTTTATTTCCCTGTATTTGCCTTTATCTTAGTTTCAGTTGTAACACTTTCTGTACTCTATGCATGACTGCTATGTACAAGGTTGCGACAAGTAGTATGCCTCATGGTCCAGTTAGAAGAAACTGTCAGTTAAATATTTTTAAGCTTTAGTTTGTGTTTTTTTTCAATATATGCTCCAGCAACGTATGTAACAGACTTAATGAATGAAAATCTTAGTTCTATTTTCTGCTCTTAACTAGCCTTTGCTGTCTTCATTGTCTTTGATTCTACCTTGTATTCCTATAATTCAACAAGATTCACATATAAGCAGTGAATAACAGTTGAGTGTTAAGTTGTTTTTGTAGGAAATGGTAAGTTAAAGGGAGGCAGTGTTTCTTCCCTTACCGGCACTTCATCACTATCATTTCTCGTTCCCTTTGGTACGTTTTTGTTACTACATACTCAAAAGACAAAACTAGTTAAGTATTTATTCGCTACCCGGAATTCCCCTTTTGGAAGGTTTTCTGCTGTAAATGTTGAGAGGGTCCAAATTGCAATTAGAATCGCACCACGCCATGCACGAGATTCACGAGTTTTTTTGACCTTCTTGTGCTTTCTGTATTTATTGTTAGGGGAAGTGACCGCTGTCGTGAGCAATTAATATGCCACCGCCCCTTTTTGTAACATTTGGGACAGACGATAGGGCAGCAGGTTGTGTCTTTTCTCTGGAGCTTGGAACAGACTTTGGGTATCTCGCGGTCCAAATTCACTCTTTCCGGACTGGGAGATCAAAAAAATGGTACTAAATCATTTCAATCAGTGAAACGATCCATCACCCGACATCAGCAACAAGCCCGCTCAAGATGTGTGCCAAAAGCTGAACCTGGTTAGGAAAAATGGTTGTGAAAATCACAAGCCAAAGTCCCAAAAAGAAACATAGTCCACACTTTCCTCTCTTATGCTGGCTAGCTAAGAGAAGAAGGAAGAACAAATCATCACTTTTGCAGGCTGCAGGATACCAACAAACTCAAATTTTTGTTCTTCTTAATTTTGCTAGTACTAGCTTTTTGCGGTGATATCTGCACATATAATCCAAATCATCACCTTTGGCTTTTCTCATGCATGGACCACCACGGTTTCTAACCTGAAAGTTGCAACAAATTTCATTACCCAAACAATTAGCTTGCTGTTATTCTTCTTGTAAGGCAAAGCCGAGAAAACAAGTTTTTTCTATCTTTAGACTTAAAGCATCTTTGACCCCCCAATATGTAGAAAATGATCTCTTCGAAGTGAAATCCAAAAACATGTGAAAACCAGCCGGGGGAAAGCTGGCAATTGGGTTCAGAACTCATACAGTGTAAAAGGTCAAGTTGGCTAGCTTTCTCAACCGCATACTTCACATCATATGTAAACGCATGAATATGAACAAAAGCAAATTCAAGAACTTGTTTTTGTTATTTGGCATTGATCCCTCGCTCTTCAAATTCATTTGAACCAAACGAAAAACCAAAAAGCTTGGGACGGTGACAATTGACACAGTCGTCCTCGTCCCTTTTAAGCAATGGTCCCCAAATTCCCTTGACATCATTTTAACTTCATAATCACAATAATGGAGAGAAAGAGAGACTAGTACTCTTCAAATGGATAAACGGACGTTAGTAGAAATTTTACAAAGAGCAAAGAAGGGACACGTAAAGAAAAGGAACAAAGAGGGCGATGCCACGTTTACACAACGTGCCATGAACTCATGCAACCTCCGTCCACATACCGCTCCCACATGCCGTCACGCTTCCCAACTACTGTTTACACAACCAGTCATGCCTTCCAAACGTTTCCTTCTTCTTTTACCAAAGGCTAAACCCAAGTAGGATCTGAAATTCTGGACCATCTGCTGCGGGACCTTTATGCTGATATATTATATATTCGAGTAGTACTGCTACTGAAAACTAATTAAGCTAACTGTTTCAAACAATTCTAATTAAACACTTCGATTTGAGCTATAGATAGATAATGGATCAGTCCTTATCAATAGCCTCCCTCATGGAAGCCTTAAGCCTGCTCTGGATCCTTTGCCTTTTCTCGATTTCAGTAGCTCTCTGATCTCTGCCCCTTGTGTAAGCCTCAAAGAACTCCTTGTTCTCTTTCTCCAACTCATTCCAAACTGCAACCAAAACCATTCACACACGATCACATCCAAAAAAAATATTAAGACCCTTAATTTCCCAAGACTTTCTAACTAATACATAGGACACTGACACCAGGCTCTCTCTTCGATCAGAAAAGCATCACGAGCATGTACAATTAAGCTTGTTTGTATATGTTTATACGTGGGTGAGTAGTGTTTCTTATGAAAGGAAAAGGTGACTGACCCGTTGAAGTAATGATTGGTTTAATGTTTGCATGCTTAGACAAAGCTTCCATGCACTCTTCTTTGCTCATGTTGAATATCAAACACTCTTCTATAAGATGGTGCACCTGCATAAACTTGATCATCTTAGCAACAAAACAACATCAGATTGGAAAGACATGAACTATTTAGAAAAATCAAGAAGATTACTTACCATGTGGATGTATGAAGCAGAAGAGTCATCCCCCATAATAGTCATCAAATATTAGAGCTAAAAAAGGAAAAAAAAACAAAAAAGAACACTCTTCTCTGCTGTTCAGGCTTAATTATGTATATGGAAATGAATACAAAGTTGGAGAAGAAGCCAGAAAAAGAAGGGAAAAGTAGATAAAAAACAAAGGGCAAGGGAGAGAAAAGGAGAAAGTAGGAAGAGAGTGAGTGTAGAGAAGGAAGAATGAGCTAGAGATCAAGAGAAGGGCCAAAAATGTTCAATATATAAAGACTGTGAGTGAACATGGGATATTATTGAATAATAAATAAATAAAAATAAAAGGAAAATGATGGATTGAGTTTTGAATAGTAATTAATGAAAGAAGTTTTGAATGGGAAGAACCTTGGTTTGATGCTATGATCTCATAGGTTGTTGGTGGGGTCCAAAGACGCACGTGGGACGATGTCTATGATTGGTGGAGAGGAGATTAGAGGAGATTTTTGTGAGCAGCCTTCGTTTGTCTCTTACGTGTCCACTAAGCCACCCTCCACGTGACTCATGGGCCCCGCCTCGCCGTCCAAGTTTGGGTGTGCTGCTGAGCTGCCGAAGCAGGGTGCACCTCGCTCTTCCCACGCTCTAGAGCAGCTATGCCATAAGCCGCTGGTCATTCCGCCCTTTATAAAAGATTAATTTGGTAAATTTATAAAAAAATTCTTTTACAGTAAATATTATGAGATTTTGTAATTTTTTTTTCAAGTTCGAGATATTTTTGTCACTAATCAAGTCGCTCAGCTTACTGCATCCATTGAAGCGTTTGACATAATATTTAATTTAAGTCCAAATTGATTTTGAAACATAATCATTATTTTCTCTAATTACTAATTTATAAAATATGCATCATTCATATTTATAAATTTATAATTTATTTTTTACCTATTCGATATAAAATTTCATAATAAATACACTAAATGATCTTTGAAATTATGATTTTATGTTCTCATTATAGTAGATTGGTGGAAGTTTACTGCACTGTTATCCTTATTGCATACCATGAAAAAGGAAAATCATGGGTATGAGATTATCCGGGTGTCATGTTGTTTTCCTTTGATTTATATAATTGGAAAGGGGGGTTATGAGGTGTTGTATTCAGGTTTTTATCCGGTTAGGACATTGACAGAAGATGGTGGGGTTTTTATGGTCCCTCTCCTAGCCCTTGTTCTCTCTTAAAATTGGTAAGGGAAGATTCCAACTCTAATTCTTTGAGTCAGAAAAAACATACCTCAATAATTAATTTTGGTCCTAATACCCTTAGCATCATTGCTAGCATGAGAGCAAAATTGGCTTAAAGCTAGTAAATCATACATTCTACGTTTTACCAAGCTCACCTTTACACTACTACTTGCACTCCCTATAACACAATATTGTACTTTGCATATACCATTATTATAGACAATGACGTATTCAAGATTTTGCATAAAAAAAATAATTATGAAAGTAATTATTGGTAGATTGGGGTATATTTTCCGTTGCCTAGTAGTACCTATTCTTATAAATAGTAGCCACACTTCCCACAGTGATAGCCATGTCTCCCAAATATAGCTAAACATCTACCAAGATTCAGTAAAGGTTTGTCGTATGAATCATCACGTTTAGCACATTTGAAAGTGATTGGTTCAAACTTACTAGAAAACTCGTGCCTCGACATCCACCGTTTGATACTCTTTAGCCACACTCTTAGATCAGCTTCTTCGGCACATGATAGCAGAGTCTAACTTTCAACATCAAATTGGCCTAATTCGTGCTTGTTATTTTATATAAATAAAGCAAAAACGTATTCCAACATTATTACGTTTGTCGACTTTAATCTTTGATTTGTTGATTAGAATATCAATTTAGCTACAGCATTACAGAGTAAAAGAACATTTCTCGGTGCAATTACAGCTAGAAACCATAACCCAAGCTTTGTTGTTCGCTTAAAATTAAAAAATGACAGACAGAGTTCCCTGTTTGTTCACGGTTACACTATTTACATGGATTCTCTGTCCCAGCTACAGAGAATTCAATATTGATGGCACTGTTTCAGCGGTATAAATCATCCGAATGAGCATTTAATTCAATAAAAAGAACATGTACTTCCTCGCTGATGGAGAGAATTCCAATCACATCAACGAAAACAAGTAGAGCAAGACAACCAGCTGGCTAGAGCCATCAAAACATCATGATCATTCCCTTCTCATTCAGACTGCCCATCAAGTCAAGATTAGATAATTTTCTAAGATACTCTCCGATTTAAGTCACAGATTTGGATGCGAGTAGAAGCATAGTAAAAATTTTGAACACAACTTTTCTATTGCTCTTCTTGAACATCAGACCGCAAACCGGAAATTATCAGGTGGGTACAATTCACATAGGGCCACCAGATAACAAACATGCTGAGAAACAAAATGGAAACGAGGGGCAAACAAAAAGGAGAAGCTAATAGGGCATGTTCTGGAATAGGAATGAGTATACACTATACATATTATATTATATGATTCTGCAAATATCTTTAGAGACAAAAATGCCATTCAATATATGCCTCGCTATGCAAGGTTGCTCAAGCTCGTTATTAACAATGATTCACCAATCTCCAATTACAAAGGGTAGCCAAACCTTCTATGATCTCTTGTAAAAAATGGATGTCTTAGTGCTTCTCTAGCTTTAAGTCTCTCTGCTGGATCATACCGTAGTAGCCCTTGCAAGAGATCAATCAAATCGCCAGCAGAATGATCCACATGCTGCATTATTAAGTTCTGCAGCACATAAAACTAAAACAATTAGGAAAGAATAGCGGCTTAGGAGCAGAAGTCAGGGAACTAAAGAGCTGGTTGTGCCCAAAGTTCAACAATTTGGAGGGTATATCAACAACTTTAGAAACAAATGCACATGAAGATAAAGATGGACTCGTAACGGTATGGTTAAATGATTCAAAATAAACAGAACAGGCAATGAGTCCCAGTACCCTTCAAGATAAAGCCTTGCAAGCAAAAGCAATAAATAATTCTGCCATTTAATAATGGTCTTACATGCCTAGTAAGAAACACAAATGCTTCACCCCTCAAAAAGATTTACTGACATGACCATAAAAAGCAGGAAACTTAGTATTGGCAAGAACAAGCGAGTTAAGATAATTTCTAATAAGTTATTAAGAAGAGGCATCTTCAAAACAGCTTACCGGCAGACGGGGCAATTTCCAAACAGCCCTCAGGCTTTCTCTTGAAGTTGCACCATCGGGCCAATCCAATCGTGTGCCCCTCCGGAAGTATTTCTCAGCACGGCGGCTGAAACAATATCAGGCACAATGTAAGAACTTCTCCTGCAACATATTCACAGCAAGAACAAGCGACAGAGTGAACTCTTACTCAGCTCTGAGCACCATATGTTGGGGTAATGGCCCTAAAACCCTCTCCATCATGGCAAGATGCTCTAAGTTCTCATGAGTTTGGAAAAGTGCCTCACCCTGCTCATGAACAATATTCCAGGTTATTATGGCCCATAATCACTTTTGGGAGAAATGACAAGCTGCTCTAGATTCCCACAAACAACTTCATATAAAATGATATTATATTCTAGATACTAGCATATAGAATGAGATTTATCTTCTTGACATGCTTCATGCATCTTGTGTTACTTATATTAACTAATAACTAGCTCAAAAGTGATTTCTTAACAATATTATCATCTGCTCCAGCATTCAGTAAGACCAATAAGGCAATGACTTAAAAAATACAAATGCAAGTAAGGACTCGTTTCCATCTACATTTTAGGTGATTTTTTTCCATTGGGGTGGCGAGTGAAGAAGACTACAATAATTCACTTACAGAGCAAAGTTCAACCAGTATACAACCCACACTCCACAAGTCACAAGGATAGTTCCATCCTAGACCTGCAAAAACATCAAACAAATGATGTCAACAAGATGTGTACACATACACATCATGTGTAACCAAATGTGAAGATGATGATTACCAAGTATGACTTCTGGTGCACGATAATGCCGAGTTGACACCACATAGCTGTGATCCTGGTGTTCAAATGTTGTACTCCCAAAATCAATGAGCTTAATTGCGCTTGACTTTGGTAGATTCTTAAAATAGGAACCATCTTTTGTAGACCGTGATAAAAACTAAAGCACATGCAAAATAAAATTTTTCAAGAAATCAGCAATCAGAATTCAAAGATACCAAAGTGTCATTGTAAATAAACTGTAAATTAAGGAATCTAAAATTATACAAACAGAAGAACAAAAAGCATGCTTAGCGACCAGAAAAAGAAGCAATACCTTATAATCTGGCACCTTGATATATTCAGATGAAACAAGGAGAATGTTTTCCGGCTTTAAATCGGTGTGAATTAACTGCAAATCATGCATGACTGCACATTGGAGAAAGAAAAAAAACTCAGTTAACTAGATGCAAAAGTAACAAAACTTAGATTTATACATTATCATCATCAACCCCCAGCTTGTCCAACCAAAAATTAAGTTTGGTTCCAAGAAAAAGTAAGAACTTAAGCCAATAAAATTAACCAACTATAACCACACTATTTGCTTCAGACTAAAAGGGGTTTGAGCATCATGTAGATATAATACAGATTAAAAACAGTACAAGAATTATCCACACACATGCTACAGACTCCAAAATTTGTCTGCCAAGCTCCCGAACAAGATCAATGGGAAATGAACGGTAGCTGTTTTTGCGGAGAAAATCGTATAAGCTTGGTCCAAGCTTCTCAAATACCTGTTCAAACCATTTAAATTCATCCGCAAGTTTTTTAACTCACAGAATATTTAGGAATGAGGGAGCTTGCATTGCACCCTCAAATTAATCGAATTGCAAATACCAATAAATACTTACAATACAAATATGATTACGATAGTCAAACCAATTCCGTATTTGCACACAACTGCAAGGAATGAAACCACTTATACCATAATCACTTCAATTTCTACAATAAATACGAAAACAAAAAGACAAAATGACATCCTTACCGAGCACCACCAACATCATGCCTGGCAAGTCTCTGAAGGACGTCAATTTCAATCATGGCAGCTTCACGATACTTGTGTATGGAGCGAACAATTTTGATGGCCACAACTTCTTGCTTTTCATTGTCCAAACATTCAAGGACTTGTCCAAATGTTCCTGCAAATATACCATTCAATGGACCACAATCCATGTTAAGCAACAATCCAAAATATCTACATTGATTAGAACATCAAAATGCTCATCTAATGGCAGCCACACTCCCCATGTTTGCAAAAACTCAGATTCAAGAATACACTAACCTTCACCCATTTTACTGAGAATTCTGTCTGCAGGGATGAAGAATAAAAGAATATATGAGAACATACTATAAAATACCACATAAATGAGGGAATGATGCAAGAATATCAACGTGTTTGGCATGACAAAATAATTTCATTCTAAGATTTCCATAACAAGTTAAATATTCAAGAATATTCGAGGTGTTTGGCATGACAAAATAATTTCATTCTAGGATTTCCATAACAAGTTCAGTATCCAATGTCCAAAATCCATATTGCTTAAAATTCTCAAAAGATTATCCCGTTGCACATGTGGATGTAATTAACTTTACGCACAAAATATATACTGTCCTAAATTTTATGATAAGAGAGACCAATTTACATCGAGGAGTCAGGTTTTCTCCAACGGCGAAAACATAATGGCCATCTTTATCATCAGGTCTCCAAGGAGGAGAGCCATTGCGAGGAATTCCCCTGTAAAACATATTATTAGGATAAGAAAAATTAGCGATCCCTCCATTCCCGAATTCCTGACCGCAATATATTGCCGGAAGAACCTGCGAAACCAAAATAACAAAATAAAAAAAATCAAGAAAAAAATTCAGTTATCTAATCGAAAGATAATTTCTTTGCATAAAAACAATTAATTTATTAATTTAAAAAATAAAAGAAATTTAATTATCTATTAGTGAACATAACTTCTAATTGCAGTAAATTTTTCCAAAGAGTTATTTAAAATTTGCCAAATCACAAAAAAAAAAATTGAGGGAAAAATAGGGGAAATTTGTCAAATTACCACATCAAACAAAACGTCAAAGATTCACTATTATTCTGTAAATAATTTTTCAACATTCTCGACAAAATAATCTGAAAACTTCAACAAATCGAATAAAGGGAAAAAAAAAGAGAGAAATTTTTTCTTTTACCTTAGGAGGAGGAAGAGGAGGAGGCATATCCCACGTTAATCTGGGCCTTTTCCTGGGCCGTTTATCCATATTCTTGTGAGGAAACTCGATTATCCTCTGCGTCTCCATTTTTTCTTTCCCTATTTTTCTTATCTCTTTTTCTTTTTCCAATTCGATTTCCAAAAACTAAACAACACACACAGGAAGAATTCGTCGATTTGACGGGACCTACAATACGAAAAACTGAAGAGAAGATTCGTCGATTTGGGAGATTTTGAAACCCTAATCTTTTTTGGGGAGAGATCTGAGAAGCTAAACCTGAGGGGAGGATCTAACCCCGATGGCAGGTTTGGTTAACTCTAGATTTTCTAACTATGGTTAAAGGTGGGGACCACCATCGCTGGGTCCATTTATTCTTTTTGCCTCTTTTTGGGAAAGGGCACCTGTTAATCGATGCGTTTATTTGACGCGTGTAGATTAGTGGACCCGTGATAGCTTTAATGGGTCGGGCCCACGAGAGCTGGTTCTCTAGGTGTTGGGCTTTCTGTGAAACCCAAATGAATGATAAACTTTTTTGTTTTGCTGATTTTATTGAATTTTATTTAACTTTGTCACCATATTTTTCAATTCGGTTGATTTACAAAAAGAAAATACCAAAATCATAATATTTTATAGAAAATACCGGTAATGCAATTGGTAAATTTTCGTTAATTTTCATTATTTTATACACAAAATCAACAAAATTAAAAATATAGTGACAAAAATTAATAAAATTTAAAATATAATGATAAAAATAGTGACGAATTTGAACTTAATTATTATTAATATCTTTTATCATAAATTTAAATATTACGTAAGTATAAAAAAATTATTTAAATATTTCAAAAAATATATATTTTTCATCTCAACACTTTACTTTGTCTGTCCCACCTAATATGATAACGTTTATTAGTTCAACTTTTAAACATTTATATATAAATATTTGATCTACTTGTGAATGGTAGATCTCATTCTTGAATATGTGTAATAAATTTTTGATATATTAAATGAGATAAAACCTTGGAACAAAAGTTTTGAGATAATTTTACTCTAATTTCACATTCTTTACTTGTTAATATATAACAATAAGTTAAATATAATTGTCACAAATTTCAAATTAATGAACAATGAGACGAGCCTTAGGTTTACAATTAATAGGATTCTTCCACTAAAAATATCTTTTGAAATGAACGCGCGGGTCCATAACATAATCATCGTGTCCCAAAAGTATAATAATAAAAATTGCCACCTAGATAACATCGTGAGTCCTCTCATAAAAATTTCCATGTGGCATGCCACATGGCCTATTTACGTGGAAGAAGATTTGCCACATGGCATTCATTTATAAGCGAAATAAGGCATCAAAATAATAAAGAAGTTTTTGTTTCTTGTTCTCCTTGGCTTTTTCTCTCCATCTTCCCCATTTTTTCTTTTCCTTTCTGCTTAATAATCCGAGTGGAGACTATCCTGTTTAACAGATGTATGTGTCTCTGTTTGTTAATACTGTGGAGCTGTCAATTGTGCAGTCCTCTTTGGTAATGGTAATTGTCTTGCTCGAGCCCGCATGAGAGGCTATCCAATTTTCATACAAGCAGCAATGCTGGATTTGGAATCGAATTGCCCGAGGTTCGAATTGATTTGACACTTGGTCTCCTTTGTTGCTGAGTCTCCCAAGTCTACTATTCCCCATTGCTCTTTCTTGATATGTATTCGTTCCCAAAGGAAATGAAAGTGTGCCTTTAACAATAGAGGCAGTGCAGCCTAATCGAAGTCCAAGGACCATTCTATTTTTATTTCTACTGACTAGATGTAAAACTCCATTAGAAAGCTGGCAGCTTCACTATCCTGTGAGTGTTGGATACAAAACCTCAAGACTCTGTGGATCTCATCCATCTGGGAGTGTTTGCGTTCCCTACTCAGGAAAACATGAACTTTGTTTCTTACTTCAATCCAACTGCAGCCTGGAATTCTCTTCATCTGTTTCTCTTTCATCTCCCTCCTCAATGTTGATGCAATTTCCCATCTCCCAATGGCAACATGTGCGTTGGACAACATTATATATGATGAAACATCCTCAGGATCCAATGCCATGATTTTTCTGGCTGCAAATTCCCCCAATTCCGTATTTGAGTGAATCTGGCAGCCACCAAGCAGTGCTTTCCATAACCCAATACCTGGTTCAAATGGCAAATGCTGAATAAACTCCTCAGCTTCCTTGAAATGCCCAGACCGAGAGAGCAAATCCACCACACATGCATAATGCTCTGGTTTTAGCAAGTTGGGTTCCTCAGCTCTTGCCTTGTTGAAATATGAATAACCCTCAGCAACAAGACCAGCATGATTACAAGCCCATAATAAACCAAGAAGTGTAACATCATTAGGTCTAAAACCACTTACAAGCATCTTCTCAAAGAACTCTATGGCTTCCTTTCCTCTTCCATTCTGTGCGTAACCACATATCAAAGCATTCCAAGAAACTATATTTCTTGAATGAAGTTTATTAAAAACCAAGAGACTGTCTTCCATGCTTCCACATTTGGCATAAAAACTAATAAGAGCATTGCCAATAAACACATTAAGCTGGTCTCCCAAGCGCTTAAAAACACAAGCATGAAAACTTTTTCCCATTCCATGTGCAGCTATATTAGCAGCTGCAATAATAGCACAAGGGAAAGTGTTCTGGGTAGGCATCACCCCTTCTCTCAACATCCGAATAAAGAGATTCACAGCCTCTTCATTATGGCCAGTTTGGCTAAACCCAGCAATCATTGCATTCCAAGAAACAACGTTTCTCCCAGGCATCTCTTTAAACAACCATAAAGCCTCCTCAAACCTCTTTTTTCTCATGTATCCAGATATCAAAGTTGTGTAGGATACTACATTTGGTTGATGGGTATCTTCAAAAACCCTTCTTGCTTCCTCAATTGTACTCAACTTTGAATAAAAATCTAGACTTGCACTACCCACAAAAACATTTGAACTGAGGCCCATTTTTATTGCACAAGCATGAAGTTGCTTGCCAATGTTAAGGTCTTTTAGCAAAGTGGAAGAGTGAATTACGGTCCCAAACGTGAATTCATTGGGTCTAATATCGTTGAAGAGCATCCTGGAAAATAAAAGTATGGCTTCTTTATGCTGGTGTTGCTTAGAGAAGCTTCCAATTATGGAAGTGGCTGAAACTACATCTAAGTCAGACACTTCGTCGAACACTTGAGTAGCATTGAGAATAGGATTGGGTAGATTAGGTGAGGAAGGAATGTGAATATTGGAGGCCTTTTGGGTGTCAATGAGAGAGCTACGAGCTGCTGTGCAAGTTCTTCTGAAAATGGTGGCGGCTGCTACGAGAGGCAATCTACATTCTAGGAAAGTGTAATGCATCGAGTGATTTTGGTGTAGTTTATACACTTAAATAAAGGCTCGCTTAAAACAAAAATATAAATTAATAGGGAGAAAGGAAGAGCATAGTCGACGCTTTAACACTCCATGTTTGGAGATTGCCTTTATGCGAGAAGGGTTTGGAGGTATTGGTTGCATCTGGTAATTGACGAGACAAGTTTCTTTGATTCATATTTAAAAGAATAATTGTGTAGAAATTGTTTTAATAAATTTAGAATTATTAATAATTTGATATAGAGTGTTTAATTTTTTATGATTTTGTGAGAATTAAAAAAAAAAAACAGGAATAAGTGAGTTTTCCATCAACTTGATCTATGTGCTAATAATTTTTGGAATGTCTTTGTATCTAGCTATAGAAATTGGACTGCCCATGGAACGAAAGCAGAGAAGTAGCAAAGTGGCTAGAAGGGTCAAGTGGAAGCTGTTAGAATCGAATTGATTTATTCTTAACACTGATGAGACCTACAAATCAAGCTTAAAATGCACATTTACGAAGGGTTTAATTCGAGCTTCTAATGGAGAATGGATTGGTGGTTTTGTCTTAAATATTGACGCTACAGATAGCTTGATAATGGAACTTTGGAGCATTCGAGAGGGTTTATTGCTAGCTAAAAACTTGCAATTGAACCAATTGATCATTGAACTCGATGCAATAGTGTTAGTCTATTTCGTAAAGAAGGGTGTTGTGCCATCTCATCCATATGCTACTTTAATTTTTTATTGTGTTTTTTTGACTCAAAAAGGTGAGATAAGAAAGATTCGTCATATTTTTAAGGAAAGCAACATGTGTGCAAACTTCATTACTAATTTAGCTTAGCATTGTCTATTGGGAAAGACTTCCCTTAATAATCCTCCCATAGATTTGTATCCATTATTTATTAAGGATATGTTAGACTCTCTTAATCTGAAATTTTAAACTTAAGGTTTTTATGTATTAAAAAAAAAGTATAACGTTAATGTCATGTTAATATAAATTAACAAGTGATGTTTTGACTAATGATTATTAAATAAGTGTTAATTATAAAAATTTATTTGATTCAAAATAAAAATTATTATACTTATTGAGTATAATAAAAATATAAATACTTATATGAATTTTTTTAAATAGTATTAAAAAGAACCATGTAAGTTATTTGAAAGACAGAGGGCATTACATTTGGCTGACAAGGCAAATAGAAGTTTCAGTTTAACAAACTAGATTTCATGTTTAAGAATGGAGGTGAGTAGGGGAGAAAAGAGCAAAAAGATTATCCTTTGAGAAGGCTTTTACATGAAATTTGGATTTCAATTGGTTCTTTGACAATATTATTTCTCTGAATGTTCACTTGAATCTCCTCTGCATACCAGCATGCCCCAAGGATTCGAAGCTGAAGCTGTTTGAACATTTCTTAGATTTCAACATTGTGGGAACTGGAGTTGCAGATTTTGAGTTGATGACTGCTCTCTGGTTGATCAAGCCATGATCATCATTGGCAATGAGATTGGATGCCAAAGATGGAGGGTTTCGCCACTTTGGAAGCTGGCCTGTAATCATAAGTGTCTCCAGCAAGGGTGCAGTGTCAAGAACAGCCTCCAGAAATCTCCCTTTTTCCGGCAGTGGTTTTCCCTTAACAAGAGTAGTAATTACTTTTGAAGCAGGATTCACTAACAAGTCCTTGGAAGAAAATTTTCCCATTCGGATATGGCTACCAGAGTCTTGAACAAATGACTTTTTCAACAATGCAAGGTTGCTGGAATCAGTCAGGCTAGCATTGAACAACGGCCGAGAAATGCTGTTGGCTGCGGATGACTCATCAGAATAGTTGTTATATGCTTCAGATACAGTGTCTGATCCTCTGATATCTAGGTTTCCTTTCAAGATTTCCTGGTTCCGGCTGTCAGGTTGGACATGCGAAACAACAGAGCTGATTTCAGCCGAATTAGATGGCAAGAGCCTGTTCACTAGTTTCTTCAGTTCAGAAATTTCTGCCACTGATCTCTTCAACTGTTCTCTAGCTTCATCTCTTTCTTGGCAGGCATCAGATAAGAGTTGATATAATACATTTGTAGTCTCTTGGTGCATTCCCATTTCCCCCAGTAACGCCTCTCTCATTGATTCAAGTTCATAGTTGTAGCAGAGATGCCTGGATTTCAGTTCGAGCATGCTCTGCCAGATTGAAAATCAAATTAGGATGCATGGCAATAAGTCCTAGATATTCGACAACCAAGAAGTCCTAAATTAGGCTTGGCCTTCCTGGCATATGCCACCATGTAAACCTACGCTTAGATTATGAAGGCAATAACTCCAAATGCACTGTTCTTGCTGGTCTCAATCTTAACGAAGAAAATATAAGCTAATCATAATCATAAGTGAACTATATCCTGAAATCGAAAAATTTTGTCAGAGTATTACTGCAGAGTTCTACATATCAACAACATGGTACCACCTATTTCTTTATCTTAATTACAGTGATAACAGATCATTTGCATGCAAAGACATTATTAATTAACTTATGAATAAAACGAAGTCAGGTCGAAACTCTTACGGGTATAGAAATGAAAACCCAAGTTTTAAATCCCGCCATGATCATGTGAACTCAATGAAATCTGATCATTATCCCCTTAAATTGTTACTACTAAAAACCCTTTCTGCATATATGCTGTAGTTGAATTTTAAAACCCCAATCATCCATTTGCAATGCCAAAAAATAGAGCAAAAAAAGGAAAAAAAATAGCTACAATCATGTATCACAAATTTAACAATTAAAAAAAACAACAGAAAGTCTGTAACTAATGGAAAAAGTAAAGGCCTAAAATGAAGCCATTGGCAATAACCCTGGCCTTCAAGGGTGAAGGGAAAATTTGCCCTTGCTTACTCCATAAACCAACATCTCATAAATGAAGGAATTAAAACCACAAAGAAAAAAACAGAAGCATGACTAACCTCATTGTTATTCCACAATGAGTACATAGCTTTGTCTATTTTCTCTGTTTATTGCCCTGAACAAGAGCCTTATTAAGCACAGAAAGAAGATTAAATAAAAAAAAAAAAAAGCCTTATAGAAGAGGAACAGATTTATAAAAAGGGCAAGTCTTGTAGAAAAACATTCAACTTGGAATGAATAAAGCAAGTGGAAAAAACTTTCCCGAAATTGTTTTCTCTGATTCTATTGAACATTATCAAAAATGGAAAATCCACCCGCATCCACAGGGAATTTGATTCTTGTCTTGCTGTCCAGTTCTTATATTTGCATGACTAGGAACTGCACTGCTTGTCATTAATCACAATCCCAGTGTCTACAAGAAACAAAAGGAAACATTAGATTTCCCTAATCTCCAATCAGAGATTCTCTGCCATTTTTTCCCTTTACATTTCTTATAGTTGTCAGAAATTTTGATTTTTATTTAAGGTTGAAGGTTCATTTTACATATTTTAAATATGTAATGATTCATATTGTTTAATGGTGTGATTATTCCTCGATAAATGATTAAAATTTGAATTTCTTTTTCTTATTTTTTCAGTTCAATTGTCAAACAAAAATTTAGATATTTGTGAAATAACTTTCAGATTAATTTTATTCATTTAATTCAAATTTAGACCAGCGCAAGTCAAAAAAAAACTCTTTAAAAAATTATTAACATCCTGTAGATATAAATGATATATAACACAATAATCATTGAATAAACTAGCATTTTTAGGCAAAAATTTTATTTAAAATGTATATATAATATTAATAATAATAACAACCTACAGAATTATTTCTCTAAGCTATACATTTTGAGTCTTTGACTTTGCATATGTATCTGGAAGTGCACATGCACGTGCTATTACGAGAAATTGCAGAAAAGATATTGGGACTGAAAAATGCTTTCAATATTTTATCTAGGAGTCAACATCCTCTTGCTATTGCAACTTGCAAAAGATTTTTGAAGTGAAATTAAGGTAAAATCAGAACAAAACGTCTAACTTTGTTCCAATCAGCGGCAACGTTTGTTAAAACCATGACATGTCCTGGTGAGCTTTTCAAGTCACTGCTTATGCTTTTCTTCGCATGGAAGCTGGAAAAAAGCTTTGAAATATTGAATGCTTTGGGTTCAAAAAGACTCTTTAAGTAGGAAGAAAGAGTTTCAAGATAAGGTGAAAGGTGTTTTCAAGATGTTAATGCAAATGCACAACCAGAAACATAGCCTACAGTAACCTGTCTCTCCCAGGCCACCTCAGCATATACTTTCTCTCCAAGAGAATTTAGCTGACTGGTGTTCTGATTTCCTCAACTAATCCCTTGACTGATTCACAATTCAGGAGACTTAAGTTCACTGCATCTGTAAAAGTAAGGCTCGATTGACACAGGGAGATACAGAAGAAAATTAAGAACAGTATTCTCCACTGAGAATCCTGGGTCGCTTGGGCAGTAGCTAGTGGTTGGATATCTTGAATGGTAGAGGAATTGACTGGATCAACTTTTTCTTGGTGCTTTAATTATTTTACCCTTACATAAAAAGATGAGCAGCAGGCTTTAAATTCGCCGGCCAGGGAAAGAAAGCAGCGGAAAAAGTAGCTTAGAGGCAGATCTTTGACTGTTGCATATGGTGGATTAATTAAAAAGAAGATAAAGTATGGTCCATATTGGTATGTAAACTTTACAGCTATAATAATACTATTCAGCCGATTACAAAGAAAGCTTAATAATTAATCTGTTTGTGTAGTTGTTTATTTGATTAATATATGCATATGCAAAGATAAACAAACTAATTTGCCTTGACCAAGATTGAATGGCAACAATTTCAAGTTCCGACTATATCAAAAAGTTGTATGAAATCTCCATATGATGTGATTTGAACAAATTAATTTTAACACTACCAATAAGTTACGCTTGAATTATTAAAATTTTTTCTAAATCGAACGATGATAGTTCTCATTTGAATATTGATTTAATGACGATATATAAAATGATGCTGCTTCATTGGTCAACATATAAGTTTGATATTGTTTATCTATGTCATAACGTGACCCTAAGGCTCATTTGATAGAATTGTTATGTGATTATATTGTTGTTATGTTGATAGAAAATATTAATTGTCATCGAGTCTATTAATTTTTTATTAAAGATCTGTATATATAATAAAAAATTAAAAGCTTAGTTACATAAATAAATATAATTCAAGGACTCTGTTTAATACTTTAAATCATTTCTAAACAATTATAGGATCTATTTTCAATTGCAAACACAGTCCGTATATAGCAACATTTTCTAATTATAAAACAGTTAGAGGAACAGTTGGCTGAGTTTCTGTCGTAAACCCTTCCATGTCTCTGTCTTGCTCTTGTATTAAAATAATCAACATCCCAAAAATTGCTGTACCCATTTTCAACTTATTGTTATCTTTTCTCTCAGCAGCCGCTGCAGTAGTTTAAGTAATTGACAGCGACTTCAATTCTTATCTAGTCTAAACATGCAAATGTCAAATCAACTAAACCCAAGCAAAGTCGACAGGAACATGTGTTTGATCAAGTCTAATTATAGTCATCAAGGTAATTTTTTACTATAGTTTTATCTTTGATCGATGATCTAATGTGTTTTCAAGGCTTTACTTGCTTGCGGGTAATTTCCAAGTCAAATTGATATCTATTAACTTCACTTAACTATTACATTCATTTCTTTATTATGATTGAAAACGAAGGGAAAATGTCAAGAAGAAAATGAAAAATTTGGGCTCTTTTTTTGTAATTGTTTGGGTTTTAGGCCGACCAGGAAAGCAGCCATTCTAGCAGTTAAAGTCAATATATAAAGAAGGCTAACATTGTCTAGTGTTTCAGGACCTTGCTTTCTGGTGCCTATCCTGTAATAAATTGATTGGTATCAACTGTTTATCAAGTTATCTGAAATTTTCTTCTTTCTTCCTTTTTATTTTGATTGGTGGTATGCTTCTTTCTTGCTCTAGTAGATTCTTTAGCTAGAATGTTGTTCATGGTAACCTTGATAATTTATGTTGTCTAACGAGTAACAACTGATATGATTTTGCACCAGAAGAACAAAATGGAGGACAAAAGGTGTGATTTCATCAGCAGTTTACCGTCTGATATTCTGAGGCGGATCATTTCATTCCTTGCATTAGAACAGGCCATGAAAACAAGCGCCCTTTCGACTGTTTGGAGAAGTCTCTGGGTACCTGTTGAAGTAAACCTTCATGAAGCTAACAGAGAGATCAAAGATATTGTTGATTTGTTTTCCAAGCCTTATGAAAGTCATCAGGTATGGAAACTGTGCTTAAGCTTCCAGGATAGCAAGAGAGCACCTTCAGAAATGAAGGGTGAAATCATTGCTTTAGCTGCCAAAGGCGTTGACGAAGAACTTTATCTGGACTTCTCTGAGAGGCAGAAAGAGCAGGTAAAGAATCTCTGTTTGAAGCTGGAATCATGCTGTTCCTGTCATTCCTTGCTCGGCCACCCACCTCACGCAGCTACCTTTTCCAGTACTCTCAAGATGCTCCATGTTAGACGGCTTAGCAACCTTAGCAAAGATGTGATTTCCGCCTTGTTCTCCAGTTCTCAATTTCTCGAAAGCTTGAATCTTGAAGGATGTAATGGCTTGCAAAGCCTTGACATTGAAGCCAACCACTTCCTTCGAAGCTTGAAAGTAATAGATTGCCCAGACATGATCAATATCTCTGTTTCAGCAATAAATCTCAGATCGTTTTGGTATCAAGGAATACTTCCTCACCAGGTTCATCTTAAGAATACTTCAGACTTGGTTGAAGTGATGCTGGATTTGAGGAATGGTTCAGGGCCTAGTGAGTTTGATTGCGAAGATGTTCTTTCCCTCCTAGCTACTCTTAAGGATATTGAGGTCCTCAGAGTCAGCGGCTGGCTTTTCGAGGTACTATGCTTTTACCCCATTAAACTGAAAAGTCCTTTCTTCCAAACTTTCAAAATGCTTATACCTTAATCCCGGACAAGAATCATACCCATGGCTTTCTATAGTGGTTATGCTTAGGTGGAGTGATATTTCGGAGGTTGGATTTCAACTTCAACAAGTTAAAGCAATTGAGCTGGATGGATTCTGCCATGAACAACACCAAGCGGGATTCCCTAGCTTGCTTCCTTAACATATGCCCTTCCTTGGAGAAGTTGCTAATTGAAGTAAGAGCCTACTACACTACTAATTTCCTGCGAGTATATAATCAATGAACGTTAAAATTCAACTTAAATTTTTTTTAAACTTCGTGAAAAGTCTAAATCAGACACAATATATGATACGGAAGAAGTACTATTTATATATATAGAGTAGTTCAAATTTCCGACCTTTCACTCACTTCTTAACTTGGATAAAACCTGCAGATTGATCCAAACCGAGGTCATTTACCCTGTCCATATTTTCACCATTACTGGCATGAACCTCACCTCTGGATGGATTATACATCTGTGATGTCTAACACTTCACAATTGGAGCACCTGAAGGTCGTTGAGTTTATGGGTTATACAAATGAAGAAGATCAGTCGCTGCTTATTGATCTTTTACTAAAGAAGGGAAGTTTGCTCGAGTCAGTAACTGTTACTTCACCACAGCATCATTCCTGGCAGGTTGCAAAGATCCCTGATGATCAGAGTCAACTGAGTCAGACATGGCAATCAGGCAACCAGCAAAAGCAGAATGCTGTTTTGTCTCTAATCAAATTCATCATCAGGATCCAAAATTCATTGTTCACAAGGATTGCACTTTTGCACAAGAATGCAACACCTTGAATAATAAATTAAACCCAAAGGGCTGTTTCCTTGAACTCCCTGCGAAAATTATCCTGCTGCTGTATCACATTTGCTGTAGTCTTACCCTCATTATGTACAAGTTGATTTTATCTGGGGAAATTGAATTAATGTAGCACAAATTGTAAGATTCCATGGTTTCATTGAATAAGTCATATCTATAGAGGGCATATATATATGCGGCAAAAACTACTGAAAATTTCCAAATTTGAAAGCAGCATATACTCTTCGGGTCACTTTCTTTCAGTCAACTTTCGAAACTTGAAGATTTGAGCAGGGAATAGTTGCTATGGCAGTCGATATAATACCGTACTCACAATCCCATCAAAAGCAAATTATGCAGATACGTTTAGACTTGTGTGACAATTAATAAAGGTTTTTCATGTTTAAATCGCATTTTCTTTAGTATCACAAGCAAATTAGATAGATAAAGTTAGACTTGTGTGACAATTAATGGTCAAAATACTTAGTCTCTGTATTAGGGTATTTTTTTAATTTAGTTTCTTTACTCAAAATTTTTTTAATTTAATCTTTCTATTTAAAATTAATTATCTCTATATTACTGACATCAACTTGTGTTGACATGATGACATAGCACTACCACATCATAATTTGGATTTAAAATGCCACGTGCCACTTTTATTCTTCAAAACAATATGTGGTCTTCTAATAAATATGCCAAAGCCTTTACCATCACACCAAAACCCTTACTTATAGTTATAATTTGCTTGTGTTTTATTTATTTTTTTCTTCTCTTCTCTCTTTTTCTTTTTTTCCTCAAATTATGTCACTTTGAAGTATTTTTATACTTTCAAAAACCCTTTGAAGCTTTCTTCTCCAAAAAAGAAAGTTATAAAACCACGTAGTTTTAAAGAAAGAAAGAAAAAAAAAGAAACAAAAGGAGATAAAAAAAGAAAAACTAAAACACAAGCAAGTTATAACTATGAATAAAGGGTTGAATGTGGTGGTAAAAGTTTTGGTATACTTGTTAAAGATCTTAACTTCAAATTTCAACTAAAGCACATTTTTTTTAAGAATAAAAATGCCACGTGTCAACATCTTGATGTGCCACTTCAACAAACTCAAAGTGTGATGTGGCAATGGTATGTCACTTTTGTGATGACAGGGCAATGCCATGTCATCTAGTCATGCTTACGTGGCAATGTTGAGGTTAGCATCTAGTGTTACGTCAGCGTTAATGTCAACAAGCTAATTCATCTTGATGTGCTATGTCAACACTTGAACTCAAAGTGTGACGTGGCAATGCCATGTCATCTAGCCATGCTTATGTGGCAATTTCGCATTAGCATCTAGTGTTACGTCAATGCTGATGTCAACAAGTTAATTAAAAATGTGCTATGAATTAAATTAAAGTAATTTTTAAAATAAAATAATTAAAATATCGTGATTTGAGTTGAAAGATTAAATTGAAGAAAATACCCTAATACAGAAACTTTTCAAATATTTTGACTGACAATTAATAAAGGTTTTTAATGTTTAAATCCTATTTTCTTTAGTATAACAAGCAAATTAAGCAGTAGGTTGAGACTAATATGACAAGCAATAAATATTTTTCATGTTTGAATCTCATTTTCTTTAATATTTTTATTTATTTATCTATTCCGACCATAAATCTATAATATATATATATATATATAAAAGTAAGAACGTTGAAAAATTTTTTGATTGATGAAAATAATCATATTTATTCATTATATTTATCATTTCAAATATTTATTATTAATATTAATAAAATTTATGTAATTTGTAAATATATAAGAACTTTAATTGTATCTAATACTTCCATTAAAAATATTTTTATATTGAAAATTAATATTAATAAAATTTATCTGATTTGTAAATAGAAATTTTAATTATATTGAATAACTTTTATTAAAATAATATTTTTCTTAATTTCAAAAATATTGAATAATTTATAAAATCACGTATAACTTATGTAACAATAAATATTAATCATCTTAAATCTGATAAAAATATATAACCTATAAATTTGAATTAAGATCTCAACTAATTAATAAATTTATTTAATAAAAATTTACCATTACATTAAGCAGATTAATTAATTAGAACAGATTAATTGATATTCTAAAATTCTTCATAGCATTTTGACTTTCATGCTTTGCCACACTTGTTGTTCTCTTTGAAGATTCACCACTGTTGAATGTCGTACCAAAATCTGTACTTAACTTTACAGCATTTTCGGCGTGAAAAATCTAACCTCTGACTTTAGACAAAAAGCCTTGCAACAATTATTAAATTAAGAGGTACGAGTGTGCTTGCGATCTAAGGTGAAATCTAGTCATTGCAAAAAGGATAGTCCAATTTCAAATATTTATGCCAATTTTTCAAAGGAAAATGCACGAGCAGATCCAAAAAGCCCAAGTTTGACGTGGCTTCTGATAATATCTTGCTTAGCACTTAATCAAAATTCAATACATAAAGTGGTCATTGCTTTTGTAATAATACATCAAATATAAACCTTGGATAATTATAAAAAATAAATAAAATTTTCTTGTTAATGATTATGAAACCCAGAAATTAAAACTTTAGCTTCAGCTACTATTATCACTTTGGGTAATAGCAAAGACAGGGAAACACTAAATTGGCCCATAAGAAAGAACAAATAAAAAAAATATTAAGTACCTGGAAAAAGTTGACTAAAGATGCAAAAGACCAACCAATTCCCAGTTATTTAAGGTCAATGAATACACACGTTGTTTTCCTGTGTTTATATATCATTTTATTCCCTCCATCAAATTATACCATATTGACTCATTAATTAATATATTATTTTTTTATTTAAAAAAATAATGTTCAAATCTTTTTAATATTCAAAGTAATAATAAATTTCGGATTTGAATGTATGAAATGCTTCGCTTTTGAGGTGGCTTTCTCCACCAACACTAGTACTTCAGTTCAAAAAAAAAAAACTATTACTACCAATCATATCAATCAATAATAATGGCAAGATTTTTTTTTAACCATTTTATATAATTCAAAATTGATAAATTTTGTATTTATTAAAAAAATTAACTTGATATTAGAAATTTTATATCCTAAAATTATATATATTACAGAAACAAATAATATATATTTATCTTATTCATAACTTAATTTTAATAAACTAACAAAATTGTAATATAAGATAGTCCATACAATTGTCCAACTTTTTGTTTTTCTTTTCTTTCAGACATAGCCCAATTTGCGTGTTCATGCTAATTGACTTTTTCTGCCTACTTTAAAATGGCTCTCACTATTCAACGTACGGCCCAATGACTTGTCGGTTTGATCAAGTCTAATGGTAATCCCGTTCAGCACTAACAAATTTATAGTTAAATCAATTAAATTTAACATTGACTTCTAGAAACATGAAGTCCATGCGTAGAGGTGTTTATATAAGGCAAAGGGCATCCTCGTGGAACTGCAAAGTGGTTCAGGTCCATGGATTTCACATCGCCCTGAAAGCTCAAAAAGGGGTACGGGTAGTGGTACACCTTGCACAGCATTCACACAGACATTGATATCCTTTGAAATACGGATCATAAATTTGTCTCAAAGTCTTTTGAATTGGAAAACACGTCAAGCAACCGGCTCTCTAGGGATAAGGTAGCAACTAGTGTATCCACTGACTGGGGAAATTTTCTTCTTAATTTGCTCGTTCTTGTATGCAAATAATCTGTAAGTTGTTGTCTAACGGTTTGTTTTTGAACCAGGGGAGGATGGAAATGGAAGATGGGAGGCATGATTTTATCAGCAGTTTGCCTCAAGATATTCTGAAACGCATCGTATCTCTCCTTCCTTTGGACGAGGCAGTGAGAACGAGCACTTTTTCAACTGTATGGAGAAGCCTCTGGGTACCTGTTTTCGTACCCTGTCATGAAGAAGCTGAAGGAGAGCTGAAAGAAATCATCTGTATGCTCTCCAAGTCTTATGATAGTCATCGGATATGGAAACTCTGTTTAAACTACCAGGATAGCAAGAAAGCAGCTTCAGAAACTATGTATGACGTGTTCGTTTTAGCTACCAAAGGGGTAGAACAAGAACTTATCCTAGAGTTCTCTAAGAGGGAGACAGAGGTCAAGGATTTCCATCTGAAGTTCAAGCCAACTTGCCCTGCCTCAGGGGCAGTCAGCTTTTCCACTCTCAAGATGCTTCGTCTTAGATCAGTTAACAACCTCGGTAAAGATTTGACTTCTGGCCTATTCTCCAGTTGTAAGTGTCTTGAAAGCTTAGAGCTTGAAAAGTGTAGTGGATTGCAAAGCCTAGATATAGAGGCCAATTACAACCTTCAAAGCCTGAAAGTACTGGATTGTCCAGACATGGTCAACATCAGAGTCTCAGCAAGACATCTCAGATCGTTTTGGTATCAAGGTGTTCTTCCTCAGGTTCAGCTGAAGAATGCTTTAGACTTGGTGGAAGTGATGCTTGATTTGAGAGATGGTTTTTGTAGTTGTGAGTTTGATTGTGAGGATGTTGTTTCTTTCCTAACTTCTCTCAAGGAAATTGAGACCCTGACTATTAGCAGTTGGCTTCTTGAGGTATAGTTCTCTTATTACCCAAATAAACTGAATCCTCTTTTCTTCTACTTCCATTCCTGACAAGAAACACTTGCCTTTCCATCTATAGTGGTTGTGTTCAGGAGGAGTAATCTTTTCAAGGCTGGAATTGAGATTCAACAAGTTAAAGGAATTGAGCTGGATGGAGCACTCTGGAATGAACAAGACAAAACGGGACTCACTGGCTTGCTTCCTGAACATTTGTCCTGCCCTGGAGAAGTTACTAATCAAAGTAAGAGTCTGTTTGCCTACAAGTTTTTCCAGCATTACTTCAAATAATGTTTCAATGTAATCTTTCATTCACGTTTTTGTCCGAATAAAAAACCTGCAGATTGATCCCGGCCTCAACTCTATATCTTGCCCATATTTTCACCAATACTTGCATGAACCTCACCTTTGGATGGATGATGCAACAGTGAAGTCCAATACTTCACAGCTCGAAAACCTCAAGATTGTTGAATTCTGGGGTTATAAAAGTGAGGAAGACCAGGTTTTGCTGTTAGAACTTTTACTGGAGAAGGCAAACATGCTGGAGTCAATAACTGTTACTTCACCAGAGAATCATTCATGGGAGGTTGCAAAGATCCCTCAGAGTCAGCTAAAGCAGACATGGAATACAAGTAACCAACAAAAGCAGAACGCTGTTTTTTCTCTTTTCAAGGCCTTCTTTATGGCATTTTTTGAAGAGATTCATGTTGTTTTCTGTCCAGAAAAGGTTGAAATTTATAATATGAGTTGGTTTTGAATCTCACTTGTGTATTTTGATGGAACAAGCTGTATTAACATTCTCAATCTGTACATGTCAGATTGAGTAACGCTTGCTTGCTTAAGCTCTATTTTAATGGGCTATCTCTGATGGATTCATTTAATTTGCAATGACAATGCAGCTTAACAGCTTGAACCCGATGCCCTGACCTAATTAAAAAAAAGGGATTTCAGAGATTGATTAACAGGAATGATTATGGAAGTACATAAATCACGAATACCTAATATGAACAAAAATCTTTATTTAATTTAATATGTCGTTTGATTTTTTTTATAATTTTAGTCAATTGATTTGTAAACTTTTCATAATTTAGAATTTAAAACTTAAAATTAACATGTGACGTAAAATTCTGACAAAAACGTCAAAAGATTTCTATTTATCCACGACATTGTGCATTTCACTAGAATTTAGTTTTTATTTCGAAAGATGTGACTTGGCAGCAGCCCGCACTTCTTTCTCAGGGCTTTCGTTTACTTGTCGTTGTTTTAATTCCTTTTTATATTAATAACAGAGGAGAATGATGCTGCCCAGTCCCAGCCTTATTACTCGTTAGGTATTATTCAGTCAAAAAATTACATATATTTCTAGACTCAGATGTTACATTTTGCCGTATTTCTTTACCTTACCCTTCAAGTAACCAAAAATAATTGAATATGGACAAATTGAATAATCTTACTTACTGATTATATACTATGATTTAGGAGTCAAAAAATCTAATTAAAAATTTCAATCTCACAGAATATAAGAATTTAATTTCCCGAAATCTATATACCTACTCCGTACACTAAGAAAATATTTTCCACCCCAACATGTCAAAAATTACTCACAAGTTTTCCTTTGGAGTTCGCTGTAAGGAAAGCTTTAATTATCAATATGTCACTTTCCTTCAGCAGAATTTTGGAAAGTTAAAATCTTCTAGTAGGGAAATAAAGGGCTCTGTGAAGAGGTTGCTTGGACAACTAGGAATTGAGACTTTGGTGTAGGACGGTAATGAAATTCCTCAACCGATCACCGACAGTCCGGCAAGTAAGGAATAGCTGACCAGGCTTATGTCATAGTGGTGGACCTCAACTTGGATTTGAATACTTGTACAATAATTTTTTTATACAAAATTTAATTATAATTGTAATTACAATTATATTTATTTAAGTAATAAATAATTCAAGGTTTAATGGTTTCTTTGAAGAAAAAAAAATCTCTTATTTCGATAATAACAGGAAGGAGTTAGCTAATTTTTGTTAGATGATTAAAGACAAAAGGAATAAATGTTAAAATTTTTTAAAATTAATACGTTAAACTTAACCAATAATCAAAATATTTATAATAGATAATAATTTTATATATCATGTCAATAAATAAGAACAAAAAAATAATTATAATAGTTTTTTAAAAAAATTGTACTAAAAAATATTTGTTTAATTCAAATTCATTAATTATTAACTCTGTAATAAAAAGGCTATATTTCAATATAAATAGTTAAATTATTTATAAAAAACTCATCATCTGTTTTATTTTGAGTCATGTTTCCGTAATTTTCATTGTTGAAAAAGACTTTATCTGTAATTGTTGTAAAAATCGAAAGAGTTAAAATTATGTGAATTAATCTATTAATCAAGTGATAATTTCTAAATTTTTCTATTTTTGTTAATCTTTTGTACAATTCAGAAAATATCTTAATATCTTCCAAACCTTAGTAATGAAGTATATCAAGCTCATGATGTCTCAATTGTGAGGGTCATTTTATTATTTTTTATTTGTATTAATTATTAAATAAAAAACTTAATTGAGAAAACCATTAAAAACATATATAATAAAAAAATTTTAAAAATTTTAGAGAGTCATGACCCTCATACACTACCTTTCATCACTTATTAAAAAATATATAATAAATAAAAAATTTTGAAAATTTTGTAAAAGTCATCTACCCTATAGTAGTTGAGTTTGAATTCTCTCTCTTCTTTTTATATTATTATAAATAAAAATTTTTAAACTCCATTTTAACAAATTCAACTTAAAATTTAACTAAAAATTTGTATTTGTATATATACATGTATGTATAAATTATTGATTTTATTGCTGATATGATTAAATTCGTGTCTTATTGTATTCAACTTGGAGTTGGACTCAACATTTTATTAAAAAACATTATTTATCTCATTATTGATAGTTTTGCTCTTAGAGATATATTTTGGTTTAAACTTAAGCTACCATTGGTTCAAAGTTTTTATTAAAATTTAATATATCGAGACATTTTTTCATTAAAATTTATTTAATTTACATCCGAACACTTGATATTCTCTGATTAAATTAAAATATTTTTTTAAATAATAAATAATAAGAAAATACTTGATTGATGACCCAAAATTCGAAATTTGACATTTTCTCATCTCATCATGTTGTCACTTGCAAAACCTAATGGATATTTTGCAAAGTGTTAAAGATGGTTCACTGTGTTCTACCATTGACAATAGCTGGGAAAGGAATAATCTTTCAAGCTCTGTGTTAAATGCAAACTTCCAGAACAAATAATAAAAGTGTTAATCGAAGAAAATTTTAGTTATCATGTAACATCTTATTCAATTTCTTTGAAAATTCTCCCCGTAATGAAAATTCTTTTAAGTCAATTTCAAAGTTCTCTTGTTACTTGTCAAAATGCTTTTAATTTTGGAGCTAATGTATGATTGTGGTGAAGGTTAAAAGCATTGGTACTGAAAGAGCTTTGTGGTGGCACTTGGCAGGCCACATGAGTGACTAAAATCAATCCTTTCGTTTTCCTTCTCGATGAAATAATTTTATATAAGAGTAAGCAATTGAGCGGTTCGATCGATTTGATCCATTATATTTAAAGATCAAATAAATTAAATATTTTTAAAAAAATCGACGAGAAGGGACCAAACATAAAAGAGGATTGAATTGATCAAATATTGAATTGGTTCAGTTTTAGATCAAAATTTTATTTTTTTATAAATTACAATATTAAAATTTATAAACTTCATCCATTATTATAAAATATGGAATGAAAATTAGTAATTAAAATATGTATTTTATATAAATTTTAAAATAATATATATAAGTTTGGTTTTTTGATTAGTTCGATCTAAAAATTTTAAATTATCAAATAAATCAACTAGATTAAACTTTTTGGATCAATAGACTCAATAAATAAATTGGACTGAACTATTTTACTCAAATCGCATTTAGTTCGATTGAGTCATTAGTCTGGTTCAATTTTGCTCACTCCTAATTTTAGAATTACAAATTTTACACCTAAAATAATCTACATTTTGTATAAAAGAGAAAAAAATGTTAAATTATGTCTCAATCGAATTACCGATATTAAATGAATATCATCATTAATACTGTGATTAGTAAAAAAAATGGAAAAAGGTGAAAAAAGCTAGTAAATTAATAGTAATTAAGAGAAGGGAATGTACAAATTAATCAGAAATGATTGAAGTAAAATATTTTTTAAAATAGGCTTAAGCCCTTAATCTCAAAACCCAAAGGCCCAAACACAAGGTGTCCACAATAGGACAGCCCGTCTTCTAACGGGCCTTAAATTTCAAGCTCGGGCTCCACAGCCCGATTAATTACGGAAAAATTGTTCTTATATTTCTTCCCGTGATTTTTTTTTTAATTAAAAAAATCAGGTTGAGTAATGTGAAGAATGATAAAATTATAAGATGTGCAAGTGAAGTTTATCTTTATTTCAGTGATACCCTCATGATCACAAAATTCTGATTCGTTCATTTCCATACAGGTTCCACGGTTCACGGGCCGCGCAAGATTCCAGCGCTTCTCTTTTATTACATAACAGAGACAAATTGCAGCTCCCTTTGACCAGCTGGGACTCAACGGCACACCAACACCCAAAAACCCGCCGCCAAAAAGTCAAGAAAGAAGCCGAAACCTGATGGCCATCGCCGCCACCATTTCCCTCTCTCTCCCGCTCCAAACCCGCCGTTTCTCCTCAGCCGGCGCCGCTCCTTTTCGATCAGCTCCTACTCTTCATTTCGATTGTCTCCGTTCCAACCTCTCTCTTAAAAACCCTAGCTTTCGAGTCTCCGCATCTTCCATGAGCATCGGAACCCCCGAGAAAATCTCCACGACGTCGTTTCTTGACCGAAGAGAAAGTGGATTCGTTCACTTCGTCAAGTACCACGGCCTCGGGAACGACTTCATTTTGGTAATATGTCTAATTTATCTCTCTTAGCTGAGAAAACGTAGGAGGAATTGCCTTAGCTGATTTTGTTGTTTGTTGGTAAAGGTTGATAATCGAGATTCGACGGAGCCGAGGATTACGCCGGAGCAAGCGGTGAAGTTGTGCGATAGGAACTTTGGTGTCGGAGCTGATGGAGTGATTTTTGCGATGCCGGGAACCAACTTCACTGATTATACTATGAGAATCTTTAATTCTGATGGTAGCGAGCCTGAGGTAATCTGCTTTCTTTTTATTAGTAAAAGTGTTATTTGCTTTTCTGCCTTTACTTTTGGAAGCTAAAAGAAAGCATTGAAAGTAATAACCAATGGAGCGTTAGTTTATCACTTGGATGCTTTGCTTTCTTTTGCTGAAAATGATTGTTATTACTGACATTGAATACGGAGTGGTTTCTCGCTGTAAGTGTGTGTGAAGGATTAAAACTTTGGTTAAGTTTTTAATCGATACTTGTTCTTCTAGATGTGTGGTAATGGGGTGCGGTGCTTTGCCAGATTCATTGCTGAGCTCGAGAATTTGCACGGGAAGCAAAGGTATTGTCAATGATTTGTTTTCTATTTTCCTGAGAGTTCATGCTAGGATGCTGATTGTTTGAAGATACCACACTCATATATTTTATTCCCTTTGCTTCTAATGGTAACTGAATTGTTAAAAGGCAGCTTATAACAATGTATTTTCCGTATGAGTTTACTACCAGAAATGTCTTTTTGTAGTTTCATTCTCTGTTCTAAATTTTATGCAGTTTTACTGTGTATACTGGTGCTGGGTTAATTGTTCCAGAAATTCAAGATGATGGGAAGGTATATTTTTTGGAAACCTGTATGTTACAGTTTATCTATGGTGCTTAATGCATCTGACATTGAGCGGCATAATTTCAGGTTAAAGTTGATATGGGCGAACCAATTCTTAAAGCGTCAGATGTTCCTACAAAATTACCAGCAAATAAAGATCAATCTGTTGTTAAATCAGATCTTAATGTAGATGGAGTGATTTGGAATGTGACTTGTGTTAGTATGGGGAATCCCCACTGTGTAACTTTTGGCACCAAGGGAAGCCAGGTTTGTAATCCAGATGATGACTGATAAGATGATTAACCTGGAGTTTATATTTATATGAACTATTCCTAGTTACACTTCCTCTGCAATATTTGAACATTATGCTCTTTCCTTACTGTGTATCAAGCCTACTCTTTGAAGTTAGGTATAGCTTATGCTAGAAGAGAAGACATCTATCACTCTACCAAAATTTTCTTGGCAGACCAATAATGTGCATGTGTTAGAGGATCATAACTTTTTAGCCACTACATCCTTCAAGAGAGAAAGATATTTTTTTCAATTTTCCTTTCTTTTTTCATTTGCATTTCCTGATAATTTATTTTTTGCTTAATGATTGTGATTGAGCAGAACTTGACAGTCGATGAACTAAATTTAGCAGCAGTTGGTCCTAAATTTGAGCATCATGAAATGTTCCCAGCTAGGACTAACACAGGTTAGTTTTTTATCTACTCTCTGAGATGATCTTTTGAAATCAATTCCGTTGCTAACATCTATTAGCAGCTTCATATTTTGGTACATGAAGAATTGGTTTTTCTATTGCATAGTTGTCATTTATCTCGTTTGATAAGTAAATCCACAGTCTAATTATGAATGTGTTTTATATCATTTGCAGAATTTGTGGAAGTTTTCTCCCGTTCACACTTGAAAATGCGTGTTTGGGAGCGTGGAGCAGGTTAGTTATACTTACCACCTGCCTAGATAAAATCTTTAATTGTCACGGGTCAGTTTTTGTTCTGGCTAAAAGCTCAAGTCAATTGCATTTCATAGGAGCAACACTGGCTTGTGGAACTGGAGCTTGTGCTGTGGTGGTTGCAGCTGTTCTAGAAGGACGTGCTGGGAGGGTAAGTGTAGGACATGATGTTTAAATTGCGTTAATGAAATAAGTCAATGAGCATATGCGTGCGAGATGGGGCATTGAGATATTTTCATCTTGAAGTAGTTGACCTAGGTTTCTTAATTCATATCCCAATCCATTTCTGCATTTTTGAAGCATAATTTCTGCAAGTAGATGATTTTCACTTTCTTAGGAGTGTTGTTAAGATGCTGACTTGAGGCAAAAGATTTTGGTTTGTGCTCCTCACAACTGACTATTCTTGTTGCAAAACAGAGTTGCACGGTCGATTTGCCTGGAGGCCCGTTGGAGATTGAATGGAGGGAGGAAGACAATCATGTGTACATGACAGGCCCAGCTGAAGTAGTGTTTTACGGATCAGTGCCACTGTGATGAGTCATAATAGAAGAGAGCTCATTGTTTATTTTTGCTTGAATTTTGTAGAAATATAAGAGAAATGGTATCACGTGTTTGCTCATATCATGGTTCTGGCCTTTTTGTTTTGAACGACAGCCATCGTGGTAATGTCATTTCCTGCAGCCTACATTTGATTCAAAGTTCTAGCTTTTGCTCTTTACTATGAAATTACCCATGGATCGGGATCTGATCGATACCCATGATTAACAATTTTTGGGTCAAATAATGATTACTTTGCTAGGTTTTGTACTAGTAAGTAATTATAAATGTTGATTTGATTAAGCTAAGTATTCTAAGTTATCATAAACTTTGATTTGATTGAACCTGGTTGAACTGATTAAGTAATCCTATATCGGTACTTAAGCGAATAAATTAAAAAGAAACAGATTATCCATGCTCCTTTCTTTTTCATTTCTTTTTGGTGTCTTTTAAGTTTTAATAATTTTTTTAAAAAATTGAACTATTTGAAAATTTTAAGTAATTTTTTATTTTTTATTATGTTTAATAAAAGTTTTATATTTTTATTTTAAATTAAATAAATATTTATAATTAATTATTAATTATTTATTATTAATATGTTATAATGAATGATAATGTTAATGGTAATATGATTGCATGTTGTTTTTCATTCACTATATCAATATTACATGTGAGCATAAAAATGAAAAAAAAAATTATTAATAACAGTTAATTAATTATGATTTATTTTTTGATCTCAAATACAAAAGTCTTAAATTTTAAAATAATTTAAAATTGTTTTTAACATTATATCAAAAATTAATCAATCAAATGGCGTACCTGATCAAAGCGTCTCATCTGAATAATTATGCTGAGGGCCCACAATTTTTGAAAACAAAGCAGCCACGTGTCCCAACGGCTACATATTCCCCCAATGTAGCCGTTAGAAAGCAAAAAGTTTCTTCCCCAGTTTGAAAACACGCTGCCAAATAGTAAAAAAAAAAGAAAAAGAAACCCCTAATTTTTACACTCCTACAAAGAGAAGCAAAAAGAAAGGAAAGAAAGCGCTATCGAAAAAGCTCTGAATCTCACTCATCCTTCAGATTCTTCTTCTCTAAAGATTCCATTAAAAGAACAGAACATCCTCTCAAGCAACAACTCCGGTAAGATAACGAGAAAAAGCAAAAAGAAAATGATGTCACTCACTCCAGACCAATTCAGAAAAGTAGGGATGGGAGGAGTAACGCCATCTCCGTCTCCGTTCCTCACTCCCCGGCCGGAACGACGCCGTGCCGATTCGAGAGGACCCGACTGGAGCTCTAACCGCCACGATAGAGATAAAGAGGTTAATGTTCAAGTGCTGCTTAGATGCAGGTATTTTCATTTTTACTTATTTATTTTATTAATTGAATGAAAAATTGTTATATTTGATTTAACTCAGTATATATATTTTGTTGCTTGATGATTATGGTTTTAGGCCATTGAGTGAAGATGAGCAGAGGATGAATGTTCCGAGAGTGATTTCATGTAACGAACATAAAAGGGAAGTTACTGTTTTGCAGAATGTAGCTAACAAGCAAGTAGACAGGGTTTTCACTTTTGACAAGGTAAGGCTCCAGCCCTACTGTTATGAAAATACCTGCCATTTTTCTTTGCATAGATTTGTTGAAGTTCACGTTTTTATTTATTTAATTAATTAATTAATTTTTTTCAAGGTTTTTGGCCCCAAGGCACAACAAAGAACAATATATGATCAAGCCATTGTCCCTATTGTTAATGAAGTACTTGATGGTTTCAACTGTACTGTCTTTGCCTATGGACAGACTGGCACTGGCAAAACCTATACAATGGAGGGTGGGATGAGAAATAAGGTAATAGGATTGTAATCAAATCAAATTCTGATTTAAAAATTTATATTTGATGCACAATTTTTTGTTTATGAATTCATACTTTTAGTAGTATATGCTAATTTTGTTTAGTGGCACAAGTTGTGATCAGTTGGCGGTGTATAGAATTATGCATTGAGAATTTGTTAAATACAAGCTCTTTGATGAATATTAATTGAAGGAGTGGGTTTTAAGTACAGGGTGGGGACTTGCCTGCTGAGGCTGGTGTTATTCCAAGAGCAGTGCGACAAATATTTGATACCTTAGAGGCTCAAAATGCTGATTACAGCATGAAAGTTACATTTTTGGAGCTGTACAATGAGGAAATAACTGATTTGCTGGCTCCTGAAGAGAATTCAAGATATGCTGAAGATAAGCAAAGGAAACCAATTTCTTTGATGGAAGATGGGAAGGGTTGTGTTGTTGTGAGAGGTCTAGAAGAAGAAGCTGTATACAGTGCCAATGAAATCTATACTCTCTTGGAACGAGGAGCAGCAAAAAGGCGCACTGCTGATACCTTGTTAAACAAGCGCAGCAGGTTGGATTCCTGTATTAGTTTGATTTGTTAATGATACTTGGTGTAGGAGGAATCGAACCTTTGTCTAAAGTCATTTTCTTTGCCTTGCAGCCGTTCTCATTCTGTATTTTCTATCACTGTCCACATAAAAGAATCTGCTGTCGGAGATGAGGAACTGATAAAATGTGGCAAGCTTAATCTTGTTGATTTGGCAGGATCTGAGAATATTTCTCGTTCTGGTGCACGAGAGGTATGGATGTATATATATATATATATATATATATATTTGGCATTAAAGTCTCTTATTTGGTAATCACTTCCTTTATTATTGAATATAGTCCATGTAATGTGTTGTGTTTCTGATGTGGTTGGAAATCAATATTTATTAAGCTGCAAAGGTTCAAGAAGTGTGACATCTTTGATCAAATCTACACTGGATTGGCAGGGCCGTGCAAGGGAAGCAGGAGAGATAAACAAGAGCTTACTTACCCTTGGCCGTGTCATAAATGCACTTGTGGAGCATTCTGCTCATATACCATATAGGTTAGGCTTCCTTAAACTCTGTTTTTGTTTATTGATCTGCTTCTAAATTTCTTCTAAGAACTGTTTTCTCATGGTTACCAACATTCTTTGCAGGGATAGTAAGCTGACAAGGCTCTTGAGAGATTCTTTGGGAGGGAAAACAAAGACCTGCATCATTGCCACAATATCTCCATCTGCTCATTCCCTAGAAGAAACATTGAGCACTCTAGATTACGCCTATCGTGCTAAGAATATCAAAAACAAACCAGAGGTTGATTTGAATGCCTCTTTTGATCTATTTATTTTTTTATTCATATTGTTCAACTAATTAGAGACCTTGCAATTCCAGGCAAACCAGAAAATGTCCAAGGCTGTGTTGCTTAAGGATTTGTACCTGGAAATTGAGAGAATGAAAGAAGGTTTGATAAGCACTTGCAATCTCAGAGTCCTACATTGAGAAAGAAATACAAATTTAGATTCTTATTCGTGTAAAAACAATTGATCCAGATGTTCGAGCAGCTAGGGACAAAAATGGCATTTACATTCCCCATGAAAGATTTGCCCAAGAGGAAGCTGAAAAGAAGGTAAACTTTTATGTTTCGTTCTGATGCACTTTTTATTGTGGCCCAGCTTAGATGGAGAGTTAGATTTAGCTATGATTTTGGTACACTCTAATGTAGGTCATGTATGCCAATTCAAAAAAAAAAAAAAAATTTGACTTATCTTATGTAGGCTAGAGTCAAAAATTTCTTCACTCCATATGTAGGCTCAAGGCTGATTGATTTGCACTTTAACTTATTTTACCCTGCAGGCAAGGATGGAGAAGATAGAGCAACTGGAGAATGATCTCAACCTTAGTGAGAAGGTATAACTTTTTCATATGTTGTATGTTCACTCATTTCTTGCCATGTCATACTTAATTTTTTTCTTGTACTTCATGCAGCAAGCTGATAAGTTCCGTGGGCTGTATATTACTGAGCAAGAGCAAAGGTTGGACTTAGAAAGTGACCTCAAGGATTGCAAGGTAAGCACAGACTGGAAATATTCATATTTGAACTCTCAATTCTGGGAAATTGTCTGATCATAAATTATATTTGTTGTCCAGATAAATCTCGAAAAGAGTAGGAAAGAATTGCTTGATCTTCAAGAGAACCACAGGGCAGCCATCTTGACGCTGAAAGAAAAGGAGTTTGTCATCTCTAAATTTCTATGCTCTGGTAAAAGGGTTGGTGTTGGAAATTTCTCATAGTCCACCTTTTTGCTTATCAGTAACAATGACAATTGTTTCATAAACAGAAAATTCTTTGATTGAACGGGCAAAGGAGCTACGTACTGATTTGCGACATGCATCAGAGGACATAAATTCACTTTTTGCAAAACTAGGTATGAGTTCATAACTTCGGTGGTTACACATCAGTTTATCCTAATGGTTCACATTGAAAGCTATTTGATTCCCATTTGCAACAATCCCTTGTTCTTATAAAGGACCTTTTAATAGGATGTAATAGGATGTTTTTATCCTAAACAAATATTTCTAAGGAGATGTAATAGGATGTTGCATCTGCCAGACACTCGTGAACACCATGTTTCATAGTTGGCTCCAACTTGTGCAGTTAGCCCAATGGTGTGGACAGCTCCATGAGTGCACAGAGAAGTGAACCAACGCTCTTACATTAAAGGTCTGATGGGTCAAATTGTAACAACTTATGTAAAGATATATCCCATGAAATGAGACCTGAAAGGCTGAAACAACACCAGTTGTATAAGAGTATTGCTAAGGACCTTGTTGCTTTCCAAACAAATATTTGATCCATCAGAACCTGAAAGGACCTTGTTGCTTTTCAAACAAACATTTCTAGGGAGATGTAATAGGTTGTTGCATCTGCCAGACACTCATGCACACCATTTCATAGTTGGCTCCAACTTGTGCAGTTGGCCCAATGGTGTGGACTGCTCCATGAATGCACAAAGAAGTGAACTGCCCCTCTTGCATGGATGGATCAAACTGTAACAACTTATGTAAAAATATATCCCTTGAAATGAGACCTGAAAGGCTGAAACAACACCGGTTGTTTCGTTATTCAAAAGAAAAGGTGTGTTTATGAATCTATGCACAGTCATTTCAGAGATCTTAATATAAATCTTTTATTCTGCACAGAAAATAAGGACAAGATGGAGGCAGAAAACAGAAGCATTGTTTTAACATTTGGTTCTCAGCTAGACCAGCATCTAAAAGATTTGCATAAGACCATTCTTGGGTCTATTTCTCAACAGCATCAACAACTTAGATCCATGGAAGAGCAGGCTCAGTCATTTCTTGCCAGTAAATGTGATGTAAGAGTCAAAAAATGGTGCCCTATCTTAATTTATGCACGTGGCTACTTTAATCCTGATTCATGATTTATGTATTATTGGCAGGCAACTCAAGCCTTGGAATCTAAGATTAAGAATATGACAGAGACACATGCTTCAGGAGTGGAAGCAATGAAGGAGCTTGCCAACACTATGCAAAGGAAAGCTTCCTCTGACCAGGAGCAAATGAGTTCTACATTTTCATCTCAAATAGCAGTTACTGAGCAGGTATGCTCTACAAGGAAGATAATTACTTTACTTCAAGTTGCTTATGAAAGCGTGTGAGGTTTGCTGATTGGTCTGTTAATTTTGTCTTTGTAGTTCCTTGACACTGCAGTGCTGGAAGCCAAGGAGGTTATTGAGGATCTCCAGAATGCTCTTAATGAGCAGAAGGAGCTATTGCTTTTCTCTGCTCGACAACAAGAAGAGGTGGGTGTATTTGTTATTCTTCATTTCCTTGTGTTCATGCTATTCACTCTACTTGAACAAGTAATTCTCATCTTGGTGGATAATGACAGGGATTACACCGCAACTTGATTTCAGCACAAGAAATATCCAAGGCAACGGTTGATTTTATGACTGACATCACTAATCAGGCTTCCAAACTCATGACAACTCTTGAAGAAGCCCAAACCAAGAAATCCCAGCAATTAACAAATTTTGGAAACAGATTTAAGGCAAGTTCAAATTCTACATGCATGATTGATATTGTGAACAAATGAAGGCTAATAATGAACTTACACTGCTGTGAAACAGGAAGAGGCTGCTAGAGAGGAAAAACAGGCTTTGGAAAAGATTGCAGCAATATTAGCAACTTTGACATCTAATAGAACTGCTATGGTTAGTAATCTTCACGTCTTTCTCTTGCAAGGCCCAAATACCTTTTAAAGAATTTTATGCTTATAGAAATTATTTTTTAGGTCGAAGAGGCATCAAGAAACATGAAGGACACAGACATTCAAGATAATAGGATATTGCAGCAACAGATATCTGTGCTGCAACAGGTTACAGCTGATGCTGGGAAGGAAATGAGTAAGTATATGGAAAAGATGGAAAGCCATTTCATGGAAGACACCTTCTCGGTGGCTGAGTCTAGGGGTATAATGGAAGATGGCCTTAAAGAATGGTAAGCTTTCATTTGATTACTTTATGATATGCATACATAATCATCCAATTTGCAAATTAAAAAGAGTTCTGTTTGTTCAAAAAGTAAATAATTTTATTGATTACTTTATGATATGCATACATAATCTCGTGGTGGTATTTAAATAATTTAATTATCTAAATAGTCGATTCTAATAGCAAAGTTACTAAATATAATTGTTTCTTTCATTTAATGCACAGTTCGAAAAGGTTGAATGATTCTAGGCAGCAGTGGGAAAATGCCGAGTCATACATAAATGAACTTAATATAAGCAGTCTTGCAGAGATCAAATCAACTGTAAAGTAAGTTTTTCATGTTCCTTGGTTCTTGAAGTCCTTCTTGTTTTCAACTTCAGAGGTCTATTATTGGTAAAACATCTGCTTATTATATTGACAGAGAAAATATCAGAATAAATCACACAGTACATGAAGAGCTATTATCCGCATTCTCCTTTATGGATGCAGAGTTTGGTGCAAGAACTGGAGATATAATGGCAGCAATTAATGGTAATTTACTTCTACATTAAGCATAGATTCTTCATTTCAGAATTGGGTTCTTTTCTCATTCTAAGTGGGGATATATTGCCCATTGGCAGATTCATTACGTCGTGACCATCAAAGTAAGAAGGAAATAGACTCCCTTACAAACTTGTGCTTAGACCATCTCAAAACAGTGCAAGAAAAGCATGGTGAAAGCATATCGAATATCAGAAGCGAAGCTGAGAAATGCCTCGTAAAGGATTACTTGGTAGGTTTTGCTTGCTGAAAATGTTCATATTCCTTGTCTAGATTTTAGCATATAAAAATTCAGAACATTTGATCTAAGAATAATGAATATATCATTTGTGTTGCTGCCTTGAACAGGTTGATCACCATACTAATTCAACACCAAAGAAGCGAGACATAGTTGTGCCCAGCTTAGCATCAATAGAAGAGATGAGGACACCTTCCTGGGAAAACCTCAAGGAAGAAGAAAATAACTCAGAGAAGAGATCTAAATGGGGCAACAGTGATAGCAAAACCCATCAACAGATTGCACGTGAGGCATTCTCACCAAACAGAACTCCTTTTGCTGATGTCAATTGATTTATGATTAGGACAAAAAGGTCCATGGTGGGTGTGTGTAGAAACCAAACGTATGTAGTAGAAACCCTCATCAGCTGATGAGTACTTTAGGACCGAATCTGAAGTAGACACATAATTTGTCCTTTCAATGCTGATCCCATGTTAAGAAATTTTAACTTTCATGCTGTTTTACTAAGTCGTCATGGCATCAATTAAATTCTTACATCTTATCTTACATCATATGCTTACTTCCTTCTGGAACTTCATTCCTTGCTTCTCTCTCTCTCCATGTTTTTCTCTTCCCTTTTTCCTCTTTTACTTCCATCCTTATCTCAGATAATCAAACCCAAGATGTGGAACAAGGAAATGCTGGAACTTTTGAACAAAGTTTTAGCAAAGTCAAATATGGTTTGGAGGCTGTCCCTTACCTGCCTCAACCAATACAAAGCAAAATTGACTAACTTTTTTAACACCCTGTAATGGGAAAAATTCTCATTCACACTGCACTGACTGAAGTATAATAATTCATTTTGGCTATGGCTTAATTACAAAGTGCCACAGGGTCATTAAGGAAAACAAGATTTACAAGAAAGCAAACCACAGGGAGGGAGCAAATCAATGTCTGCGGCCCCTATTGCTTGAAACTTGCAAAAATCTTTGACAATTTCCACTCATGTGGGTTTATCTACTATTTACCCATGACACAGCAACAGTATAAACAGGGGTTTGACCATTGAAATTATCAAGCAGTGAGAAGATTTCTTAGGTTTGACCAAGCAGCTTTCTTTGGCCAGTCTGGGGTTTGTGTTTTACTTCTTCTAAGTTATATTAAGAATATCCAGTTATCCAGACTCTGTTTCGTCAGCCAAATGAGAAGCAGACGAGTAGGACATGTGAACCACTGAAAATTTACAATTAAGTTGAAAAAAAACAAAGGGTTAAATATTTTTTTACTATTTAATATTTGTTAAATTTTTAGTCTTAGAATTCAATTTCAACCCATTATTTTATTTAAATTAGAATTTAACATTTTGGATTTTGTAAAATCAATGAAAAGACAATTAATAAAATTAATAATTTTTATGTTACGAATTTTAAATTAATAAGAGAAGTTATGAGTGTTTTAAGTGTATCAATAAAATTATTTTTTTAACTTAATGTATATGTGTTTTGAATTGAAAATATTATAGGTGACAAGGAATATAGAATTTATTTAAAATTTTCACTCCTCATAAGAAATATTAAAATTTAAATAAATTTAAATAAAATAAACTTTTCTTTTACAAATAAAAAAGTTAATACAATGATAACGTTAATTAATTGGGTGAGAGAAATTGGCAACAATTGACTGTTTAATTTTGAAGATTTTTAATTTTAATTAAGTGATAAATACATTGACATTACATTAAATATAAACCTATACTTTTATATATTCTCCTTTTTATATGATCTCATAAAAACAAAAGTTATCGGAAGCTTCAGTGAGAGATACCGTTACAGCCATAGCTCGCCACTCGTGACCTTGTCTCGAGTAAAACACCAACGTGATTATTGAAGGAAACTGCCTCTCACTACAGCCGGGACCCTGCTTGGCTTGCTTTACATTTCTTTATGTTTGACCCATTTGGAGGGTATATTCATAATTACAACAGGCCCAAGGAGCAGTAAACGGGTTTTTCCATTTCTCTACAACAAAAGCTCATGGTAGGGGCTGTTAGACTCGGCAGACAAGTGGGTACTTCTGCCATTTAGAATAGTCAAATTTGCAGTCAATCTTCACAGCCTCATGAGTTGAGAGTTTTCCTTTGTTTATATAAAGCTGAAACACCGGCTCCCATGTTTCTCATCACCCCTGCAGCCTCAGGCTTTCTTCTTTTAGCAATACAAAGAAAAACCCAAGTATTCTTATTCAGATTTAGCTAGTGATGAAGAGAGAAAGAGAACACGGAGAGATTCAGGGTTTTGACATTGCCAGATGTCTAATGCTGCTGTCTCAAGGCCTGGTAGAAACCAAGCCGAAAGACCATTCCCTGAGCGAGGTTTTCGAGTGCAAGACTTGCCACCGTCGTTTCTCATCTTTCCAAGCTTTGGGAGGCCACCGGGCCAGCCACAAGAGACCCAAATTGATGGGAGAGAAAGCAAGTGAACAAACACAGTTCTTAAGTTTATCGACCAAGCCCAAGACTCACGAATGCTCCATTTGCGGCCAGGAGTTCTCCATGGGGCAAGCTTTGGGTGGCCATATGAGGAGGCATAGAGCCGCCATGAACGAAAGCAGCTTCTCCCCGTTTCCGGTCGTTTCAACCGTGCCGGTGTTGAAGAGATCGAATAGTAGTAAGCGGATTGCGTGCTTGGACTTGAACTTGACCCCATTGGAGAACGATTTGCAAGTGTTGTTTGGGACCAGGGCTCCCAAGGTTGATCTCTGCATCTGATCCATAATCCCCATTGTTTTCCCATATGACTCTTGTAACTTTTATTTCATTAACAACATTTTTTTCATTTGTTTTATGTACAACATCTCAAATCTTCAATTCTTCTTTTATTTTTTTTATCTTTATTAATTTGTACACTTTAATTTGTTTTATCTTTATCTTTGGCTTCATTATCAGTTAATTTGTTGTAGTTCTGATAGATATTCCTAATAATATTAATTCCATCATCTCAAAATATTTTCCCATTATGATAATTTTTCTAGCCTCTTGAGACATAAATTGTGTCTAGATATATTATACATCAACAATACGTCAAATAAATTTGAAAGATTTTCTCATATTGTAATATTCTGGTATTTCATGATGAAATGAAATTATCCTTTATCAAAAAAAAAAATTGAAAGATTTTGAAACTTGATATAGTATCTAAAAAAATATTTTGAATTATTTTAAAAATTTTATATAAATTTTTATTTTTTTATTATATTTAATTAAGTATTTATATTTTTATTTTAAATTAATTAAATATTTATTATTAACTTTTGATTAATTATTATTAATTAAAATACTTTTTATAATTTTTTATATTATGTGATATTGACGTAATATATTGATATATTATAAAAAATAATGATACGACATGTCGATGTAATGTAGTGACATAGTTATGTGCGTATAAAAATTAATAAATGATATTTTAATTAATTATATTTAATTAAATATTAATCATAAAATCTATTTAGTCTAAAATAAAATTACATAAATAAAGATTTATTTAAATTTTTTTAAATAACCCAATATTTTTTTAAAAACGTTATACCTTTAAACTTTTAGTTTTGCACATTTATAATAAACTATGATTAAGTAATAATGTAAATATTATATATTAACAGTATATCATTGTATATAAACCCGTAATAATATATTTGACAGTAATTGTGGTAACATGCACTACTAATCAGCTTATAATTCAATGGCCTATAATAGGACTTGCCTTGAGTTCAATGGTCAAATATTTTGACCAGCCTTCCCATTTAAAATTTGCTACCAACAAAGGTAATGAAGGCTATTGAAAATGACGGCTTCCCCGTGTTTGAATATCCTGTCAAAACTACAATTAGCTGATATTACATTTCTGCTATTAGTAACAATAGTTTTCAAAACCCATGACAGCCAAAGTAATTACCTTTGCCATTATAAGTAATTTTGTTAATTAACAATCTAGGTCTATCATTAATATGAATTAATACATATGAGAGGTCAATTCAAATCATAGTTATCAGTATTAGACTAGGATAATGACTCGTGCAAAGTTTCGAGTTTCAGAATCAAGAGTTCACCGATGAATCATTTTGATTGATTATTTTTTAATTTTATAAATAAAATTATAACTTATAAAAATATTTTTGCATACTTGTTTATATGAAAAATTATGATATAAAAATTAGAAAATTAATTTTGTTAGCAAAAATGATGGAAGAATTAATAATTAGTATGCAAAAATTAAGTTAGGTATGATTTTAAAATGTGGATTTTTTTTCTAATTAATTACACAGATAACCAATTAAAAAATTGATCCGAATCAAGGGTTAGGTCATTGGATTGATCAGTCCAATCTTCGAGTCGGTGTGAGTCTGATAACTATTTATTTAATCTTATATCACCCCAAAAGTGATGTTTATTTTCTTTATACATAATTTATATTTTAATTATTTTAACCATGCGCTTTAAAAAATTTAACTACTTCATTAATTAATAATATGAAAACTTAAAATCATTAAACACATACAATAAAAGAGTTTTGGTCTCAAGCATGATCACGCACAAAAAGCAACAAAATAATACAATAACAACAAACTAATTGTCTTGCGTTATAGTGGCTTCATCTTTACTCTAAACAATATAATTATATTAATCAAAATAATTAGCTGATGAAGTGATGAAGTAAGAAATTAGGTCATCCAACTAGAGCCCAGAACAATATATTAATCTTAATTTCCGCCCTGAAACATCCCACCTGGTTTGACGATGGAGGACATGGTGATGTAGCTTTCTTCGAGCATTTCCTCTCATTGACTGCTGGCCTCCTTCTCTGACACTCAACGCCGTTTGTCTCATGTGTACGAGGTTTTATAATATGTGAAGCACACAAAAGTGACAATTCTATAAGATATTACATAAATATTAATGTATAAATTAAGGAAGTTCGGATCTATCCAATGTTTCTAGCTTTGTTTATGAGCCACTATTTTGACTGATTATGCCCTTTTTGGGGTCCAGGGCTCCATAGATTCTCTCAAACTATATATATATATATCTGAAGTTTCAGAGATGGGTCATAGCCATAGCTCGCCACTTGTGACTTGTTCATTAGCCTAGACATTGCTCACTGCTTACGTCCATTTCTGGCTGCTAAAGATGGAGCACTGTTTGATTCATTATTCATCAATTCCTTTCAATATGAACAAATTTAAATATCATATAATCTAGTCAAATAATCAGTCAAAATTCATTGACAGGGTTCCTTATCTACAAAGAATAAATACAAGCTCCAAGGTAGAGAAAAATTCATCTTCTCCAGCTTTGCCTCTAAACCAAAACAATTCTTTCTCGAGAAAAATTAGACTTACTTTGGTTGATATGAAGAGAGGTAGAGAAAACGAAGAGAGTGTGGCAAATTGTCTAATGCTGCAGGATCATGGCCTAGAAACGAAGCCGAAGTTAGACCATTCGATGGAGGACGTTTTTGAGTGTAAAACTTGTCATCGCCGGTTCCCATCGTTCCAAGCACTCGGAGGCCACAGGGCGAGCCATAAGAGACCCAGATTGATGGGGGAGAGTCAGAAAGCAAACGGCTCCAAATTTCTAAGTTTAGCAATTACTAAGCCTAAGATGCATGAGTGCGCCATATGTGGTAAAAAGTTCGACTTGGGGCAAGCTTTGGGAGGCCATATGAGGAAGCATAGAGCTTCCATTTACGAAAGCTTCTCTCCTTTTCCTGTCGTCGCTCCAAACTTTCCGGTGTTAAGCAGATCGAATAGTAAAAGAATTATGTACTTGGACTTGAATTTGACTCCTTTGGAGAATGATCTGAAAGCATTGTTTGGGAAAATGGCTACTAAAATTGATAATCTTGGTCTTTGATCATGATCCCAAATTTGTCTTTTGGTTTATTTCATGCAAATGTAAATTAGGATGATTCTTTTCTTTGCTGTTCTATTGATTGAAATTCCTAATGATGTTTGATTGATTCAATTTTTCCTATGATTCTACATTCAATTTGCACTTCCTTTTCTTGACATATATATATATATATATATATATATATCTTCTTTGTACCTTGTGATCATATTGAAATTTTGATCCCCTCAACTAAGCTGTATATATTCTTAAAACAAAGAAAAAACCCAAGGCAATTCATATAGAAAATTAATTATTTTATGTATATTGATGAAAATAATTGGTAATCAAATAATTTTACTTAAACTTACGAAAAAAAAAAACCCTAATTTTGAAAAGTAAATATATAAATTTTAAACCTCTTTCGTTGAAGCCATATATGTAGTTGTCAATTTATCTTCATGTCAACTACTTTGACTAATTAGAAAAAAAAAATTACCATGCATGTATCATATCATATATAACTAGATATTCTTTGTTTAGATCTATCAATGACATTAGTGTGCTTTAGTTTCATTAAAAATTTACTACTAATAAACTTTTCATTAGAAGGCGTACTAGGATGACTTGGCTTCAGTTTAAACAATGCATGAAACATCAACTTTTGAACAAATTAAAGATCAAAGCTTTAATGATTCCTCTTTATACAAATAAAAGTGCATATCAAAGACAAGATTGGTATTGCGTGGGCTTGTCATGATGGATGGGGACTTGGTGTTGTTTGCTTTGGTGTAAAGATTGAACAATTTTTTGTCGTGGTATAAACTATTTCATATGCTTATCCAAAAAAAAGAAAAATGATTTCTATTGTCAAAATTGGGGCATTGAACTAAACTGACTGGTTCCACTTTTGGAATCAATGGCATTAGAATTAATTCTACCATCAGCTACAATATTGACTATGGTTAAGCTTAAGTATATGTCTCTGTAATTTTCAAAGAAAAAGAAAAGTACATCTGCCTTTGTAATCTCTAAGTATCTAACAAATTGTCACTGAAGCAATGATTGATAAATAATTATTTGAAAAACGAAAATTAGATGAACTGATGTAAGGAATCTGATCATCTATGGCGGCCTTTGGAAATGAATATATATTTTCTGCCCTAAAAGAAAACCATCCCCCTCGTGCATCCGTGGAAGGTATATGGAGGTTTCTTCCAAAAGGTTACTGTATTTTTATTGGAGAGCCGCCAAAGGAAGATGGTAGTCGTACAAAAATATGTTGGCAATGGAATTAGGACCTGAACCACGTTAGTGGGTTTTCTCCTTTTCTTCCACTGATCATGGTTTTTTTTCCTTCAAATTTTCTCGAACAAAACATTATCAGAAGCTTCAGCGATGGTCACTGCACTCTATAGCCGTCGCTCACTGCTCGAGCCCCGTCCGGCTATGCTGTCACTGTTTACATCATGGTCCAACATTGTCCGCCGAGATTCAAGAAAAAGAAATTAATTTACAAAGAAAGACATTAGAATGTAAGAATGTTTGAAAAATTAAAAACCCGTAATCTCACATCAGTTAAATTAAAAAATTTTAAATAATTTAAGTATTTTCAATTATTATCAATTGATTTTATATTAAATTTTTATCTTTAAAATTTAACATAGTTATATTTTCTTTTTTTAAATTAAAATCAAGAAGCCCAAGTTCATAAGTAGAGATCCTTAACTTATATTTACACAGGATTTCTTTTGGTTGCTATGAAAAGAATAAGAGAAAATGGGGAGAGGTGCAAAGTTCTGGAATGGAAAAATGCCTAATGCTAACAGCTAATGATTTCGAGTGTAAAATGTTGTCATCGCCATTTCTCCTCGTACCAAGCTCTTGGAGGGCACCGAGCAAGCCAAACCGAGATTGATAAGGGAGAAAGTAAGGGATTGTAAGCTTCTAAGTTTAGCCAACAAGCCTAAGATGTATGACTGCACCTGTGTGTGGTAAACAGTTTTTTACTTGGACAAGCTTTGGGTGGTCATATGAGGAAGCATAGAGCTTCCATTGATGGAAAGCTGCTCGTCTTTTCCTGTTCTTGTTAACGCGCTCTTGGTGGGTGGATCAGATAGTACCAGTAAGGTTTTGAATTACTCTCTTGTTTGCCTTTTCGGTACTTGACACATCAATTTTTGGGTCAACATCATCCTATTTTTGGGTCAGGTTGAGAAATTAAATGAGCTAGGTTGTAACTTATAGTATCTCGTAATTACAATTGGGCCGGACTCAAGGCACTGGCTTTGTTTTGGAATTGCAATTCAAAGGTGTATTTTTTTGTGAAAGTCACAGTTGAACCATTTCATTAGCTATGCAAAAGGTACATCCAAGAGGAGGACAATAAACTTCCAACCACCAAAAGAAGAGTCTGCAGATGCCTAAAACACAATCTGCAGCAGCTAGACCACTCTGTGAACCCAAAAAACAAAATATACAGCCATCCTACAAGCACAAGAGGTTTGGTAAACCTCAGATAAACCAGAAGAGGATCCAGCCGAACGAAAGCACAATACCACCCCTGTACAGCATGACAATTCATTCACATAAATAAAAAGCCCAGCCAGTACATTGTGTAAATGAAAATCTTGTGTCCCATGCAACCAAAACAATTCCCCATTGTCATAACCTGAAAGCCTGCTCCATCAGAAAAAGTTCTTCAATGCGCCAACACCTAAAGTGAATGAAAGATAACCCAGCAGCAACAAGCACAAATAATCCAGTGACAAACAGAACAGAGAGTAAAATAACCAGAGATAATGAACAAAAAATTCACCACAAAGATCAAAGAAACTACACAGAGCAAATGATTCTCTCACAAGAATGATCTTTTTGCGTTTTGTATGATGAACTTTGAACGGAAAATGTCGATGAGGAATACCATTAATGATCATCTTTCGCAAATATATCTCAATTGAAACATAGGGTTATTCTTCCTTTTTATTATTATTATTTTTTAACCTATTAAGTTGCAATATAAAGAAAAAGAGAGTATAATTCAATTTCAAATTAAATAAGGAAGAAAAAAATAATTATCGATTATATCCTTTTCAATGTACATCATTCATCAAATGTCGTGAAAGTTTTTTTTTTCATTTGTTTGATAAGAACGTATATATATCTTTTACATCACAAATACATGATTTGTTTTTTTTCAATTAATTATTGAACATTAAGAATCAACTAAAATGCCCTAAACCACCATCACCGTCCTATATGCTAATAAAATCTTACAGTGAGAAAGAAAATAAAAAGAAAGGATGGGTTAACACTTTTGAAAATGAAAGGCTCATATATATAAACCTAACGAGTGGCTCACTTTTAATCATCACTAAAGTTAACGTTCGCCTTCATTTATACTGCAAAAGATATCTCTCAAGCTGATCTCATCAGTCAAAAAAACAAAACCCATAGATCTAGTTTTGGTTCATGAAATCAACCACCAAGTCCTCAAGCTTCCATGCATGTGATCAATTTTAGCTTTGGGACAGAACCCTTCGTGCCTCATGTCATGTATCTTTCGAAAATCAAAAAAAGCTCATAGCATTTTATAGCCAGTAAACCAGCGTTCGGTCAGGATTTACTTTCAAGTAGGCACAAGATTTTTAATTGGAATCTTCTCGTGTAATGCATACGTGCCTTTCACAAGCTTTTTGAACGAACTAAAATGGTTATTACTTCATAGATATACATATGATCACTAACCGCCCTTGATTCAAAGTTTCAACCATAAAGCCAAAGCCGTTACCACAGTATACATCCAGACTCTGATTGTTAAAATCTATGATACTTTTTTTATCAAATGGGGAACAGACTATGACATTTAATCAAAAATGTTTGTCCCTATATTGTTAGTGATATACTTCCTTTTAACTTTTCATTGAATGGCTTTATTATGATTCATATAGGATCTTATCTTTGAGTTAAACCATCATGATCTTCCCTACTAAAATCTTTCATTTATAGAAAAAACAAGCTTATAAAGTTTAGGTGTATCATCGTTCTTGTCAAAAACCCTTTTAATGAAAATGACAGGCTTCCACTTTTGAAACCACCCATTATTAAAACTACAGTTTTGCTTAATTTGCTAATATTAATTAATTAGCCAAGATTATTATCAACCCCATGTCGCTGAGATTGAGCTATTCCTTTATAATCTATTTGCTTACTTACGACGGAAACCTACTACTCCGGCTGTATAGTATATTTTCCAAATCCAAAATTAACATGGAAATGAAGTCAGGAATTATGTCATCAAAGCCCTGGAGATATTGTTTTCTACTCTGAAGAGTGTTAACACCCGTGCTTCCTGGAGGGAAATCTGGCATCCGAAGGAGTAAACACCATTTTTATATAGTTTAGATTGTTGTTTGATTTGGTTTACCATATGAATAAAACGTTGGTTTTAATTTTGTACAAGACTTTCAAGGGATCAATATGGGGATGACCGGCTGCCAAGCTGTACTGAAAGGAAAGCATATTGGCTGTATGACTAGATCGCTTTCGAGGGTCTAATGCCGGTCCAATTATATTGCTTAAAATCTCTACTTCATAACCCTATGACATTAACAGGTTTCTTTTGTCTTGTAGATCATTGGGGAGCAGCATGACTGTGACACTTTAATAATAAGAGCCTATTGGGATCAAATAATCTAATCCTGATGGATCAAATAAAACTCTTTGCCCCCACTTGGTGTCTCAATTGTTATCTTTTTTATAAGTTTACATTACATGTCCAATCTCATACTATTAACTTAAAATTTAAATTCTTAAATCTTAAATCTTGAACTCTATATTCTAACAGTGAAAATAAATAACTTGATAATAAAGTGACATTAATATAAAAAATTTACTAAACATGTGATGTGAGACTATGAACGGGTTTTGTTTCTCACTTTTCATATTGACCGCTTGTCCTCTTTTCAATTTCCATGCAAATGCAAATAAAACTGGGAGATAAGCAATGCCAGATGTAAGAAAGTTCATAATGATTATGCAGTCATGTTAAGATCAACTGATCATCCAAGATGACAATGAAAAAGATTATAAGCCGGGCCTTTAGTCAATTAGGTGTGACATATGGCGGGATATTGGTGAGAAATGATGCTTTGCACTGATAAAAACTTGTTGAGAAAACCAAATTTTTGTCATTGTGGGATTGTGTCTATATGGGGGCTGATAGATGCAATGGTGGGAAAGTCTATGAGTTGAGAAAGTCAGACTATGCGGAAGAGAAACAGGACAACATTTAAATCATGTGCTAGTTTTAATTTTGCATGAGAATTTAGACTTGCCTTAATAATGCAATGAGTATTATTTTAATTATCTTTCTGTTTCAGCAACTAAATCTGAGTCATCTCTAACCCTCCCTGGCCACAAGTTTTTTTTCTTGATTTTGACTTTCATACAATCATGCTGTTTAGCCTGAAATAGTAATTGGTTGTGAACATCAAAGTAATGAAATCTCTTGCTAGGGCCTTACTTGTGAGTCAATCTAGATCTGGTTTATGTGAGCACTTATATTTGCTTAAACATATTCCTAATTTTAGGTATGTTCAATGACTTGATAACCAGGGAAAAACATTGATTAATTCCTGAAGAAAAACTTCATCAAATTCTCACCAATCTTTGCCAAATGCATTAGCCAGTGATTTTGTTCTCATAGCTTGAGGTCAAAATCCTTCCTGGAGAACACCATGCCTCCTGCCATTTCAGGACCCACAGTTGCATTTGGCTTTAATTCCTTGGCCACAAGTCTTTGCCTACTTCTGCTAAAATTATCACCAGAAAAACACAGTTGTCCACTGTCAAGCTAAAAGGATAGCATTTAATCATATTCACAATACAGGAAAAAGAGGTTCTTACAGTACTGAACAGGTAGTTTGTTGCGCCAACCTGAATAATAACTCAAGCTTGATTCTAGATAACTGTCTTAGTCTCAAGTTCTTCAGAAAAATCCAAATACTACTTCAGACTCAGGAGTTGTTTTCCAACATTTGAGGGTTCCTATCACCTTAATTAAGAACTGGTTTTGATTATCAATTAATAAAGTCTAAACAAGGGTCCCGAGAGTTGATTAAGAAATCATTTTGCATAAATTCTAAACTGCAACTTGTTGTCGAAGTCAACTAATGAGAGCTCATTGTTGGAGCATAATCTCTCACGAATGCTGTTCATAAATTTAATGAGACTGAAGGAAGTGCCTGAATCATGTTTTCCCATGGAATGGAACGAGACAAAGTGCAGTTAAACGTCATTGCTTAGCCAATTCCATAGAAAATGTTGGGTAATTGCTAATTAAGCATCAGATAACCACCAAATGCAGGGAGGGGTTGAGGATTGGACCACCAAAGACCTTGAATCTTCAAAGTGTATCAAAAAGTTTTCAAGGGAAAAACCATATACTAACCTTGCGAATCATGTGGAGGTAATAATTTATGCTTGGAAACGAACCCTTCTTTTTGGCAGACATGTCATCACTAATAATATATTGTTAACAATTATGCTTTCATGAGAGCTTCACGTTTGTTTATACAGTAATTTAATTGCAAACTTCATGAATGATTATGATTGCCACTGAGTTAATCATCAAAGGTGTACTTGGAAAAGCATATACCACTTTTGAGACCGAGTCTCTTGTACCTGTTCTTTTATTCCCTGAACTTTTCATTTTCTAGATCTAGAGCATGAAGATGAAATGAACAAATTTTGATCCCAAAAACTAAATAATTATTTGAATATTCCGTTGAAGATTTTATTGAAAGTCATATAAAACTTTACGGGTTTATATTTAATATATTATATGATATATATATTATCATTTCATTATAAAATATTTAAATTTTATACATTGACAGTATATCAAATATAAATTTTAATTTTAAACCGTTATTTAAAGTGATTTTGAAGAGGGCAAATGAGGACATTCATGGCACTCAGTTATCAAATGGTGGCCCATGATAATACAGCTTCGATTCATTGAAGCTAAAAATCTTAGCTGTAATTATAAGGAGAGCCCACATAATTGATCTTATGGAGTTCATGATTAGGACACTGAACTCTAATCATGTTAATATAAACCTAATAGTTAGGTGCTAGCCCTGCTTTAATTTGCAATTCAGTTCTTCATTAACTAATCCCACTTCCTCCTTGTTCATATTCACGTATATATCTTTGCCCAAACCTGGCTTAGAAGGTTGGTCTCACATGCGCTTAATATCTGTCTCAAGTACCTACTCTAGTTGTGTTAAATGGTTAAATGCCCAATCCAGCTTGTGAAGCCGACATTCCAAAGGCTTTTCTCTTGTTCTGTCGTGAAAGATTAGGTTGACAACTTTTGTTATGATCAAAACTTGTTTGGTTTTTCAATGTAAAGAATTTTGGAGGCTCATGCATGTTTGATCCCTACATATTCAAGTTGGTAGAGCTTATTGATATGAATTTACCTAGAAAACCCATAATTATCCTTTACCAACAAACTGAGGCGGGCAGGCTATCTGGTTAAGAGCCTCCATGCCAGTGCATGAACCTTGCATGCACGAGTAGTTCATGCACGAGTAGTAAGCATCATTGATTGGAGCTAAACGAAAACTACCAACAAAGCCTATTCTAGCTAAACGAAAACTACACTATTAATAGTATATCCTTTTTATGACAAAAAAAATGCCTTTTTTGTTTTCTTTTCTTTGGTCAGCCTTTGATTGTCAATATAGATCACAAAACAAAATCATTTTTGTATTAGTTTTCTTATCATATATGGCACCTCTTAAAATCTTTCATTGGCCTTTCATTATTATCTTAAATGATTTATGAAAAAAAACAAAGAAAATTAAACTCAACTGTTCAAGTTATATACTGCAATAAATTTGAATTTAATTGTACTTCTTAGGTAACATATTTTTTTACATAGAAAAATCTTAAAAAACTACAACAGTTTAAGTTTTTAATTATATTTTATTCACATTTAGCAACAACATAGTAAAATCTTACAAAATACAACAGTTTAAGTTTTTAATTATATTTTTTTCACATTTAATACCAATATAAAAAGATATAATTTTTACTAGTATACATAATCCCTATAACTAAATTTTATTCATAATGCTATTAAAAATTTGTATACTACAATCAAATTTATAAATTAATGTAAAAAGTATTAAAAAATGTTACCAAAAATATTTTTAATAGCACATTTTAAAAATGTATAAGTCTAAATCAAATTTGCTATAATGAATCATGAGACACGTTCACTTATTATTAAACTGTATTTACTTAAACATTTAATTTCTTTTTCCTTTTTTCATGTATTTGGACATACATTCCAGTGTATACAAGGCACTCATCAATTAATTATTTGAAATTCTATCATCCATAATCTTCAAACACACTTCTTCACCTTTTCCATATTGTTTTTTTTTATATTTTCTTGGTGGGTACCAAAGAAAGGAAGCATTAAGTGTTGTCAATTCAAATATGAATATTCCAATAATACATAGAGCAACCAAACAAGCATTGCATGAGTATACAATAATGACACTTTCCAAAAGAAGTGAACAATTACGAAAGAAGCTTGTGTGAACCACTAGGATCCAACCGGCTCATGACTCGTGCACGCCCTCGCGCACGGCCAACGGGAGCATGTGAATTTGTTCGGACCTCATCGAAAGGCTCCTAGCTAGCCAGGTCGAATGAGAACAACCTCGATGCTTGCAAAACAAAAAAAAAATAATCATAACCTTAAAGCAGTGCCTATAATTCTAATGTGGATCCCAAACCAAATCAAAATTAATTATTTTTGGTAACATTTTTTACTTTATGAAGTAAATCTTTGGACGGTGCCTTTTGCTAGAAGCCCTACACGTCTCTTTCTGCCTTTTTTTCTCTCATATATCTTTCGAACTCGTGGAATAATGTCGTCCGTCCCAATTTGCTCACCTTGTTTCGTCCTTTGTTTTTATGTTCTTTGGGTGGTTGCCAATATGAAGAAGACACATGAATGTTGGTAATTTGGAAACCTAATCAAGCACAGCACTATATCCTCCATTTCAAGTTCTGAATATATATTTTTGATCATCAAGGGCTAGAACAATCTAATTATTGATCATCTCATTTGATTTGATTATGCAGTGTTTTCAATTTATTAATTTTCATGAAAATAAATTGTTTTTCTTTTTTGAGTTTGTCCATGATGAGCTTTTCATTGTAACGTTCTCATTCTTTTTTTAAAATGCATAATTTTATATATTAATTTAAAATAAAATTAAATAAATATCGAATCGAGTCTAAAATTATACTCTAACAAACATTAAAACTCATTCCGACATTATAATTTTTACTTAGTAAAAAACAATATAAATTAAAAAATAAAACTCTGAAAGATATAATTTATACATTTATTTATAACTTGTTTAGAATAGTATGAATTTTCAAGATATTTTCTTACTACGTCAACACCACACAAGTCCTAATAAGCCGCAACGACGGTGAGACTCAAACACTCTCATTTCTCTCATATTCCTTTATGCAAATTCTTGACATTTGTACTTTTGCAAACAAGATTTCTTTTTTTATAATCAAAACTAGTATTTTATTTTCAATTTATTTAAAAATTCTCCAAGTAGCTTCCACTAAGCTTGTTCAAATTGATCCTCCAAATAATTGTCATATCATTCCGTACATCTCCTTCTAACAATAAAACCACAATGCCTGGAATAATTGCAACTTATAATACTTTGATAAACTGCTTTTCGTGATTCACGTTTTGTTCCTAAGCAAACAAAAACAAATAATTCCACTCCGCATATCTGATCGATAACAAAGCATTATTTGTCATTGCAGTTCATATTGAACGATATGGCCAAGACAAAATAGAAGTTTCCAAGGGGAGATCATGGTTGGACCAGATGGCAACCTTCTCTAGGAACGAAGCTGGACCATTTCCCTCCTTGGTGCGTTAGTCAAAAAGGGTTTCTGTAAGTTAAATGACCAATATTGACCAAAACATGTATAGATTTCATATTAGGTACATGTCAGAACCAAGATTGATCAGAAAACCTTGGAAATATGATAATAATAATAACACTCGTAAGGGAAGGCTGCCTTTGAGTGTCCAACACAAATTGGTGTTACTTTGTTTAATTGGGAAACAGGGTTTTCTATCTTTAAGAATGTTCGAATTGATACAGGCACTACTTGTCAAGCAGGATAACCTTTGGCATATGTTAAAAGGTCCCCTTCGTATTACGTTTTCCTACCTCTTCTTTTTTTAATTAATTATGTGTAGTCATACGTACTATATTAAATTAAGGATAAACTCTATGTTTTAATATTTTTTTTTTCAATTAACACCGCATGTATATAACTTATAATTAGACAAAAGATTGTACTGTCAATTTTAATTAATAAAATTATTAAAATACTTTTGATTCAAAGTTAACCTCTTTATAATTTTGTTGTACAAAATTAATAATTTAATTTTTTACAAGAATAAAAATTATCTGCATTCTGTTAATTGATAAAAAAAAGAATCACAAGCTAACATGTAATCATAAGGGGTGTAACCCTTTAACTAATTAATATATCTTCATTTTTTGATACAGTAACCGACCATAATATAAAAGAAAATTTACCACCCCAGCACCTAAAATTAAGTCAAAAAACAGGACAAAAGTATTGATTTTATAATGAATAAAATAAATTACTAATTAACCTAAGATTTGATAACTATATGATAAGTTCAAAACAAGTGAACGAGGACATCAAACTCTAGGGAAAGATTAAGACAAACAAATATAAAAATTTAAAATGTGAAAAAAGATCAAATGTAGCTAAGATAAAATCATCTGTATCTGATTGAAAAAGAAATGCAAAAAAAAAAATGTAGCCTTTTTTAACTTTTTCCTGTGTTGGAAAATCTACGGTTGTGACGCAACCTAATGCTGTGTCTCCCAATCTGGTAAACTTTATTATAAAAAATAATTTAAAAATTCTTATCATTTTTAACATAGTCACGCACATTAATTTGGGGTTAGGTTGTAGGCATGATTTTATGAATCTCCTCTGGGCCATTGGGACGAGGCCACACGAGCTTGGCTTAGAGATAATCATGACACTTTGTTCTCACCCATTGGCTCATCTCAAAGGCAATTCTTTAATCACAATTTTCTCCAAGCTCGGCTTAATAATCATTGTTTATCTCATGGGGAACAGGATTAGAGCACTTAACCTTTATCCAACCAATACAAAAAAGCCTACTCATTGGCGTCATTGGATTGCCTAAGATTAGGCTTGTTAGTAAATTAATTAACTCACCCTTTTTTCTGCTAGCTCAAATGTTTGACCCATGGCAAGGCAGGAGGACTTGGCACGTGTTTAAGTGATTTAGGTTAATAGTTTTAAAATATTATGAAAGGTTACAGTTATTAGCACGAAAAGCATAATCAAAGGTTTAAACTATGTTAATCACGTAGGTAACACATGTAGGAATGGGAAATAAGGGTATTTTGATAGGTAAGTTACGAGTCAAAAGATACGAAAAGCTACTAATCTTTTTTGTATTAGTAAATTGTATAATTTGGGACATATTAAATATGTAATTTATGGTGGATGGAAGTGGTCTTGCCAGGTTCAGAAGGTTGGCAGTTGAACCATTAGTACTGATCGTGCAATCTATATAGGCTAGCTAGTTCGAGAGTTTAGTTACAAAAGCTGGTGCACCCACCCTTACCTGGTGCAGCCTTCAGAGCCTGCCTGCTCCTCCAATTTTTAAGTGGCTGAGCTGATCATCTTTGTGTCACATCAGCTGGTACCACCGTACCAGACTAACCCAAAGCTGAAAAGTGCTTGTAGTACTATTTAAATTTGAAACGTATGGAAACTTCCATTGTCAACTGTTGAAGGGTGAAGATTTTTATATACTGAAGCAATGAAGATGGTGAAAGAGTGGTCAACAAGTGTAAAAAATGTTAAATTATCATCCACGCTGTAAACTTTTTACCCAACTTTCTTTTTTCCTACCAATGTAACCCAAATTCTCCTTCTTCCCATCCCTATAAATAAGTAATAATTAAAAATTCCCGATTAGAGATTATATATGTAAGTTCATCGTCATTGATTCTATTAGAGATTATATATGTAAATTCAATTATAAATTTAAAAAAATTAAAATTTTAATAATAAATTCATATAATTCAAGCCCAAGTCTTAGCTTCTCCGAGGGGAATATGTTCTCCAAAGTTCTTCGAGGGGAATAAAAAGTATACATCAATTCAATACTTTGGTTACAATAGCGGCAAATGTCCTTTTCTTTTTGTTTTCCATATGCAACCTCCAAGGCTCTAAGTCAAGATATATACCTAAGTTTCACCAACAACCTGACGACAATTTCCTGCCTCATACGATTTCTTCGTGTGGAAACAGAAATACAATAATATTTACAGCCAATGGAAACAGAAATTTGTCAAGAGATTCCAGGTTTTACATATGCCCCATCAGCTCTTCCAATTCCATGCATGAATCTAAATAAACATTTTCCTAAGTTCCAACCACCAGATTTTCTCTCTTGACGAAGGAGAGGGAAACTTAATATACTAGTAACAGGAATATTATCTTAAACAAGTAAAATGTCACTCTCTCTGCCTGCCAAGGTCTCGACTTTTGAGTACTCCGATCCCTGTGGTTGTAACACTTTCTTGCGCTTTTAATTAAGAGTTCTGACATTTGATTTGACAAATACAAAACATTCAAATCAAATGGCAAATCGCTCGCAGCCTAAAATTGAAGCTCAATCAATGATTGGTATGCTGCTATTTAATCAAAACCAAACCAAACCGAAATTGCCTTTGCGGAGATGGTTCTATTTACCGGCGCCTACTTCGACCTTAAAAGATGTATGGCCCGCCAGTGTCTGAACCATAAAGGCTAGGATGAACAGTCAAGGTCCCGTAAATATGGTTGTTGCTCGGACATGGAGGCTAGGAGGAAACACGCAAGTCCAAGAGCACTCCAATTAACTCCCACGACTTTATCCGAACCAGCCGGAAAACAGAGAAATATAATTCCTCTTTTTCTATAAATACGGCTTGGTTTGATTTAATTTTTGGTAAAAAAAAAGTTTTTTTTTACTTTAATTTTTTTAAATATTTGATGAAATTAAATTTTCAAAAATATTACAATTTTGAAAGAGGTGTTTTGCAAAATTTAATTAATAATAATTTATAAACAAAAAAGTGATCAAAGTTAAAAAAAATTAATTAAATAAATCAAATTCAAACACTTATTATACGATGGAGAGTGCTAGAAAACATGCATGCATAAAATTTTCGTAATAATTGTTATGTGCATTACCTTACAATTTTAACCATATGCTATTATTATTATTATGCAATGATGTTTAAATTTTATTTAGTTTTAATAAAAGGGGATTCGATTTTTAAATAGTAAAATCATATACTAATCAATAAATTAAATGATCAAATAATTTAAATTTTATTAATTGTTGTTCATTTCTCATTATTTATAACATACATAAACATTATGAATGGTTTCATTATTATCCTGAATTAAAGGATAAGACCATAGCACCACCAAAAAATTGAGGTAGGGTTAATATTTTCAAAAAGTGATATTAAAAGAATTTTTTATGATATTTTTTTATTTTTTATTATAATTCTGTAAATTTTATAATATTATACAAAATTTTAATAATATTACAAATAAAATATTAAAAATATTATACTTTTGATATTACTATTAAATATGAAATAATTAACCAAAAATTTAAATAATTATATTTGTTTAAGATTTCATTGCATAATCAAAATTTAAAAATATATCTCATTTAAAAAATGTAATCAAAATTCAAATTTATCGTAATGGATAATTTATTCAAATTTGAAATCTTTTTCATCAAATCGTTTGAGACTAAGCAATCATGTTCACCAATTCTAGGGTAGTCTTGTTGTTATCAAAGTTGACAAGGGTGTTTTAGTCTTTTCAAAGGCGAAAGGTAGGACCCACGTGGTTCCATTAAATTGGGTCCGTCTTAGTTTGAGGGCACATAGCACAGTTACGCCGCGGCTTGTAAGCGATAGTAAGTTGTAATCGAATTTGACCATTTGTTTTTCTTAATCAATTTTGTGTTTGATGATAGGTTTAATATTTTTACTCTAATACAAGCAGGTAGAATCTAAATTCAATTTTATAATTTGTTGAAGTCATTTATTAAATTTATATATGTAAAATTATATACAAGTTTTTATTTTTTTAATTTTGAGTATGGCAATATTGAGATTTATAAGATAAAATAAATTTTCATTTAAAACTTATATATTTGGCTTTTTAAAATGATGGATTTAAAATTTTTATATAAATTTTAATGATTATATCCTTATTAATATGAAACTATATATCACAATCTAATTATAATGACCCGAGTTCAAGTTTAGCTAGTTCAATAATTTTTTACTTATAAAGTAAATGACTTTTAAAAATTTAAACTCAAAACTTTAGTAGAGATGAACTTAGACCTTTATATATATTTTTTAAAATAGACTTTCATCTACATCTTAATAACTATGTTCACATCCAACAAGAAATGATGCATAATTATAATTTTATTTTTTATATTTTCATATTAATAAACATTGAATACTTATAATATAAAAATATAACAAAATCAAATTTTTTGTAATTTTCGTAAAAATCATATAAACATTTAAAAATTCAGAGAAATATTTACAAAATAATAATAAAGATAAGAGTCTCTATTTGATAAATACATACATTTATTTGATATATTTCATGATATTATAAATAATATGTGAAAGTATTATTATTATTATTATTATTAATTTTTGAGGGAAAGTGGTGATGGACTGACGGTGGCTAATTTATAAAATGCTCAAAACAAATTGCCAAGTTGATTGCATGGATTTGAGATTCGCCAATGCACCACCGTATTGCTTAGTAGACAGTAATATGAACAATGTGAAGCTATTAATTCGTTTTCTTCTCCCAACGACTCACACCAACCGCTACGGAATCTTGGGATTAAACCAAGATTTTTCGAGTAATTATCGTCTGAAAATACAACACAAGGGAATCTGGCTAATTAAATCACACATGGTCTGCTATAAAACCATTATCCATCGTCAACAAGTTTGTTTTCAAACAAATTTTCATGTTATTTGGCCCGATAAGGGTGGAAATTTACTCAAAACTTCAGAAAGAAACAAAGGAAAATTCGCGAAAACAGGGTCAACCATAATTATTACACGAAGCTGCAAACCGTGGACAAATCAAGGGGCTGACTTGATTGAATTAAGATGGCAGCAAGTTCATCTCAGAAGCCCCTAATCCCACTCAATCACACTAGATTAAAGTATTTGATTACCTCTACAGTGCACAGGGTGTACTGTGTAATGACTTGAATGCCCCAAATCAGAAAGATGTATGTGGAGTAGCTTTGGACTTTGAAAGTTTGGCTTGTTTCCGAGTGGAAGCTGCTTTCCTCTCTCTCTCTCTCTCTCTCTCCCTTTCTTTCACAAGCTCTTATAAATTTGAGAGCCAACAGCCTCTCTTGGCTTTTACGAGGAACTCCCCCAAGAACTTAGTTCTGCATTCTTCGCCTTCAACAAGACCTACCCGAGAAGGCGCGGACAAAATATTTACACAGTGGGAAAAGGAAACATCAATAAAAAGAGAAGGAAGGAGAAGATCAAAAAAGGGAGTCTTATCTTTTCATTTCACTCTCAAATATCCTTCTCCGAGACTCTCACATCTTCATTTCCTTTTTGTCTACTTGTAACTTTGTGAGTACTTCAAACTGTTCTTCCCTTTTTACTTTTAATCTGGGGTTGATTTGTTTTTTCTTTTGTTTGTGTGCAATTATTATACTTCGGTTGGGAAGTCTTATTTCTCCATGGTCTATTTCGTTTCACGTTTATTGGTTTTATCTTCTTTCGAAATAATTAGCAATGGCATTGACTACTCTTACCCCGAAAAACCACACATTCGCATTCAAAGATCCTTCTGTTTCATTGGCCGGCCGCCTGGTGGGAACTCCGTTTGCCTGTGTCATTTAGTTCCCTTTCAATGGTTGCATCTTCCAAAAAATGAGATTATGACCTGATATTCAAGTCCTTGTTATGTTCCTTTCAGTTCCCTATCTTCATGTCCGTGGAAACCAACTAAGATCTTCAAAAGCTTTCGCTTTCCACTTGTTTTCATAATTGAGTTTCGTCTTTCAATCCTTTCCCCTTTTCCCCCTTCTCTTTTGATCTCTTTCTAAATCATGGATAAATGTCAAGTACAGAAGTACCAAATAAAAGGCCAAACTTTTCCCAGATGTATAAACAGAGACTTTGATCCATCTGTAAATATCTGATATCAAAAGCTTCTACGATTCTTTTCAATGATTAAAAATTTTGCCCATTTTCCACCCTGTCTTCCTCCCTGTAAAGACGCTTAAAGCCTTAAACCCAAAGCCCTTTTAAACCAATATTCACCAAAAACGATGAGCCTAGCCTATTCTCCATCTCTTTCCTCTATATTATATTCAGAGTTCGTTTTCTCTTTCTTGTAACTATTTTCTTTTCCGTTTACGTTCCTTCCTTGGAAGCTGTCTCCATTTTCCCTGCAACTAGGTTCTTTTATATTCCCCGTTGAATTTCTTCATTTAGTTTTATCCTCCTAAACTGTCAAGTCTTCACTCAAAATATTGATAAAAAAAACCCAAAGCCTTTTTTCCTTTCCACTCTTCTTGATACCCTGATTTGCCTCCCATTTTTGTTTTGTTCTTTGAAAGACTTCTCTCCATCTATTCATAATAATATACTATAATTTTCCCTGAAAAATCTTCGCATTTAAAACGGATTAATCAATCATCCACTATAAAATCCGCCAACTTGTTTCTGATCGTGATTTTAAATCTTTCCCGTGCTCAGGCTGCTCAGCAATGAGAACAGAGATGAGAAAAATCTCCAAGGTATGCCCTGTTTTCTTTCTTTTTTTTTTGTCAGCAATTTATTGTTCGTCGGATTTAGTTCATGGTTGCTGATGAAAAGCTTAATCTTCTTTATGGCTGGTACAGTCTTCGTGGCCTAAAGTAATAGCGAGAAAATGGCTGAATATACCGAGTGGAGCAGACGAGTTTCACTCCGATTACGCAATAAACGGTAAAAACACAAACCAAAATCTCATCCCGGATATGTCTCGTTTCAGTTTAAGATTGTATCGGAGATCTCGTTTTGAGATTCAAAATGGTTCGATCCCCTGTTTTTTTTTGGCAGGCCAAATTGATGAAACAAGAAAGAGTTGTTCTGACGACGATTATTACGTGATCGTACCGGAAGATTTCTCAGGTATAATTTACTTTGCTACAGCAGACCTGTTTTACTGTTCCGTACTGGTTCCACTCTGCTCCGTCCATTTCCAACTGTGGGAGTTTTTGAATTTCCCGTAGACGTGAGTTAGACGGCTATGATTCATTCGATTGGATGTCAAAGAAAAGAGCTCGCGGTGATTTCGGTTGGGTCCCGGTTTTGTTAGTTGATATTTGATGATCCAGTTGTTGAACTTGTTGCCACGTGGACGGTCTATTTTTGACTTTCCTTGTACCATGTAGAATTCAGATTTTACTTTGTTTTTGTTTTTTGTTTGTAACTGTGAGTTTTTGGTGTCACAGACGGATGGTTGAAGGAAGCTGCCGGAGGGATTAAACCGTCGAAAATCATGCCGGAGGCAGCACCCATCACCGATTCGCACAACCTCAGGTGAGGTTATAAAAACTAATTTTGGACTTCCAATTTTTTTTTTTCTTATGCTTAAGAAAAGTGCACGTGCAATATTTCAGTCGTTGAAATACGCGTGGTTCACATTAAGGCAAATAGAGATGTCAAAATTAGACCTTTGATAACTTTAAATGTTTTGTTTAAGTAACGTTGAGGATGCTAATAAATTATTAAACGATTATAGTACTTGTTTAAATACTATGCGGTTTAACTAGAATTATTGGACTTGAAGATGCTTAATTATAATCAATAACTGGGTTTTACTAGTTGTTTTTATTCAGAGTAATGTAAAGTTTTTGGTTTTGTGGGGATATGGATTATGAAATAATGTTGGGTTTGTTTTGGAGTTTCCAGGATGTTTGTAGGGACATGGAATGTCGGAGGGAAGTCACCCCACGGGGGTTTGAACCTAAGAGATTGGCTAAGATCACCAGCTCCTGCTGACATCTACGTTCTTGGGTAAGTACTTGCTCTTTTCTCTTTGTCCCAGTTAGTAGAAAGTCTAAACGGAATAACCTCTATGGCGATTTGGGTCGTTATTTTTATGATTAGGGCATGTAGTCGTGTAGAGAAAGTTGTCTTATTGCTAAAGGCATCAACTATTCAACACGGTCGTGGGGAGTGAGCGGACCGCGGTTGACGCCGTTTTAACATGCTTCACAGCTCCTAACCAGCTTGAACTTTCCCCCACTTGGAGTCTTTCAGGCTATTTGCTTATCTTCATTTACCCTTCTGCCCTTACCTTCAACCTCTTGTTTACTTGTCTGAGAAGAAAATAGTAAACAGATAAAATAAGAAAGTTTTTTTGAAGAGTTAAGAGTATTGTGGTAATTTTGGAATGATTTGCTAAAACGGATTTTCCTGCCTGTTTAGGTTCCAGGAAATTGTTCCTCTAAATGCAGGCAACGTGCTTGGAGCAGAGGACAATGGACCAGCTGCCAAGTGGCTTTCCCTTATTCGTCAAGCTTTGAATAGCAACAGAAGTGACCAAGAACTTGCTCAGTATTATTGCAATTCCACTGAATCAAGGAGTCCATCCTCACCGCAGCTTGAGCAGCAAGCAGGCCTCAAGCCTAGGATCAGCTTCTCTGACTTACTCTCAATAGAAGATGAACTTGGGAAAGAGGATTTTGAAAGATTGCTATACTTGAATTCAAGTTCAAGTGAAGAAGGCTCCCCTAGCCCCAGTTGTATGTCTGGTAGTCCAAATCAGCAACGCTTCTGCCTAGCTGCAAGCAAGCAGATGGTAGGGCTTTTTTTGTGCGTGTGGGTTCGAGCTGATCTTTACAAGCATATAAGCAACCTTAAAGTCTCATGTGTTGGCCGTGGGATCATGGGATATCTTGGAAACAAGGTCAGACATTGCAGTTATTCTACACTGTTTTTGACATGTTGGTCACGAAAAGAAATATATCCAGCATTTACAGCAGTTAAATTATAGTTGTATTAATTTTAACTTCTTTTAATTATTTGGTAACAGGGTTCAATATCCATTAGTATGACATTGTACCAAACAACATTTTGCTTTGTTTGTACCCACTTGACTTCTGGGGAGAAAGAAGGGGATGAGATCAGAAGAAATTCTGATGTTGCAGAAATATTAAAGAGAACAAGGTTTTCTCAATCGTTTAGAGATCTATTAAAGAGAACAAGGTTTTCTAATTCATATAGGGATCTTAGACAGCCACTTCCTCCAGAGAGCATTTTAGACCATGAGTGAGCCCCCTTAGTCACACTGATTAAAATCACCTGAATATCTTGTAAAATTTTCACACTTTTTTATGAGACTCCTAATGTTTTTCCTTGTCTGTATTTGTTCAGCAAAATTATATGGTTAGGGGATTTGAACTATCGGCTTGCTGTGGGGTCTGGTGATACACATGAATTACTCAAGAAGAATGACTGGCAAGCACTTCTAGAGAAGGATCAGGTGAGGGAGGCTAATCTAGACAAGCTTTGTTCTGTTTTCAATCTACACAAGGCTCTTATTACAGACGTGGTGGTTTGGTAATCTGAATGCTTTGGCCCCTGACTTTGTTTGGCACCAGTGTCATGTGAAACAAAGAGAGTAGAAAATTGACCTTGAAATATTTTATTGTTTATTTTAGATCTAACGATGTGGTATTTCCCTTACTATTTTGGCAGCTAAGGATAGAACAAAGGGCTGGTCGGGTGTTTAAAGGATGGGAAGAAGGGAGGATATACTTTGCCCCCACTTACAAATATCTCACCGATTCTGATGACTATGTCGTCCAAATATCTAACTCGAAAGAAAAACGGCGTACTCCTGCCTGGTAACGTTCTAAATTTATGTCCCGTTCACCTCCATTTTCCTTAATTATTGATAATTAAATACATCAATTAGGACTAAATTAATTCCAAGTTGTGCATTCATTAAGGTTGCTTGTTGGAAGCAAATAGTTGCCTTCATCATCCTTTAAAAAAAGTATATATGTTGATATTTATATAATTAGAATATATATTTGCGTTGTATTTGATTACTACAGGTCTGTTCCTACTTTTGGCAGTTTTCGTTATTATTATTGTTTCGATTTTGCTTGCTCCATATTTAATGAACCTTGCCGACCCACTGAACATGACTCTGTACTAATCTTAGTTGTTCATCACATTTACCCTAAATCTATTCTGCTGTAGGATTATTTAAATTTAAGCCACAACAATTAATTAGTACTACCATGTCTTAGAACAAACAAAGGTATACCTGGGGAACACTAATACAATTATTAGCAGTTGTTTCTGTTAATAAAAGCACATGTTGCCCTTTTTGAAGAGATCATTTGCTGGATAAATCTCATAAGCTAAGGTTAACAATAGAACTTTCATACTCAACTGTTCACATTAATTATTAGGAGGTCGGCCAGTGAGATTTATCCTCTTTCCTTTGAACAAGATTGTAACCTTAAAGACTGAGTGACCGACCATGTTTCTAATTAATGTTCTTGCTAAGACTGGTGGAACCTTAAGCGTTGACATGCTGTCTTCACTTAGTTTAATCATTAAATGTTCTTCTTGTTGCTTTCTAAGTAAAATCGATACTGAGATACCAAACCTAAGCAATTTTATGGAAATGATTGCAGGTGCGACAGGATACTGTGGAAAGGCGAAGGACTTAAGCAGATTTGGTACTCAAGGGGAGAGTCTAGGTTCTCAGATCACAGACCAGTTTATTCCCTCTTCTCAGTCCATATGAATCCAGCAAACAAGCCCATCTCCACCGCTAGATCCTGCTCACCAAGATTTTCAGCAAAAACTGCCTTGTCATCAGCTTGTGTGGCCAAGGTCCAAGCTGAGGAACTGTTGCTAATTCCCAGGGCACCAAGCTGCATTAATGCAACTTCCAGGTTTTGACACACCTCCAACTTTCTGTCCCAAAAATGGCCCACCAATAGTGCAGTTACAGCTGTAATCATCTGACAGAGTCAGGCCGATGCGAAAACCGATAAGCATCCCCTGACACCTGGGTTGCACCGCTCCCGCATTTTTAACGGGTTGGAACGGCGTGCTGGGTTAGTGATGATGTTCATGATGGATAGTTCTGCCTGCTACTCGAAGCGTTTCTTGTTGCAAGAATCAGAAGAAAAAGAACATATAATAGTTCTAAATGCATGTGGATTTTGGTGTGCATGCCTGATTTTTGACAAACGAGCTTCGGGGGATTCTGTGAATATGTTCAGAATCAGAAGGCAGTGAATGATTAGATGGGGTTAGAAGCGAAGCAGGCCACTTCAGAAGCAAAAAGGAAAACCTCAAAAAAGGAGGATGGCTCAGTTCAATCTCTGGGCCTTCCATTGTCATGCGTGTTTATTAATTCCTTGAAGCTAACCATGTCCTTGTTTAACTGGAAGAAGCATGAATGCATTTCAGCTTTTTGCAGTGAAAAAGCGTTCCATTTGTTCTCACTCTGATGCTGGTAGAGAATATGTTGAGTTGAGAGAGAGCTTTGATTAAAGTGAAAACGTGTAAATGAAAAGAGAAAAAAAATTGGGTTTTGCGGAGAAAGTTCTGGCAGAAGAACTTTGATTAAAGCAAAGGCATTCTCATTGGTGAATTTAGTATTTGTGGCTTTTGGTGAGGTTTTCAGTTTTGTCTGCAATTTAGCTGGCAATTCCCATGTTCCGTTCCTTCTTTGGATGCATTCCTCTTCTGGACTCAAGTCTAGCAGTCATTGTCTAACAATTAAATTCCTTCAATCAATCTTTAACCGTCGCTCTCAACTTAATACAAAGGCCAATGCCCGATCCTAGCCACGGAAAACTTCATATCTAGGTCTTCAATTTCTAGAGACAGCACAAAATGTTCCTGGCCACCCGTTCAGGGCAAAAGGAGAGCCACATAACCAGAAACCGTAGGCTCAAAGCGAGCCGTAGACTGCAGAGACTAAATGATATATACAGCCGAAAACAAGATCTTACAAGCTAGTGGACTCTCTCCTCATACTGTTACAGGTATTTGATGCATTATGAGCTCGTTGAGAGGCAAATAAAGTGCCAACTTTGGAGGGTTTATACTTATGACGCAGATCATATATGTAGTATTTGAATATTATCTTTATTCCTTTATAAGATATCCGAATCTTGATTAATGAGGTCGACTAAGGCAAACTATCCACTAAATATATATTACTGTCATTCTTATTTATTATTTTATATGTGAATCAATGTTTAACATGAAATTAAATTTTACTTTTTTTTTTTATAAACGATCCAATAGGTAACTTGCCATCTGGGCCCTAATTTGGTCGCTCATATGTTGAACTGCAGTACTGGCCTGGCCCAACCCTCCAATTCCTTTTATGGGCTCCACTAGAGCTTATTTGGGCCTTCAAAATTAAAAAAATAATGATGTTATTGTATTAAGCAAGCCGAGGTAGTGGAGCTAGTCTTCTTGGGCACTTAAAGTTAGTCGCAGGTTTTTTGAAGTGGCGCCAAACGCGCGCACGGAGAGATCAGATCTGACACAACCTAAGTACACGTGTACGGTCGGAATAAGGCCTCCCACCAATTGTGATCGTGCAGGCCACCATCTTATATCATCCCTTCCATCAAAATCCGCAAAAATCGTTTTTTTTTTAAAAAAAAATCTTTCCTGGTCTCATAGATCTCGCTGCAATCACCGTCCGTACAATCTCCGGTATTAGCTCCGGTGAATCACTGAAGTAAAGTTTTCCGCTTATGCGATCACTGATCGTTGCTGCGTTCGCAAATAAATCTATCGCCTCATTGCAGGTATTTCCGCAATGAAGATCTCTCCTGTGCCCTTTTTGTTTCCCTTTTCTAAATCGTAGACCGCGTAAAACTAATTTTAGGGTTAGGGTTCTACGCGTATTATTTTAATTCTCAGTCGTCCGTTTATTTTAGAAAATTTGAGGAAAGTCTCTACTTGAAAGGTTTTGCTATTTTGGCATTAATTAAAATAAATGTTGATTTTGATAAGTGAACTTACCAGTGGTTGGCGCTAGAAAAGTAATAGATTGTACAGAGCAGGTGAGATTAGGATTATTTGTTTTCATTGTTTTTGATTGATTAATCCCTGGCATTTTGCAGATAATTTCTTTAGGGAGTGACGGTTTTAGAATTCTCCACGAAGTTTAACTGTATCTGCTTCAGCCAGGAGTTGAAAAACTTTTCTGTTTATTATCAAGTTTGTGTATTTAATCCTTTGTTTAAAGCCACGTGATGAATTTTTGAAGTGTTGTGAATATAGTTAACTGTTGGACTAGGACAGCAAAGTGGAATCAAGAATTGAATCCAGCATAAATTTTGAAGTAAAGCAAGAAAAATGGTATGTTTTCTATGTTCTTAAGGAAATTTGGATTTCAATTTGGATCTTGTTGTGATGCTGTTTATCAGTTTATATGTACCTTTTTGAATTGATTGAGAGGTTGAATTTGGTGTGGATTAAATGTTCTCTAGTTGCTTATATGTTATGGTAGTCTTGTGTAGGTAAGACTTTTTAGGCTTAAAATTCTTTCTCAACTGAAATATTGTGCCTTTTGTAAAAAATCTTTATGCTTTGCAGATTGGATTTTCCAACTAATTGTTGACAAGTTGAATTAGAGTTATGTTCAACATTTTCTAATTTATCTATGATCTATAGGATTTTATCATTTTGTCTGTTGTTGCTTTGTGGAAAAGGATGAATTTTGGAAGTTCTTGAGATTAATTGCAATTAACATATTTGTAAGTCTTCTTAATTGTTGTAAATGAGTGTTGTAGGTGGAGGGCTACTGAGGAACGAGATATATCTAGGAGTGCAGAAAAATGTCATATGACCATTGTTCCATTTGCTATATCATTTGTGTATAATGCCTACTTGCTTTCTTGATGGCATGTAGTCAAAATTGGGGATACTAGCTCAATGAAAAAGCTTTGACTGTTATTGTTATTTTCTTCTACATGACTTCATGGTCTTGACTTGTTTCTGATTAGTTAGGTTTTGCATGTGACAGTCTTTCCAGAATCAGGGCTTTTGGATGACGAAGGGTGCTGGTTGTTTAAATGATGGTGAGATGGCTTATGATAATTCTTCTAGAATTGAGCCCAAGCGTTCTCATCAGTGGTTCATGGATGGCCCTGAGACAGACTTATTTCCTAACAAGAAGCAAGCAGTTGGAGTTCCGACTACCAGCTTATTTTCTGGAGTGTTGAATTCACATGTTTCTCAATGGGGAAATTCTTCCAGTTTTCATTCAATCTCTGGGCATTTTGCCGAACGATTATTTGATACTGAAACATCTCGAGCTGTGCATTTTGATGATCAGGGCATTTCATCAGGTAGCACAGAGAAAGTTGACATGGGAAGAAAGGTTAATGAAGATCTATTCACAAATGATTCATCATTTGGTTTATCCATGTCCCATACAATGGAAGATCCCAGATCTGGGTTAAATTATGGGGGACTCAGGAAGGTAAAAGTTAGTCAGGTGAAGGACTCTGAGAATGTCATGTCTGTGTCAATGGGGCATGCATATGATAGGGTGGATAATAATTCCGTGTCAACAGATCATGGTTATAGCAAGGTGGAAGATCGTAATATATCAATGGGTCTTGCTTATAACAAAGGGGATGAGAACCTCATGTCTATTGGTGACACCTATGAAAGGGAGAATAACATTTTCATATCAATGGGACAATCATATAACAAGAGTGAGGATAGCGTTACTGTTGGTCAAACGTATAAAGAAAGTGCCAGTGCCATTGCAATGAGCAATACCTTCGATAAGGATGAAAACAATTTCATGTCCATGGGCCAAACATTCAACAGGGCAGATGATAATTCCATAACTGTGGGTCACACCTTTGGTAAAGGAGATGACAGTGCCATATCCATTAGTCATAGCTACAACAGAGGTGACAACAATAATTTGTCAATTGGTCCGTCCTATAGTAAGGGAGAGAGTACTATTATCTCTTTTGGTGGCTATGAGGATGATGAGGATACAAGTCAAACGGGAAGGCTCATATCGAGCTATGATTTATTGATGGGTCAGCCCTCTGTCCAGAGTTCTGATGCACCAAATGAGAAAGAGATGGTTAAATCCAATGCTGATGCACTTGTTCCCACTGGTAATATAACTGCCTCTGGAACGGAAGTTTCTAGGAAGAAAGAAGACCCAAAAACAGCAAAAAAGGTTTCTTCAAATAATTTCCCTTCTAATGTCAGAAGTTTGCTATCAACTGGTATGCTTGATGGAGTTCCTGTTAAATATATTGCCTGGTCACGGGAGGTAAATCTCATTTCATGTTTTCCTGCTTTAGTTTACCTTACTATCTGGTGACATGCCTGCTTCTTTTTATGCACATTAGAAAGAGCTACGTGGTGTTATAAAGGGTTCTGGGTATCAATGTGGCTGTCAGACATGCAATTTTTCTAAGGTGGGGTTTTTTCAGTTCTACTTTTTGTATCAAGGTAATTGGTGAGGCAAAGTATCTGTGCACTGATCAGCTGGTTTCTACTTGTCTTACAGGTGATTAATGCATATGAATTTGAGCGACATGCTGGTTGCAAAACAAAACACCCAAATAATCACATCTACTTTGAGAATGGGAAGACCATTTATGGGATTGTTCAAGAGCTTAGAAGCACACCTCAGAGTATGTTGTTTGATGTTATGCAGACTATAACTGGTTCATCTATTAACCAGAAGTCCTTCCGGCTTTGGAAAGGTGATGCAAACTACTGAATTTGAATGTCTTTTCTTTTTACCGCTCCTAACTTTTGGTTATTTACCATAGACATTAATGCTCCAACATTATCTATTTTCCAATGATAAAGATAATTAAAAATAAATGCATATTTTATGAGCAATCTTTGTTGACAAAAAATGTTTCCTACTTGTGTTGCTCTTTCTTTTTCAGAGTCCTTTCTAGCTGCCACTCGTGAACTTCAGCGTATATATGGGAAGGATGAAGGGAAAAAATTATCATAAGCAACCATGTTCATTTGTAAGGTAGGGTCATTTCTGTTTTGCGCGTAGGAAGTCATCTTTTTGACGAGATTTTGTGCTTGTTAATGGTGACAGCACCACTAACTTAGCATGGATGTTTTTCTAATTTGAGGGACAGGGATCGTGTAAGAGATCAATGCCACACAAAATAGGTACTTTATCGTGTCTTTGGTTGTATAAACATGTAGTCCATACCTTAATTGAAGAGAAAAAGATGATATTTAAATGGTACTTTTTCTTGGAAAGGGATTTTTTTATTTTCTTTTTGGCGGTTCTTCCTCTAAACCTAGCTGTTCCCCATTTGTGTATCATCTGCCTTAAGATTTTACTATTAATTGGCCTTATAGAAGTTACTATCACTGATGCATTCAAACCTTAACCGTTTGGATAGCAGCTAGCTATTTAATTGCTGAAGCTTTGAAATACATTCCACACTCTAATGGACCTTGCAATGCATTCCACCCTCTAATATCTGTATACCCCTTTTCTTCTGTTTCTCTTTCTGACCACTACCCCAAGGCAAACCTCAAAGCAGTAGTTATATCCTATTTTACTTTTATATTTGGTTAGAAAGAAAATAAAGGGGAGGGAAAAAAGTTAAGAAAGAAAGGAAGTTATTTTTCCTTAAGTTTAGTATGAAGGATGGAAGGGAAAGAAAGAGGATTGAATGAGTGTTTTTCTCTCATTTTGGAAGGATTGAATTTGGAAGTAAGGAAAAAAGTGAAAGTCTTATCAATTTTCTCTTCCTTTTACTTCTCTCCTTCCAAATGACAAAATGAAAGAAAGTAGCTTTTCTTTCCACCCCCTTTATCTCCTTTCTGTTTCTCTTTTAATAAATATAGTAACTGAAATGAGTTTCTTGGAGGGCGTGATGGCCCAATCCAAACACGCAGAGAACTGCTGAACCTGGTTTGCGGTCGGAGAGGGTTTGGATTCATGTGTATGTTGTCAGGGCAGCATCATAAAACATTTTTAAGATAGGAGCATACCCAATGGGTCCTAATGCATGAAAAAGTTTTGAACCAGGTCTATGGAAGTTAAGGACTTGTTGCTGCAACTCCCTTTTCTAGCTTAGACCGTATCTATCATCACTTTGTAATTGCCTTGTGGAAATAAACTGATCCTAATATAGTATGGTTCAGGGTGGTTTTATGGTTTTGCCCATTTCTATCTTTGGTTTGTTTGCAACTTTGTATTCAGCCTTTGTTATTATCAACTAAACCACTAGAAGCCAAACTACTATAAAAATCATAATACAATGGGCCCTAACCTTGGTGTGACATAATATGTTTAACCCCCAATATTTCTTTACTCATTGGAGGAGGAACCCTTGGCCTTTACCCATTGTATTGGTGTAGTGATTCTGCTCTCATCATGCACCTTATGCTATCAATTTCATGCAGATTATTTTGAGAAAAAGAAATTGTAAAGAAAACTCCATTAGATTGAATGATTACAGATACTCGATCAAATTTATCCGCTGGGGAGAGGGGGAGGGAATTGGGCTGATGATTGATCAAATCCTGCATCATGATTCATGACCTTAGCCGATAATATTTTTTTAGTGGAAAGTCATATCGTTGGATGGATAGTTACTTTTGAATCGGAAACCACTACCATTCCATAATTGCTAGTGGTTTCCCCTGTCTCTTTAGAGTAGTGGATGTTAAGTTGAAATCAAATCCCGTAAGCTTTAGGGGACGGTAATTCTAGACCGGAACTAAGTCGCTTTTCTCATGTAATTTTTCGTCCCTGATTGAAGTTTCTCTGCTGGGCGCATCAATTATGATGGCCTGATGATCAAAACTTTCCTTTTCTTCCTTAGCCATGTCTATTTTAGCTGGTTCGATTTGCTGCTGGATCAATGGGGGTGGAGACTTGTACTCCTTGCTTTTACCCCAAAGCACGAGATATAGACCCACAATTATGATGATAGCTCCAATCACCCTGTTGAAACACGAGATCAGTTTGTTTGTTTTTCTTTTTATTCCTCCTTCTCTTTAGACAATTGTTATAGTAATATGAATATGGAGAGTACCTTCCCAGATACATTTGTTCTGCCAGAATGAAGGTAGACATGATGGCTACAATAACCATGCATAGGGGGCTAAAAGCTGTAACAAACACTGGACCTCTGTCTTTCATTATCACCCCTTGAATGTAATAAGCAAGTCCCGAACATACAATACCCTGCAACCATAAAAGTAAAATCAGTTTCTATAGTTTCAGGACTCCAATAGGTGGTGAAACAGTGGTAAATATGATGGAAATCAAGTTGGGTTTTTGAGACTTGAGAATGATTTTTAATTTTTTTTCCCCCTAATCTTGATTTACAGGAAATCCAAATGCATTTCCTAAGTGAATGGGTAGGTAAGCGTCGTTACACTGTAAGCAGCTGTCAGTAACTTGGTGTCCCATTTAATAGCCCAGATGGTAGCGTTTCCTCCCTCCATAATCAAAGCAGCTATGGTACCCTCCAGCGTTCCCAACAGGCATATCCAAGCTGTCAGAGAAAGCTCGGCAGGATATGTTTCCAGAGTGACTGCCTATAAAAGCAAAACAAACACAGATTTAGACCATGGTTAAAGGAAAATACATACAAGATTTTAGTTACAGCAAAAAAAAAAAATTGTATGTACTTACTTGCAGAATCACGAAACAAGCATAGCTGAAACAGCCAACTGTGATCATCAGACCTCCCTTAATCGTATGATGGATATCGGTCCCATTTTGGGCTGCTGCTTGATGATTGGAACTTCCTTTCGTCCAAAATAACTCAAGCACTGGTCCTTTCATCAGTGTCATGACCATGGCTCCCGCAACTGTCGCTAGGGTTCCGACTACCTTGCCATGGCCGCGGAATGATCTTAAGTTTACCTTCTCAAGCCTGTAGAGGACGTACGTAAATTTTAGGAAAATTAGCTTTAAGAATTATAATCATATGATGTGCAGCTTCTAGCAAAGATTTCGCTTCTGTCTTTCTCTGTTTCTACCTTAAAACCCATGCCATTACGAAGGTAATGGCAGGAAGAATGTTGTACATGGCAGCCGCAAACGTTGCAGTTGTGTACTTCATCCCCACGTAATACAAGTTCTGGTCAATGACTGGCCTGCCAGAATTCAGATAAAACAGTTGTCAGATCTTATTGTGTATAAAGTGTAAAAGAGAAAACTAGATATTTTAGTTCGGATAATTACTCCAGTAAGCCGAGCACCATTATCTTGATGAAGATTGGAAGTGTCATCTTCGGCCTCACTTTCCTGTCAAAAAGAAAAAGTAACTTTCCCTGTCAGTTTCCCTCTATTTTACAAACATGGCACTGTTACATGCATGCATGGTTTTCGTGAGAGAGGAGATACTTGTCGAGAACGGCGGCGAAAGGAGCCATGACGACGGTGGCAATGGCGTGACGGTAGACGACGAGAGCATAATTGCTCATCCCCTGGTTGAGTGCAGCCTTAGACAACACATCCATTCCGGCAAGCCCAACTTGCAAGAAAATTGCAGCGAATAATGGCTTGAACCTACCCAAAGAACCATGTCCTTGATTATTCTCCATTACTCTGAACTATACGTGTACTGCAGCACCCTTATGTTTTCCAGTTCTCAACTTATAGAAAACACAGGAAGAAGTTAATTAATTCATTGATGCACTCATGAGGAGAATTTCAGGTATCTGTAACCTCCTATTTATATTCGTAAGTTGCTCCACTTAATCGCATATTCCATCGAACTTTGTACCACCCCATGACTCCAAGTCGATTTTCTGTTGCAAACCAATCATTACAAATAGGCCCCTCCTTTTTCCATCAAAGACATGTACGTTAGCAGCATTATTGACTGTTTCCTTTAATTTTTGTACATGTCAGTGCCATTATTTTATTATTATTTTTGTTGCCTTTGCGTGGTTGAGGAGCCAATGAACTGGTGGAGTTGCTTTTGTGAGTTTTTTTGCCCCCAAAAATGGTTTTTTAAACGGGGTTTCGTGACTGGTCTGCATACATCCATGAATTACAACATAAGAGTCTGAAAAAAGAGGGGAGATTCCCGTGGCTGAGTGCGTATGACATCCACTCTCAGATGAACAGAGAAGTTGTTGTCTTGAGAGGAAGAAGGTTGTTTTGCTTTGTTTTCTCTTTTTCTTAATCAGTTAACCTTTTTCAATTCGGAGGGATTGGGTGGGCAAGGCAAGGCAGGCCAGTCTTTCTGCATCAAGTATTTCTTTTGTAGCCCATAGATGAGTCTTAAGCCAATTTTGCTTATGCGCATTCCACTACTCAAAAGGAGAATGTGGATAGAACGAGAGTTGCCTTATGAGAAATCTAACTCCATTATTGCAGGAGATAAGACCCTTTTTTTTTTTTGTTACCAACATGAAGATCTCTGTCAGATATCTCTCTTTCTTTCTTTCTTTCTTTCTTCTGCTTTTCTTTTCATTTGTTTGTTTGTTTGAATTGTTCTTCCAAGGACCAGTCCAAGGTAAAAAAAAAGAAAGGGGAAAAGCCTAAAAGGTTGCATTGGGGGAGGATGTCAAGTTAATGCCCTCCATTTCATGGCTTACGCTCCCACTTGCACAGCTTGTTTCCTTGTGCTTTTATGTGTTGAGCACCAACTCCACAATCAAATAGTCCAATTATTTCTGCTTTAAAGGAAATGTGGGTCTGTGTGTGGAAAACTTGTCTGGTGATTATCCAATCACTCCCACTTATAACCTTATGAATTTGTGGTAGAAAATTACACGTGTGGTCGTAAAGCTACCCAAAAATATAATAAAAACACAGAAAGAGAGAAGAAAGCGGCTTTCCGAGCCAACCTGAGCGACCCCAATCCAACTCACTTACCTATTATTAATTCCAAATGTTCCACAAGCAAGCAAAAGTCATTTACCATAAACATTATTTCTAGAAAACGATTATAATCTCCTAAGTCTAACTTCGAATTTATTTAATTCTCAAATATATCGAATCAGATACTAATTCTTCATCCGACTGTTCATCATTATGATTCAAGAGTTAGTGAATAATACACTAAAGAGTAAATCAATAACCATCTAGCAATGGATAGGATTCTGTTTAGGTTTATAGAGTAGCATCCGTCACTTGTTCTTGGCTTAGGACCCCGACAGAATCACTACACGTAAAATCCCACCACGCCCGTTGAGGAATATAATCCTACCAATCCATTTAATATGGGTTGTGTGTCACGATTTAAGGATAAAAAATTTAAATAAGTCTAACTCAGAATATTGTGCTATAATGCAGAAACAAATATAAACAAAACAAAACTTGCTGAGATTATATTATAATTATATTATTCTTAAAAAAAAAACAAATAGCTAAGATTTTAATCAAAATAACCTATGAATGTTAGAATACTTGAATGTAAAGACTATGGGGCAATTGACTATTTTTTTTCCTAAAGCCCTAGGGTCCTATTTGTAATAGGTTTTCCCTAATCTAAACTCCTAAACTAGGGTAGATAACAAGCTATTTAAGGTTCCATTTGATAATCGTAAAATAACTTGCTAAAAAAAAAATTTTCTTTGTAAAGTATTTTACATAAAAATTTAATGTTTTCCAATTTTTGGATAAACAATTGAAAATATTTTCGATTGTTTGGATTTGTTTGTGAAAAATATTTTTCACCATCATCAAATTGTAAACAAGCTAAATACTCAAATAAGCTATTGATCTATGTCAAAAAATCAATTCATCTCCTATCCTTTTATTACGTTTAAATAAATCTCTGAATTTCTATTTTGAGTCAAATAAACCCGTCTCTCTAATCATTGACTAACTTCTATCAGTCAACGATACATGTAACACTTTTATATCATGTCATTTACCACATGACAAATGACAAGATATAAAATATTATTTATTAGGATTTGTATGCTTACTTTTTTACTTATTTACTCAATTCTAATCAATAATATTTAATGACACATCATCTACCACATGACAGATGACATAGTATAGAAATGTCACATGTATTATTGATTAATGGAAGTTAATTTAAGGAAAATGACTTATTTGACTCGAAATAAAAATTCAAGAACTTATTTGAATGTAATAAAATAATAAGAGTTAAATTGATTTTTTTGATATAATTCAAGACCTTATTTAAATATTTAATCTAAAAATTTTATAAATATCTAATTCTCCAACAACTCTATAAAAATGAAACTATCAATATTGACTACGATCTTATCCTTTGTCAGTTAATTCATTGCTTTCAACTTCAATATCTTTTATTGAAAGTAAAGGGCACCCTTTTGCACGATAACAGAATCCTCATTTTCATTATCACCATCTTCTAACACTTCACCCTCATTTTCTTGTCTTTGGATCTCCTTCAAAGTTGAAAATTTATCAAACCCATAGGAATTCTCAAGCTTAACAAAAAGGGTATCTTTCAAAGTGGAATGCTTTATGGTTCCTGCTGAATCATTTCTAGTGGAACTAGTTAAGCTGTTTATAGTTACGGGTTTATGACCACCCAGCTTAACAAATGATTTGTTAAACTGAAAAATGGGTTTCTTGATGAGTTGAAGGATTGGATTTGACGATCCAAGTGAAAAAGAAAACCAAGAAGATATTGTGAAAGAAAATACCAATATCTTGTAGATTTGAAGGAGAAACTTTTCTGTCTCTCCATCAATGTAGCTCCGACTAAGGAAGCTTTACCACCATGTCGGTGGAAGAACCCGGGGGGAGGAGGAAGGGACGACAGATATGGGACATAAAGCTAAGGACTTAAAGGCAGGGGTTTATTTTTTGCTGGTGGAAATTGTCTTACCCCATGAAAAATCCCATTGACTTGTAAAAATATTTTTATTTGGATTTCATTTTCAGTCATTCAAAAATAACTAAGTCTAGCAAAGACTTTTCGGAAAATTTTTTACACCAAAACAAACGGATCATAACTAAATAAATATTCTGCTATTAGCCTAAACTCCTAAAGCAAGTAAAATAAACAATAGTTATACATAAGAATTCTAGCCCTAGTCAAACTCTTCCATGCAAGATGTTCCCTGCGACTTGAGATTCCTGAATTCCTTATGTAGTTTGGTGGCCCACAGTTGTCTGTGGCCTGTTGGTTGTCGATCGTCCGCAATCGATATTGGTCCGAGGTTGATTTTTGGCCCTGGGAAGCGTGTGGCACTTGTTTGTGCTGTTGTCTCAACTAGTCTTACGGTTCTGCGATGCGAACTGTGACATTCTTCTCCACTCAATCTAGGCGACGCCCTCCTAGCCTCATGGCTTCTGTACATCACAAATCTTCAACTAGTTCCCCACGATAGTTGCAGATGTAATTGAGGCAGCCCCTTATTAGCTGTTTTTAATACTCTTCCAAGTTGGAACTTGTTTTGCCGTGTGGATGTTTAGGTCGCGATTGGCTTTCGATGTCCAACTACACGGCTCCCATGTACATGGTGTCAGCTCTTGCGGCATACATAGCACACAAGGAGTTTGAGCTTGGTGTTTGGGTCGTCGATCCAGTGCTAAAGCTCCTCCGTTGGTCAAATCGCCTAACCTGGAAGCTTCGCATTAACTTCTTGATATTTGTCTGCTAAAAACGTCACCTTTTGTGTAAGCTTTCGAACAACTTCAGCTAGTTGCCCTTCTTGTTAATACATAGCTCTCATCAATCCATCTAACCCCACGTTGCCGTGACTTAATTAGTCACTCTTTTGTACCATTCCATGCGAAGCTCATCACTGTTAGACTATGATTATTTTTCTTCTAAAGCCCCAGAGTCCTATTTATAATAAGTTTTTTCTAATCATAAAACCGATGTAGGATTAATGACTTCCATCTAAAAGTATGAAAGTTTTTCTTTGATATGGAATTTATGACTCCACCTATTGAGAGTTAGAGCATACTCTTCGATGTGGAATTTACATGATCCACACTAGGACCATGACACCCAAGATCGATTTTTGACCCTAAGCGGCGTGCGACACCTGTTTGTAAGTCCCAACCAGTCTTACGAACTGTGCATACAACAATTCTACCGACCGTGACATCTGGTTTAAGTTCTCAAACGCTTTAGATACACACGACTCTCATCCCAAATGATGCTCACGATAGGGACAAAAAACATATATTCAGATGATTTCGCATTAACAAAGTACCAAGAGAATCAATCCGATGATTTCGCATTAACAAAGGACCAAGAGAATCAATGTACCAGATTTATGTTCTCCAGATAGACACATCACACCTTTAATAATAAAAAGCAAAGAAATGAAGTGACATCCGATCCCATCCTTGCATTTGCAACGTTGGAAATGAATAATAACATACCACATCATAGAAGAGATTGTTCTTGAACACAATCGAATCGAACACATCTTTGTTTATTAAAGAAATTTTGATATATTGTTTGAAAACATAAACTTAAATCGAGCTCATCGTGTTGGTTTCCCTAGCCGTCACCAAATTACTAGAGCAGTCCTTAATTTCAACTCCATTTATCCAAATGGTAGAACAAATTTTCTTTCAAACACACAGGATGTTATTAAGGAAAAATAATCTAATATAATTAATTTTGCAAAATACCAAGGATCTAAAATTCACACCAAAGAGTAGCACATATGAAATAATGATAGGCAGAACAATACAAACACGAACATTATAGTTGTAACAAAATTAGTTTTCCCGGTCCAAAACGACTTCCTAGAGAAGAGAATGTACCCTTCAGATCTCATCCTCAACATAGTTTGTTCAAGACCCACAGCAAGCTGATTTTTGAGCAGCTGCTGCAGCCCCTGCCGCCTGGTCTGGTTGGTTAATTTTGATTGTCTGTGGCTGCAAAGGAAAGAAGAAAATAATAAAAATGACAAAAATATAAGTATTAAAAAATGTTAAAGAAATGGTTTTGCATAAATATCACAATTATGTATATTGACATGAAAAAGCTCATACTTCATGTTAAAGAAACCATACCTCAGCCCTCGAGTCACTATCTGCAAGTCTTTGCTTAATATCCCTGGCTATTGAAAAGAAAACCTCCTCAACATTTAAGTTTGTTTTTGCACTCTGCAAGATAGAGTTGCTCTTGAGCAAATTGGAAAAGATCAACTAAACATCAAAAGTAACTACAACATTCACAGTAAAAATTTACTTACAGTCTCAAAGAACTTGATGCCATATTCATCAGCAAGAGCTTGGCCCTTTGAGGTAGGAACAGCCTGAAAAATAAGTTCCCTGTCAACTTGACAAGAAAAATATCCAGCATGATATGGAAAACATAAGGGTAATAACATATGCATGCGAAGACAAGCACACATGTGCACATGGAAGAGAGAGAAAGAAACAGACCCTTTTGCTTTCATCCATGTCAGCCTTATTACCCACCAGAATCTTGTTGACATTGTCGGAAGCATGCTGTTCAATATTACGAATCCAATTTCTAATGTCTAAGCAGAAAAGGATATAAGTTCAGTCGATAAACATGACTATAATAAAGAAAGAATAAAAATTCAATCACTGGATAAGGAAGTATACTTTCAAGTTTCAACAATGCAGGAAAGTGAAATGCTCCAATAACGTGCAAAATTTTGGTGAAACCATTACAAACAGTTCTAAAGATTAAAAGGTTGATAGGATTGAACAACATATGTATGAAATCCATATTTCAAATGATAAAAGGTTTAGAAATTACTATTGAAAGATGACTCATCAGTCACATCATACACGAGCAAAATACCCATGGCTCCACGGTAGTAAGCTGCACAAAAGGAAGATATTACTTACGTCTGTGAACCAAAAAAGACTCTAGAAGACAATAAAATCTTGATGCATGGGAGAGAGTGCACATCTGGAGCAACAAAAGTAAAGCAAATATCCCCCATGCCCACTTCAAAAGGGTAAAAGAAGATAAGTGCCCCAAAAACAGATCAGGCAACCATATTCAGGGGTGGAAGGGGGGAGGGGGAAGATGAAAAAGCCTATGTAGTAGTAAAATTTTCAACCACCTGCAGAGATAATATTAATAGCAAACACCTTCAGTCTAAACTCAAAACACTAAGCAACAAGAATCTAGAAAATATGGGAGGCTAGGTATCTACAGAACTACATGAATTTCAATCCTAACCATCTGTTCTTTGTAATTTTACTTCCAAGTCCTATCATGCAGTTCAAGAGTACTACAATCAGTGGGTTGGAAAGTGTGAGAGGGACACCATGGAAGTATACAAACTCCTAATACCATTACAGACTAAACCAGAGAGAAAGAGAGACAACAACAACCTTGAACAGGGGATGTTAATAAATTTGAGAGTGAGAACAAATGGTAATTCACATCATCCAATGACACTCACAATTAACCCGCTGAAGTAAAGGAATGTCCAAGTCATGCTATAGCAAGTTATTTTATCAATCTGATAAGTTTGATTCAGATTAGACAGTTCATTTCTAGTCAGTGACACCTTCAAAAGAAGCCCAAAAACTAACCAGTCGTGATTGTTCGAAACCGCTCTTGCCCAGCAGTATCCCAAATTTGCAGTTTGATCCTTTTTCCATCGAGCTCTATAGTCCTTATCTTAAAGTCAATTCTGCCAGAGTAAACACAACCTTATTAAACCACATGCACTTCATAAAAATATTGAACAAACTTTTTTTAAAATGAGAAAGACCATTATACAGCACTAGAAAAACACTTACCCAATTGTCGTGATAAAACTTGTAGTAAATGAGCCATCAGAGAAACGCAAAAGGAGGCAACTCTTACCCACACCTGCACAACCAGACAAAAGTATAAGTAAAAAAGAGTTATTCAGAACTCAAATTCAAAAGAAAGTGCAGAATAACATGAAAACCTCCTTCAAAATCACTACAATACCACCTATCATCCCTAATTACAGGCCACTACAACTATTTGTGGCAGCAGATCCCTTGTATTAAGAAAACGTTCCCTCATGAAAAACTCCACGATATCCATCATCAGTAACACTACTGGACTCAGAGAATATTCCCATGGCAATGAGCTATATGAACACAGAGTACATCAACAAATATACAACCTAAAATATAAGACGAAAAAATGCCAGTTGTATAGATTCACCACAAAAGCACTAAAACAGACTTTTTTTTTCAATCAATCTCGCTTAACGCAATAAAATTTCCGTATTTAACATAACCTACAAACCTAAAATGAAGCTTAATCTAAGGTAATTAATGATCATGGAAATGCACATCACACGGTCTCACATCTAGGTTTTCTATATTTAGAAAATATAATCAAATCCTTTTAAAGAACACTTACATTTCTCAGAAACAATGTAGATTAACGAATAGATCGCATTTCATATCAAGAGACACATAAAAAAGAAAAGAAACAGTTACCGCTGTCGCCGATCAAAAGGAGCTTTATGAGGTAATCGTAATCGGCTCGAGCTCTTGCAGGTGGAGCAGCCATGGAAATAGAAGAAAATCTATCGAAACGAACAAATAAACCCTAGACCAAAAAGAAAAGAAAAATAAAAGGCTTCGACGTAAATAATGAATGTAAAAAAAGAAAAAAAAAAAGGTAAAAGAAATAGAAATAAATTGTTTTAATTTTATAGTGAATTGAAAGGAAAGCAATACCGGATCAGGGAAAAGAAGAGTGAGATCTGGTGAAAGGAGATGAGAGAAATGAGGAGGGAAGCGTCTCTGGTACGTCAGCACCGGTCGGCCGTTGGAAAAAAAGGTTTTTTTCTTTTTGAGAGAGAGGAAAAAAAAATTAAAAGAGAGAGTGTCGTCAGGAAATAAGTTATTGGATTCGACTCCCAACCGTTGGATTGATGTTTGGTGTTGAGATCTGTGTGGATCTAACGGACGCTTTTTTTTTTATTATTACTCGTCAACGGACAGAAAATAGCTGATTGAAGACAACGACTGGGCTTTTCCTTAGCTAACAATTAAACGGCACCGTTCAGCGAGTGATAGACACACTGGATTTGGGTATCTCAAAAGCAAGGATGCAGCAAGCAAAGAACGCACTTCGAGATTTAAGATGATGTTTTACAATTTAAATTTTTTTAAATTTCGATAAAAGAAACATATTTTCTTGCAAAAAATAAATAAATAAATAACTTTTTGTATTTTGTAAGTTAAAGTGCTTCAAAGTTAATAATAAAAATAAAATAAGAATATTTTAATCATTGAAAAAGTAAAACAAAATATTCTAAGCAGCAAGTACCATCATTATCTGCGCCAGGTTCCCAGCATTAAACCTGAACCGAGCTAAGTGAAGAATATAAAACGGCATAGGAAGTATAAATAAATGGAAAGGAAAGGAATATCAATGCCTAACACTATTCCCTATGGGGGACTACAATATCTAGAATGTCTACTCGACCGGCTTCCAGATATTTACCAGATTCGTCGTCGTTATTGATTAGTGTTTGGTTTATTATGCATTAAAAAGAATTAATTATTTATTATGTACTATACATGATTAGATAAAGAATATTTATTTTAATAGGTACATAAAATAATTTTCATAATAAATAATTATTTTTTCTTAAAACATATTTATGCGATTTAATGTAATATAAGCTCAGACTTAGCGAACCTATTAATACTTGGCCCAACCCAAACTTTTGCAACCTGCATTATTTTTCTATTTAAGTGTAATTCCGGGCCTAATACAAATGTCAAAGTCCCAAGACTTGGTCAAGTGGGAACAGGGATGGGCCAAACCGTGGGCAGGTGGTCAGCGAGGACAGTTGCTAAAGGTTTTCAATGGCGGTTTTCCCCTGGAGTTGTTGAGAAAACAATTTCAATTTTAAAAGAAAATGTCAAGCGAAATTTGCATCGGTCAATCAATTCCATGCCACACGGCAAAGGAAGACCTTCTAAAATCAGAGTCAGTTTGACGAACACCGCATAACTCCAAAACTTTTGGTTATTAAGGAGATTAATAGTCAAAGAAAAATAATGCATCCACATGCAGATGGCAACCTTTCAAGTATTAGGACCCGGCCAATGCCGTCTACCCGATTGCATAGTTTGCCATCAAAATCAGCATTTGATAATAATAATACTTTTCGTGTAGATGAATTTCGTAGCGCGTTTTTTGGCTATAAGAAATATGGTTTTTATTTATAAATTTTAAATAATTTTTATTATGTTTAATTAATTTTTTAAAATAATAATTCATTAATTATTATGAATCAAAATATTATTTGTCTTTCTATACCACATGATATGTTGACATATTATAATGACATATCAACATGATATAATAATATAATCATGTGATATTTTTTATTTTTACATTAAAATCATGTGAATGCTATCTCGTGAAAAGTAATTAAAAACTGGACAAAAACCCACTCGTCATCTCCTACTCATAAAGCTTAATTAAAATTAAAAAAAATTATGCAGAATAACCTTTCTTGATAAGGGTATTTTAAAAATAACTATCAAAATAAATTTAATTATTTTTAGTCATATTTAATTATGATTTGATAAAAATACCCTTGAAACTATTTCAAATAAGTTAAATCATTTATTACTATTTTTTTCTATTTATGCTTCCAATTTTTCTCTCTCACCATCCCACTCTCTCTAATTTTATCGATTTCTCTATTCGACATTTGTTTATTATGCTGCCAATTTCTCTCTCTCACTCTTTTAGATTTTTCTTTCCAGCACTTTGAAGACACTAAATGATGATTTTGATGTACCGAATTGGATCAATTCGGTATCTAGATACCAATAAATTTAAAATTTTAAAATTTATAATAAATCTAGGGTTTATGGTGAATATTTTATTCGATTTTTAACATTACGCGTAATAATCTAACCATGTCGTGTAACGTGTTTTTATACATGACGTGTAATAACTTAACCATAACGTATCACATATTTTTGTATATAACATATAACATCTTAATCATAATATATAACATGTTTCTGTATATAGAGTGTAATTTCATTATAAATAATTTTTTCTAATTTAGTTAAAAATAATTAAAATTATTTAAAAAATTATTTTTAAAAATAAGTTATTTTTAAAAATGTTCCATTAAAGTATGTGGCCATTATCTCAATTCCCTCGTCACAACCACACTGCGCACTGATGCTAGCACCAATCGAACCCTGAGATTGCCCATCGCTTTCTTAGCTTGATGGCTGATTCCTTTGGGTAAGAAGGCTTTTGCAGGCTCGGGTTTAAACTTCAGATCACCACGATCCTTACCAAGACTTAAGTTCAGCCCGTCAATGACTCCATTATGGACTTATATGGTCTGTTTGCCCAATCAAAAAGGCGGCCTTAAGGTCACGATAAAGTTTCCAGACTGCCGTAATGTCATTTTCTGTTAAATGTGCAGTTCGTAAATTAGTCATCTAGTTGGCGTGAATCTGGGCACCTGGACAGAAGCATGTGATCGTTTTCAAATAAAGTATATGCACTGTATATATGTGACAAAATGCTAAAGAAGATTCATTCGTTTTCTTTCCCATGAAGGGTTAGCTGGTCAGCCGCGACAGGACGAGCTGGGGAAGAATGGAATCAGGGCGGTTAGTGGAACGCGAAAGTAAAATTCTAGTGCTCTGCGTTCCGTCAAGCTTCCAAATTCTTGGATAAATGCCGTGAGGTATTGGTGCTCGTTCTCGTAAGGGGAATGAACGCTACCCAAAGTCGCCAAATTGGAAAGCTCAATGAAAATGGTGGCTGAACCCAGGTGACATCTGAGTTCAATCCATCCTTTTTCTGCTTGTTTTACCTTAGGAGAAGGGACCGCCACATATGAATTTTTCAGGCGTAGCTCAATAAAGTGTACTCAAAGCATCAAATTTTTTCCTTAGAAGGAAAAAAGATATACATGTACTATGCCTTTACTATTTTATTCCTTCTTCCGCCAACTCAAACAATCGCAAAGCATACCATTCGTGTCACTTCTTTCCTTATTATTCCATAAAATTATAGGTACAAAGCCACACTGAAAAATATAAGCAAATTGACAGATCGAGAATTGGTATCAAAACCGTCGGTTACCAAGTCTTCTTCCTATGATGCATTTTGACAGACCAAAAATTGATATTTGGCTGTTAATCTATGATTCACGGAAGACACTAGAAAGAAAATATATTTGGCAAACATAAAAATATGGATTAAAAATTTAATTCCAAAAATTAAATATGATTGGTGAAATCCAATACATTTATTGCATTTTGTGGAGATGGATAAAGCTGCATTGAAGATTAGCCAAAGCCTGCATCACCTACCAAGCGTCCCAGATCTACCTTCTCCATAAATGCTTAAGATATTTTGTGTGGGCGACTACGGAAGTAACTACTAATTGTTTTCTCAAACCAAGTAGGCTCTAAGATTTCCGTACCGAAGTATCAATAAAAAAATTTATATAGTATTTAAATAAAAAAATTTATATTATTTTTAAAAAATTAAAATAAATTTTTATTATTTTAATATATTTAATTAAATTTTTATATTTTTATTTTAAATTAAATAAGTTTTTACACATTTATTTTAAGTCAAATAAATTTTTACAACTAATTATCTATTTAGTTAAATATCATTTATTATTTTATACTCATGTGATATTAGTGTGACTTGTTAACATGTTACAAAGAATAATGACATAATATGTCGATGTAACATGATAACATAGTAACAAAGCATGATACACCATAATGTAACATTTTTCACTTTCCACAACAATACTACTTGAGTATAAAATGATAAAGTGTTTGACAAATAAGAATGAGTTAACCATTAATCATAAAAATTTATTTAACTTAAAAAATATATATATAAATTTAATTGAATGTAGTAAAAAAATAAAATTTTATTTAAATTTTTTTACATAATTTAAAGATTTTTTCAAGTATTGTGTCAAAAATTTTATATAAATCAAATCAATAATCTATCCTAAAAATAACATAATATCAAAAAGTTATCTTTTTTGTCATTGTACTTTCATTATAAATTCATTATTTTTACATACACATAAAAGAAGTAATAAGATAATAATAATAGTAAAATCTCACATCAATTAAATTAAAGATACTTTGAAATTTTAAATACAATTGATTTTAATTTTGATACGTATTAAAATTTTAATACTCCAAAATTAAAAACAATTCAAACAAAGCAAAAAGCTTAGGCTCGAGTCCTTAAAGAAGATAAAGCTTTCATTAGTTTTGTTTGCTTTATTAAGAAGCAAATATTAAATATAATTTTATTGATAAAGGAAGGTGGTGGTTAAACGTGATCGTAATTATATATCAAAACATGGAAAACATGTTTATAAACAATTGCTCTTAATGTTTTATGGTTGGCCACATTTCATTGTGATCAATTACTCAAATACGTAATAAGATCTTCTTTCCTTGTCGATATTGTTTGAACATACTCATCATATGCCTTATCCTCGAGTCATATTTTTTTTAGTTTTCATCCCAAAAAAGAAATGTTGATGAAACTTTTAGTTTCAACGACAACAGAAAAAGTTGATTTATTTACCATGTATTAACAATATTCATCAAAATAATAAAGAAATAACTAGTTAGAATGTTTTAATTTATTTTAATAAAATGACCAAAAAATTAATTAATGTGTATTGATTTTCAATTAGGTTAAGATTTATCTAATATTTCTAAGCGTTTAATTAATGATAATGACATTGCCATGACACCTCTATGACATTTCTAAAAAAATGTTATCTTATCATGCAAATGTCATTCACAATTACGACGAGAGGAGAAAGTTTCTTGGCTCATTCTTGGATTAGTGGGAGCCTCTCTTTCTCTCAACTCTCACTCTTTCCGATTTGATTCTCACTTTTTCAATAGTCGCCTTATAATTTTAATAAGTAATTATTTTAAAGTAAGAAATATATTAAAATTATTACAGTTAAAGTACATGTCCAAATCTAACAACTAACCCCATTATATCCCAGCAGCCCACTTAAAAAAAATAAAGAAAAATACTGACATTAGTCTAAATTGGGGACAAGCTTGGTCTGATGGAAACATATGACAAATGGAGGGTAAGTAAGCATGAAATAATAAAAAAAAAGGAAAAAATGAAATGAAAGAATTTACTCCACAAATTTGGAATTGAACAAATCACCCCCAAAGTGGGTGGCCTGAAAGACTCCACTCATGATTCGACCGTTGTCCGTCGCCTGCGTCAACAAAAGATTATTACCAATAATCAAATTCAAACCGTGTACACGACAGGAGACAGGACTAGGATTAACACTTTAACAGCCTCTCTTTTTGGTTGTTTATGTTCTTTTTTTTTTGTTGTGTTTGAACAGTATGCAGCCAGCCGAGAGTCAGTAAATAGAATACGGGAAGACTGGTAGTTTATTGGAAGTCAACTAGCATGTGCTGGCCAGCCCTTGAGAAATGGATAGGCTTTTCCGACGGAGCTCCAACGCATATAGCATGATAAGATTGAAAATTTCCTCACGGCCTTCATTCATTCGGGAAGCTGTAGCTTGCTTCCAAGACACCTTTTCCACCTCACAAACAGAATTTATTCTTACACGGACGTTATACACCGACATTTTTAAGGTATGTATTCCTTCCATTTTTACGTGAACTTTGTAAAAACTTTATTACAGTACACGGTAATATCAAATATAAATTTTTATTTTATTTAATGAAATAATATTTTATTAAATAATTTATATTATGAAAATAGTCTTATATTCACCCCTTTATTAATAAAAAATTACTAGTGGTTTTTTAAAACATAAAATTGTGATTAGAGTAAAAAGGGTCCCACAAACAGAGGATAGGTGCCCGCCACACGCCACACGCCACATTGATGTTGTGTAATATATTTAATTTTATTCAGGCAACCCAACCATTTTGGAGAATAAAAGAAGCCGTAACAGAGACTCCTCACCGTCCAGCACAACGGGCGCCTAAATCCCAAACAGCACAGCACGACCGTTAGGAACTCCGTCTCTGTTCCTAGTGGGTCCTACTTTGGTCCGTCACTCTAACCACCCAATCACCAGACGACGTGTAATCTCGGATATTGCAACTGGGAACCACGACTAATTCGCTTCCGCAGAATATCCGCGATTCCCCTTTTTTTTTTTAATTTCTCACCGCATTGAAACGAAAGGAATTTTCCTCTTTGCCACTTTTGTTTTTCTTTTTATTTATTTAATTATATTGATTGAAATAGTATTCTTTGTTTTTTTCCTTTCTTTGGGGTCGGGGGGTTTGCCTTTAAATGCTAACGAGGAAAGAGAGCGGGAACACGTACAGCTTTCTTTGCTCCTTTTCGACTTAGGCGTCCTATAGGGTTTCATTCCTTCATCTCATTACTCTTCTTTTTCTCTCTTTACCTGTTCTCTTTTTTCTCTTTGTTTTTGAGATCTGTGCGTTTTTTCCTTTAGCTTCTTGAAAGCTTCATTCTGGAAGAGCTTGAAACCGTTGCAGGTGCGTTTCAAGTCCCTCTTTCAGCGTTCAGATCGTTGATTTTTCGTTTTTCTGCTCGGTTTCTTCTTGTTTCTGCTTAGTTTTTGGATCTAATTGCTTCTGCTCGTTGTAACTTGGATGTTGACTGAAACGTCGAATCCGAGTCCCGAGATATATATTTTACCTTCTTTTTGCTAAAAATTTATCTGAAATTAGCTTTTTTTTTTCTTTTTTTACTTGTTTATTTATGCTGGTGAAGAATCATTTGGCGTTGATCTTGAGCTGAAATCACTTTTTTTGAAATTTCTCAACGAATATTTAGTTTTGGTTGGCTTTCGTTCTGTATTTACTCCTTTTAGCATTTTGCGTTGATTTAAGCGGTAGTAGCTTTGTAGATCTGTGTTTGCTATGTTGTAATCGTAGATTTATTTGATTCCAAAGCATTTTGCTAAAAAATCGACCGTGGAATCGCTGTGCGAGAGGCTCTGCTACGAAATCCTTTTTGGTTTTGAAAACAAAAATTCTCTGCTTACTTTACCAAACAGAGAGTGGGAAATGTTTTAATATATGCGAAGTTCTTTGGTTTTTCTTCCCATTTTCGTTTGGGTTCTTGAGAGTTGTGCCTTCAACTGTTTGTTGATTGCTATATGTGATGATACTCTGCTGCTAAGAAAAAGCTTTTCAAGCAGAGAAGCTCCGTACGGAATGCAAATCTTAAGATTTTTTGTGGAAGTGAAATGACAATTATATTATACAAACATTTAGTTGGTTAAGCAATATGATCGATAAAATGAAAGGAACATTAAAAACTTGCAACAGATCAATGACATATTTGTGATCATTGTATTTTCTCGTTGCTTACTTCTAACTTGATGAATTTGTATGGAATTTTTCGTCCTTGCTATATACTTTTTAGTGCAGTAAATTTGATTCGACAGCTTGTAAAATAGTCACTTATACATTGTTTGTAACTCACAGAGATGGCTCCACCAATTGAGCCTCCAACCAAGCCCTCTAACTCTCACTACTCTTCACATCCTCCTTTGAATGAAAGGATCCTTTCATCAATGACCAGGAGGTCTGTTGCTGCTCACCCATGGCATGATCTTGAGATTGGTATGCAATGTCAACTTAAGCAGTGTATATTTCCGTTTCTTAGTGATTCCTATCGGTTTGTTGTAAATCTAATGTACTATTTTTTCTACTATTTTTAATTTGTAATATAGGACCTGGAGCTCCAATGGTTTTCAACTGTGTAAGTATACAAAACTTTACCTTCTCCCAAATCAGTAACATTGACATTTTGAATGGCATGTGTTACATCAGATGAAATGCTTCATAATTTCGTACAAAATGTGTTCATATTTGATTGTCACTAACACATTTATTACAAACATTTGGCTTTTTAGATCTTTTCACATGGCCATATTTCTCAGTTATCATGATTGGGATTTATTTGGGAGAATGAATGAAGAATTGACATTTGTGCAATTCATTTAAAATTGAAAGATAGTAAAGTCTTCATAAGCAAAGCATTTTAGAGTTCTTGACTATTATTATACCGAAGACATGGTTAATATGTGCAGGTGATTGAAATTGGGAAAGGGAGCAAGGTGAAATATGAACTTGACAAGAAAACCGGTCTGATCATGGTAATTACTATTTATGATTCCTATTACTGTCTTCAATGTACTTGCTACACCTTATAGATTCCTAATTGGTTTCTGAAGTCTGATAACTGGTGCATAAATCTGCAGGTTGATCGTGTGCTTTACTCATCAGTTGTTTATCCTCACAACTATGGTTTCATCCCTCGTACTCTTTGTGACGACAATGATCCCTTGGATGTCCTGATTATTATGCAGGTATGCTGTTTGATACGCATTTTTATTGTTAAGTTATCATAGTTAATGCATTGGTTTGTACAGTTCACTCTGTGATTGACATGGTCCATAAAGTGAATGATTGAGTACCATAATTATGTTGGCCGTACACCTGCCAATGCCATAAGCAATACATATAATTTTTATTTTAAAATGTGTTGCATATTCAAGGGCTCGATAGCTTTTAAGGCAATGCTTATATTACCATTGAAACACATGTAGGAACCAGTTCAACCAGGATGCTTTCTTCGGGCTAAAGCTATAGGTCTGATGCCTATGATTGATCAGGTATGAATCAACCACTAATCAAAATACTCCTTTCTGACTCTTGGATATATTTTTGATAGCAAATGAGATAAACTGTTTATGAATGTAGGGTGAGAAAGATGACAAGATTATTGCTGTCTGTGCTGATGATCCTGAGTATCGTCACTACAATGATATCAAGGATCTTCCACCCCACCGTTTGGCTGAGATTCGTCGCTTCTTTGAAGACTGTAAGTTTAATTATTCTTATTAGCAAAGCAAGTGCTGTTGGAAACTACTCCTTTCTCTGAAGCGTGTTGATGTTATTTTTCCTTGATAAATCCTTTAGACAAGAAGAATGAGAACAAGGAAGTTGCTGTTAATGACTTTCTGCCAGCCACTAATGCTTACGAAGCAGTCCAGCATTCCATGTAAGTGATAGTTTCCTGTCTCGAATCCCCTTTGCCTCTCTGGCATGAGATGTACATGCACATATCACATTCTTTTTATATATCAGAAAAAGTGGAAAGACCCCAGTTGCAGCTTGAAATTCTCCCTTTTCAAACTTTCTTCTCATGTCCATGTCCATTTGTTCTCTTTAACACGGTTTCAAAAATAGAGATTTAATTTCATTTCAACATTCTGTTCTGAAGGGATCTGTACGCAGACTACATAGTGGAGAGCTTAAGGCGGTAGCTGTTCATCATCGAATCGTCTAATCATATAAGACATGAATATGTTACTGCTACATATATATATATTATGGTCCTTTTGCATCTTTACAAGATATTCAACATCTCCCTACGCCTGCAGACCGCACCCTGCTCACACTGGCTTTTGCAAAACAGTAAATGTGTGCTTATCCCATATAGTAGACATAATTTCTAGGTGAAACGGTTGTTGGGTGTTTATTACAATTATGCAATGATGATGGCTATAATTTTGGATAATTCACAATGTAATGATGGTGGCTATAAATTTTTTCATTCGGTTGTCTCTTCATATTCTTTTGGTTGTATAATGTCAGTCACTTCTATTTGCTGTTCCATGTACCTTACAGATTTGCCAATTATTCTTAAACAGAATTGCCTCTATGGTGTATCGCTTCAATTGATGATGTTCAGCCGACCTATTTTGTTTTACACCTAGACCATAGTTGTCATACATACATACATATATATATATATATATATATATATTGTGTCAATTGCCACCATGATCATTGATGAGCAGCTAGCAGACAGCATCGTCTTTCATTTAAAAAATAATGTGTAGTAATCGGCGGATTATTATCTTGACCAGCCCTAGAGTTTCTTCAACATAAGCAACAAATGTAAAACTAGATATTACTAAAATACACTTAACTAAATATTACTAAGGTGCAATTTAGCTTGTGATTTTGTCATAGCTCTAAGGGTTCGTTAGTATAAAGTTTTTCAATCAAAGTATTTATTAAAAAAATTATATTTGATATATTGATAGAGTAATTTTATAGATATATAATATAAAATTGTAAATAAATTTAAAATAAATATTTGTTTGAATAATTCAAATAAAAAATTTCATTAATCATCGGAAACATTGATACAATGAAACATACTCTTATTAGATATAAAGAGTTTAACTTTAGCGTCATGCAGAAAGAGTCTTATCAAAATATCTTTTCATGATAAAATCCAGTGAGATAAACTTATGTAAAGAAAAAAAAAGAAAAACTCATGTAAAGGAAAAAAGAGGACCGCAACAAGCAAACTTCCACGATGTGGCCCAGCTGACCTGTACTTCTACGGTTTTTCACCCAGTGAACCACCTCTTTACGATCAATCTCTGTTTCACGGATATAGGTTCCGCGTTGATAACAGAACAATACAGCCCCGGCTAGAGCCCAAACTAGAGCGCTTCCACTACAGTTGTGCCATGAGTTGTGAGCTTTGAACCTGCTAAAATCACATCTCCATTCTGGTTTCGCACGATGAATCCAACCCCTAATTTACATTCTCCACCTGAATGACACAAAACCGCATCAGTATTTAACTTAACAGTTGTCGGCCTGCACCATACCTCACTTGTAATCTCACGTCCAACATTCTGTGAATTTTCATGCATGCAAGAAGCCCTGCGAAACTGATGAATGATATTCAAACCGATCTCCACCACTACCATTGGACTAGATCTACTTTGCTTAAACACCACCGCATTCCGTGTCTTCCATATGGCTTATAGTAAACAAACGAATTCTTATGTCTCATATATATTCAAAATTTTAAAATTTTCTTGCATTCACTCTGTAATTGAATCATGGAAGTTGAAAATTATATTGAATATAAATCTTTTATAATAATGTAAAATTGTCTTGAAATAATAATTTGTCGTCTTGACTTTTGTTCGAATTGTTTTAGGAACATCCCCAATTGGCGAAGGCAAGCAATTAATTCCATTTTCATTAACAAGAAAAAAACAAAAATAAAAAGGAAAATTAAACATTTGTATCTATCAACTACACACGTGTCCCCACTGGACCTCCATACTTGGACAAATCGGATTCAATCCTAGATTACCAGCGAACGAGAGGACTCAGTACTCCCAAAACCCCTTTCCCTTCTGTCAGCCCAGAAAAACCCAAAACCCTCCTCCTGTCTCTCCCCTCTTAAACCCTAATATAACCCTTTCTCAGTGAAACAAAGAGAAAGAGGAAGGATGAGCTCATTCACCAACACCACCAACTTCGACAACCTCCTCCTCCAAACCCTAATGGGAAGACTCCAAATCCGTCCACCAAACAACAACCCTGTTCTCACCCAATCGCTCGAAGACCTGCTTCTCGACGCCGCCAATTTGTCGGACTCTGACTCCGAGGATAACAGCAAAACCCAGCTCGCCAAAGAGGAATCCAAGCTCGAAAAGGAAATTATCCGGATCATCCTATCAGGGAAAACCGACCCCTTGAAACCAAACTCTGGTCAAGCCGTTACCATCAACGAGCACCATATTTGCATCACTTTTCACGAAGAGAAACAATCGGATTATCGGGTTTGGGAGTGGCATGGGCATATAATGTTGTTTGATGAAGAAAATGGATATACGCCTGAATATATTTACGGGAATTACTTTGAGAGATTGCAGGGAAAGCCGCGCGTGGCACGTGATGAGAAAGATAAAGAAGAGGAGGCGGAGGAGGAGGAGGAGGAGAAAGTTGGGAATTTGGGATTGAGGGAGTTGATTGATGGAGGTGGTGAATCGGGTGGGGGTCGGATTCTTCATAGGAATATCAATGCCAATTCTCCCAGGTTTATATAAAACTCTCATTGGCCTTTGTTCGATATTTCTGATGTGTTGAAGTCTGTTATTTTGGCGGTTTGAAATTTGACAGTGAAATTGGAAATATTTGGTTCTTTTGCTTCTGGTTTTTCCTCCTTGTTTATGTGAAAAGCAAGCTTTAATCAACTTTCTCATACATTCTTATTGTTTTGTTAAAGTGTGTCCTTGATGTTTAAATGTTCTATAAAATTAATAGAAACGTAAGATAAGGTGATTGCAAAGTGATAAATACTGCTGCTAGATGTGTGGTCTTCAAAATGGCTTTCGTTAACTATTAGTTTTCGAATTGATGTAATTCTAACAAATTCCTGGCAATGATTTTTGCTGCTAATAGCAGTGAGCGTGGTACGCTGGCAGTTATGTAAAGATATCGATGACTTGCAATGGTAATTGAACCTTTTTCATGCTGGTATTGCCAATGTAGGTGTGCCTGCTATGCCATCATGTTTGTTTCATGTCTGATAACTATAGCACAACCTTTTTTAAACTGGTATCGGCAATGGAGGCGTGGCTGATGTATCATCATGTTTATTTCATGCCTAACAGTTATAGCACTACATTTTTCAAGCTGCAATTGGCAATAGAAGCGTGTCTGATATGCCATCATGTTCTTTTCATGTCTGATAGATATAGGACATCATAGAAGTTTAATGAGAGTCATCTGACTTGAGTAGCAAACAATTGGGACTTTGATTTTGGTGGTTTTTCATGTTCGGGGACAATGAATTAGCATGAACTGGTGAGTGTATGAGTGTTACCTGATGCCTTATTTTATACTTGGGTGAACTAATATCTGTATAGGATACAAGAGATGCTAGAAAGAAACCAGTGTTTTTGTCTGTGAATAAAGGCAAAGTCCTTTTGATGTTCGAGCTGCAGTTGTTGTATTCTAGATGGGTTTAAAACTACCTCTGTACTCACAGTACATTGATATCCTCAAATATTTAAATGATTAGATCTCGGAGACAGGACTATCAAAAAACAACACATTAAGGAAAAACAAAATTCTTTTACGGGAGTAAAATTTCTGGGGTTGTTTAGGTTCCACCTCAGATTTTTACTCACATTTGAGTGCTTTGTTGTAACTTATTGTGTTGATCTCGTGAAATTACGTCCTTGGAGACTTATTTTAGTAGTGATTTTTAATGGATGGGTGTTTAATATAATTCATGTCTCTACCTTCTGAAATTGACAGGGTTTAGATTGGAAGTTCACACGGGCTTTCTGAGTTTGAAACGAGAAAGGCCCGTCACTCAGTACATCATTCAGTGGGAGATTGAGGCTTTTGTTTCGTATCATGCACACTGCTGAGCGGCTCAGGGATTCTCCTGGTTTCTTCTAGGGTTTTAGCATATGCAATTCCAATACAATAGAAGTTGTTTGTTTTGTAAGATCAGACATGATTTTGTTCAAGCAGGTTTTTTCAGTTTTATGAGTTGAAAATCTGTATTCATCAACCTGTTGCTTACAGTTTGTGCTTGTGTACGATGTGTGGCAATAACATGGTCTCATTTGGTGGCAGCGCTCTTTTGTATTGGCTATATTATATATACACCCAATTTTATCTGTCTCCCCTCTCCCCTTGCACGATGTTAGTGAGGGTTAAGAGGAACATGATGTAAAGGTTTGCTGACATTTTGTTGTTTTGTAGTGTGAATCCTGTGGGATTTACACAATCATTGGGTTGTCTCTTCGGTTTCAGAATGCGCCATCGTGTGATTCTCATGGCTTTTGAGAGAAGCCTGATTCTCTGGGTTCTCATCTGCCATTGCATAATTACATCCAATGAATAAATTATCTAGAAATCTCTCTAACTGCCATTCTCAATATACTAATTATTTTCTGCCCAAAGGATAAGCACATTTCGCATCCAAAAAATCGGTGGTATGCAACGGGTAGAAAACTAAATTATTTAATAAGGTATCGAAACTCTATAAATATTTTATTCAATTTTGAATTTATTACTTGAATTTGTATTCATTGATTAAAATAAATCCATAATCAATTTGTATGTATATTATTAATATAATTTATAAAAAGATTGACAATCAATGAATTTAAGTTAGCATTATATTAATTATAAACAATATATATAATATCAAAATTTAATATTAAAAATCAATATTTATATTTGAATAAGAAAAATGAGTACTATAAAATGACTATCTTAATCTGATTATGAAATGTTTTAATTTTAATTAATCAATTGGATAATACAGGATATTGAATTATAAAATTCTCATTCATCCCTAATTTGGGATAAAAAGAACTCAAACAAAGCCCAAAGATTGAGACTAATGGGCCATTTGAATAAGCCATGAAAACTATAACAAATTTGCAAGTTTTGAAAGGGAGTTCAAATCCAAAGCCCATTCCTTATCCGCTTTCCTCATTTAATAATATTAACTGAACTATCCAAATCTTTGCCCCGCACTGCTCCTATCATCTAACCGACTCAAAAACGCCACGTCGTCGATTCGCGTGAAACTCAATCAACCAATCAAATTCTATCTCACCTCTCTATATAAAGAACCCCGTCTCCCCCAATGTACCCCTACCGAACTCCCTCAATTTGCTCTCGCCCAGATTCATCTCATTCTCCGAAGCCACAGTTCTCATCTCATCTGCATTACCAATGGCACCAAAGGCAGAGAAGAAGCCCGCCGAGAAAAAGCCAGTGGCGGAGAAGGCCCCAGCATCGGCAGAGAAGAGGCCGAAGGCCGAGAAGAAGATCTCAAAAGAAGGCGGCGATAAGAAGAAGAAGAAGATTAAGAAGAGCACCGAGACTTACAAGATTTACATCTTCAAGGTCTTGAAACAGGTTCATCCTGACATCGGGATCTCAAGCAAAGCCATGGGGATCATGAACAGTTTCATCAATGATATCTTCGAGAAACTGGCCCAGGAGGCTTCCAGATTGGCTAGGTATAACAAGAAGCCGACCATTACATCGAGGGAGATCCAGACGGCGGTGAGATTGGTTTTGCCTGGTGAACTGGCCAAACACGCTGTCTCCGAAGGAACCAAGGCGGTTACCAAGTTTACCAGTTCTTAGATTTCTTTCAATTTTGGTTGAGATTGGGATCCGATTAGTATCTCCGGTTTCGGATATTAATTTTTTTTTCTCCCTTTTCTATGCTTTTAATGTACTGAAGTTTAGTTGTAATGGACAGATAAATGGAAATCCAAATGGGTTCTATATTTATTTTTTTCAAGAATATATGTTTGGGTTTAGCATCATGATTTTACTTATTTACTTCTGGGTCTAATCTTGGATTTGGAGATTAAATGGGAAATTAAGAGTTCGATTGAGATGGATGAGTTTCAACACATTTTGAGTTCGGATTGTGAATTTGACGTGCATTTTGCCAAAGCCTTGGAGTAATTTTTCACTGGTAAGCAAAATAAGGTAATCTTTGACAGATTTGTTAGGAAAATCCTGGGTGGAATTCCAAAGGAAGCACAGGACAGGGTAAGGGAGATAGATTGAAGAAGAATCGAGCCATAAAGGTTAGGATTCTAAGTCTATCATAGGAATAAAAGTAAATAAAAAACTTGAGAGGAAGGAAACGTATCGAATGAGATGTCCAAGGTCAGGTCAAAACAGGCATGAAGTGAATGGGAAGCAAGTTTCAGACATTTTCCTTCTACCAATTCAACCTAAACATCTGTAATCATACCAAAGGCCTATTACTTGTAAACATGTTCAGCTCCTACCAGCTTATAGTTCAACAAATTACATAAAGGTATTAAAATAGAGGGCAAAACTATTTTTTCTTATTTGGTAAGAAGAAAATGGTGAATTTGCATTTGTACCATTTCAAACATTTCTGTGGTTCATTACAAGGACCAAATATCAATTTCATTCATTTTTTTTCCCTTCCACACCTTTCTCCTACTAATTTTCCTACCAAACACAAGTGTTGGAGCAAAGAAACTAAGGCTTACAGTATTAATACTTTAATATAATACCGAGTTAGCAGAAATGTTGAAGCAGTGCAGGTGGTGTTGTAGGTTGAAGACTCAAAATTAGATCCTTTTAAGATTGTTTCAACCTTTTATATGACAATGATGGATATAGAGTTTGACAGTTTAAATCCCATTTTCAAGCAAGTGGTTTCTGTCTTTTGCTAAAATAACTTCAACTATCAGCAAGCAACAAACGTCACTGTAATCTGATAGCTAAGTCTTACACTGCTAAATTTACAAGGTTTTTCATCATAAAAGGTGGCCAATTCAGCCATCTAATCAAGAGCAAGAACACAAACAGAACACAACTTAATAAACAAAGTACTGGAGTATAACAAACTTGTAGCATAAAAACAGAATTAGATCATGGAAATTTCATTTGATTCATTCCAAACATAGGATGTTCTACACAACACAGACAATTAGAAGTACAATGGCCCTAAATTCCTACCAACATCCACATTTTTTCTACAAGGAAAGCTCACAAAGGAAGCTACATAGACAAGAGAAATAAGAAGCAAAGACTAGACTAAGCCTTCTTAGGTGACTTCTTTGGAGACTTTGTAGCCTTCGATGGCGACTTAGGTTCCTTTGGCGCCTTGTCATTTTTCTTTGGCAGAAGAACTGGGTTAATGTTGGGTAAGACTCCACCGTGAGCAATGGTCACACCAGCCAAAAGCTTCCCAAGTTCCTCGTCATTCCTTACAGCCAAAAGAACATGCCTCGGAATGATTCTATTCTTCTTGTTGTCTCTCGCAGCATTACCAGCCAACTCCAGAACCTTGAAAAACACAACCAATAAAGACCAGAAACAGAATAGCAATGTACTTAAGGGTATCTAAAACCGTCAATTCACCAACCAAAAGAAACCTTAAAAGATAAAAAGGTAACCCCAAATTCAATGACGATCATTTCTTACAGAATTAAAAGCAAATTCGTACTTTCTACACCTAATTACTGCCCTCTAGCTCTGTGTTACTATTTGAACCATAAAAGTTCCCCATTTTACTACCCAGAAAAGCTATTAAGATATTAACAAGTTAATTCAAGTATAAATTCTCCTTTTATTCTTTACCAATTCCTCACTAACCTACCAAACCCTAAATAGTGAATCAAAAAACAACACATCTCAAACATTACAAAAGGGGTGTGGGGGTTTCAGATTCAAGATAAAAACACAAAATTTCACGTAAAACCCCCGAAAATGCCAAACAAAAAAAATTCAAGAAACGAAAGAAAAGAACAATGGAAAGGTGAAATTACCTCGGCAGCAAGGTACTCGAGAACAGCAGCGAGGTAAACGGGAGCACCGGTCCCCACGCGCTGAGAGTAACGGCCTTTCTTCAAGTAACGACCAATCCTGCCGACAGGAAATTGCAACCCGGCCTTTACAGAGCGAGAAACCGGTTTCTTCTTCGGACCGCCTCCTTTCCTTCCTCCGGCTCCCTTCTTCACTTTCGCTCCGCCATCCATCACTCAAAAAATTTGAAAATTAGACGAAAAATGAATTCTTGCTGTTAATTTCTTTTTCACAAAAAAAAAAATTCAGGGATTTTTGTTTGTGTTAGAAGGAGCTGTGATTTATATGGGATTGGGTCAAAAACAGGGAGACAATCGGCTGACGGACTTAGAGGTTTGAAGCCGTTCGATAGGTTGTTTAATCGACGGTGAACAAGACCTTCTTTGAGGATCCTCGTGCAACAGAACGGGCCCAATCAGACTGCCGCATTTTTCATTTTGGCTTTTTCCATTTTTTTCTATTAAAACAATGAAATGGTGGATTTAGACATAGATTTTTGGGTAGCCAAGTTGGCGAAAAACAGTCGGATGGATTGGATAAGTTTTTAATTGTGGGCCCCACAGCCTGTGAGGGAGTTAGACAGGTGTCGACATTTTATTGGCAACCTTCAAAATCTTGGCCTGCAACCGTCTCACTCATTAGAATCCCAGGGCAAGGAGCCACGTCATTTTTATATCGTTGAAATCAAGTATTCAAGATCAACGGCTCATAATTTTTGTTCATAGTAACCCATTCATGGGCGTACTTGAGCCCATTCAGAGTCGCAAACTTAACCTATTTTGAGGGTAAACCCATTCTAAAGGAAACTTATATTAGAGTTTATCTAATTTTATTAATGTGAGATACCATTAGCAGGGTAGATTTAAAAATTTTTTTAAGTAGTGTTATAATTAAAATATAATAATAATTAAAAAATATGAAGATGTTAAAATTTATAAATTATAAATTTTAAAAATAAATTAAAAAATGTAAATTCAACATATTCATTTAATATAAATAAAAATATTTAAAATAACTATAATTATCTATCATGATTTTTCATATTTTGAAAACAGTACATAATAATATCAGTAGAAATATTATTAAATATATTATTTTCAATATTATGTCACCAAATAATCATTCATTCACTTATTATTTATTCGATATAAAATTTAAATTTTTAAATAGAAATAGTGAAAAGTAAAATCAAATACCAAGAAGAGAAAACGTCATTGCAAGTCTCAAGAATGAGATGAAAAAAAAGATAATGCAATGAGAATATGCTCAGATCTCCTCATTAATAAAAAAATAAAATGGGTCTTGACACTATAATTAACAACTTTCCTTCACCTAATAAATATGTTTATTGAACTGAAATCTTGAGCTTGTTACACCTAAAGTTTAGTTTAAACTCAAATGGATCCCAACTATAAATACAAATAAAAAATCATTTTTATTTAAAAGTGTAAAGGATTCAATATTTTCTCAACCAACACACTAAAAGACAGCATTATTATATTAAATATTGGTACATCTAATTCAATAATTTTATTTGCAGTGGACATCAGCATGTAACCTTTTTCATATGAAAACTTTTCATTTACAGCTTACAGAATAAAAAATATTTCAAATCTAACTAAATATATAAATAAGTTTTTATTTTTTTATTATATCTAAACAAATTAGTATCTTTTACTCTTTATTCATACAAATCTTTAACCATGACAAAAAAATCAACGATTAAACTTGATATAAATTAATATTTTTTATTCACGTGGTATATGATTTGATAATGTAGTTATATCACTTAAATCCATTTCCATTATCATACAACCACGTCAATTATTATCTAATCATATCAGATAATATCAATCAAGGTTATAGTTGGATTCACAAAAAATCAATTAATGTTTAAATTGATGATTATTAAGTGTTGGTAGAAATCAAATGATAAAGTTGGTTGAAGTATAATAAAAAAAATAAAGATATTTAGTAGCATATACAGACATTACTTAAACCTTTATTTGTTTAGTAACAACGAAAATTAAAAGATCAATTTCTGTTATTACTTTTAAAATTAAATATATTTAGTAAGTGGGTAAAAAAATAAAATAAAATAAAGTCTGAGCAAGCGTGTTGGGGCTAAACCAATAACCCAAAAGCCGAAGCCGACCCAAATAAAAAGTGAGCAAACAAAAATATCTGAGTCAGACTCGGAAAAAGAACAGTCCTGATTGAAACTTGTACGCTCCTGATTTGGTTTCAAATACTGCCAATATCCATTGGACTCACAAGATTCTTTCCCCTCCCTATAATATAGAGTACAGCATCTCTTCTCCATCCAGCCTTTCTATCCCAGCGCTGATCTCATTTTCCTTCAACGTCTCCTACCTAATCTTTTTCTAGGGTTTTGTTTTTTTTTTTTCTTCTCCCAAATCTCGATCGGGTCATTAAAGAAAAGAACAAAATAGGGGTTTTACTGGTAGATAATTAGGGGTTTCGAAGAGCATAAAAAGTTAATATGCCTTCGTTACCCTTTGAATCGATTTTGCTTCCCTTGATCCCTTCTTTGACCCCATTTCATGCTGGTTCTTGTTCCCATCGTTTGAAACATCTGGAAAAGAGTGATCGGCGTGGTAATCTTAGTTAACATTTCGCATTAATTTTGTTGAAGTAGTTTTCCCCCCTCTTCTTGTCTCTCCTTCTCCCCTCTGTTCTCCGTCTTCTTCTAGATTCTTCTGATCTTTCCGAGGTTATTCCGCTACTAGACGAAGGAATCTAGTCTTGTTCAGAAAATCGGAGGTTTTAGGGTTCGATCGTCAATTGAGGTTCGCCCTTGTCGGAGGTTTTAAGGTTTTGAATTGATTGCAGGCGTCTTAACTCTTAAGAAGGTATATCCTAATCCATTTTGCATTTTATCCGCACGTGTGATGAATCTGTATCTAGCTGATATCTGGTTGGAAATTTTGCTTATTATTCAAAGCAATTAGTGTATTTTTCCCCTATTAAACTGATTTCTCCCTTTTCTGATTTAGTTTTGTAATATTTTGCACCATTTTATGGAAATATTGTAAATGTTTGAATTTGTTGGCTACATTTCTTTGAATGTTACTTGTCAAAGAAGGAATCTCAGAATATTTTTTGCTTGTCTCTTTTATTTGCTTATAATGTTTCAAGCTTAAGTTCTTAGTTATATGAAAACATGCAGCTGGAGTTGGGATGCGATTTAGTATTAGCTTCTAAACTGGGTAAAGAACTTTTTATCTGCCTATAAGTTTTTTCTCTTGGAAGACTATTGATGGATTCATTTTCCACTTTTTATTAACTATCATTGTAATGACGTTTGATTTAGGTTTCATTTTCTTCTGCTCTACCTGTTGAGGTTTATGATTAAAAGTTTACAGTTATGAGAATGATGATTTGTCCTTTGTTTCTTGGCTTTTATTTTCTTTGGCAGCTAGGATTCTTTCTAGTCATCCGTATTGCGAATGGAAGTATTGGGTTCCCGAGAGGTAGATGATCTCAGTGACATAAAGCAGGCAATACTTCATGCTTGTTTGAATGAAGATGATAAGGATGGGGATGATACGAGTGATGATGTGGAAAACTTACTTGAACAAGGACATCAAAGCAAACCTCCTCAAAAGTGTTTAGGCAAGTGTGCATCATTTTCTTCCGCTGTGTCTCCTCCCGAAGATGATGATGAACTTGAAACTGCATTGCGGCGCATATTCACAGAGGATTCAGTGCAGTCACCTTACTGCCGCTCAATTTCTTTGCCTGTAAGTGTCTTTTGTTGCTGTTAATATCTTCTATTCTAAGAATCTTTAGTTAGGACTTTGATTTGTTTAAGTTTCCCTAGCCTGTTGCACCCTCAAGGTCATCTTGTGAAGAGATCCATTGGGTTCCTTGCTCCTTTTCATATTCCTTCATTCTTACCAACATTTACCATTATCAGACTCCCTTGAAGCTAGTGTCTGCCCTCAAAGGTAGCCGTGAGAAACAGGGATTATCGCCGAAGAAGCTGAGTGTGACATGGGCCCCTGATGTGTATGATCCTCCACCAACGTCAGTATTGCACACAGTTAGAGGCAAGAAGCAGCAGAGGTTGAAGAAGAACAATGACAAGAAGAAAAATGGAAAGAAAGGGCAGAAGGGTAATAACTCACGTGGTAGCGGTGGTAAAGACAACAAACAATTTCGCAGAGGTGGCGCGAATGCTGATAGGACTTATAAACCACAGGAGGCTCGGGATAGAGTAGTCAACACCTCAGGTGAACTTGATGGTTTCACCGTCGGCAAACCAGAACCCTATTGCGGGAGCAGTTTTCTGAAAGAATCACCCACTAGGATGCACTACTCCTTGGCAGAGGCTCTATGATACATCTCTTTTCACATCATGGAGAAAAGCTGTTGCTTTAACAATCCATGTAGATAAATAAGCTCGATTCTGTTTTCTCTATTATGGATATTTTGAACAATTACAATGGAGAATTATGCAATGGATTTTGATTATGGTGTGGGTTTGAAAAGTTTTGTTAATGTGCTGTTTATACCGTGTAGAAGGCAGCACCTGTACCGTCATGTGCTTTGTAAATAGAATATTATTTGTGACTCTTCGATGAGAATAATCGCGAGATGCAATGGAGTTTTCTGCGTATTATTCTATTAGTTTGTCCAAGTCATACATGGTGAACAATCTAGAGCATCCGTACAGGACATTGTAACTTTCACTCCAACAATGCCTTTTATGTTGTGTATTCTGCATTTATCTTGACATAGTCGTAACTCAAATCACATCCCCATGCCTTACCATATCCCGATCCGTCGCCTGTTGCAGGCCAATCATCAAATACATTAGAATCCTGAGATTTGCAAGTTCAAGGGCATGTTGTGACTCAAATTTGGGAAAACTTACCAACAGTGATTTTAATTTCCACTGTTCCATGTGTCTCACCAGCCTTAATGAGATAGTTGCTGGCTGCCACCCTGATATCATAAAGGGCAATTAAATTACGTTGGACAAGAATAAAAAGGTGCTGGATATAACAGGCCTTGAATTTATTCACAGGGTCACTTCCCAACCCTCTAAATAACTCTAATTGCTCCGTAACCATACAGAAGATCTAATCAGGTTTATTTACCAATGGGACATAAAAGGCACTAGCTAGGTGAATGCTGTATATGTGGTTTCACAATTTAATTCAAAATCTTTGCTGACTGTTTTCTTTGTAGTATGTATCTTATGTTTTTTGCATTGTGAGGAGGGACAGACGGGGACAGACAGCAGCCATAAGCAAACTTCTTACCTATTGAACGCAAGTGGTTGTCCACCATCCATGAGCATAATATCTCCAAGCAGTATCTGGAGGTTGTTTGGGTCAAAAGAAATCCCTGAGTAGCCAGCAGCAGCAGCTATACGTCCCCAGTTTGGGTCTCTCCCATATACTGCAGTCTGATATCATTATTTGTATTAGACAATGCTAAGATTAACCATTAGATAGATTTTATGTTCAAATTTCATGCCTTGACAAGTGAAGAAGCAGCCACTGAGCGTGCAATCTTTCCTGCTTCAGCCTCTCCTTCTGCACCAGTTACTGTGACCTGCATCTCTAGGTTAGTGTTGGTTAAACATATTCAAGAACCTCCATAATAAAAAAAAACAAAAAGACCACCCAAGAGATTTTTGCGGCCTACAATTCAAATGAATTACTCCCTAATATCAGAACAAGTTATTAGTTAAAAAGGCTTAATATCAGGGGTCTTATTGAGCTGTAGGCAGATGTAGGCTATTCAACTTGGTTCATTCAGTAAAAAAAAAAATCTTTCTAGTGACCAAAACAAGAGGAAAGAAAAAACATTGAAGAATGCTGACCTCAATTAGACATGTTGCTCCTTCTCCATCCCAAGCTATTGACTTGGCAAGACCTTGCATTACCTGTGAAGAGATACTTTAAAACTTCAGGCAAATTCATCCCAACACTGGTTTTAAGCAAAAAGGGTAACCCAAGTGCAATCATCCCAAAAGATTTAACCAAAGTCTAGTGGCTTGTGGTACAGATAAATGCGGATATTTGTGTCAGCATAGCCAATAAGAAAATATCCCAAACAACTATTGATCCAAAGTGTTTTACATAAATGGCAAGGAACTAAGACTCTCAGCAGGAAAAATATCCCAATCAATGAAACAAAATTTTCATTTAGGACAAGATCATGCCACTTAGACTACTTATCTCAGAGCAAATAGGGATGTGCAGAAACGATACTAATTTATTCAGCAATTAAGAAGCCTAATTTAAACTGGATAGGATGAAGGAAAAGCTCAATCGGCCAAACTTACTGCATCAAGACCTGTTTGAAGAAGTGCAGCCTCATAACTGTTCATAGAAGTGATCCAATTTGATCCAGATAGTCCACTGGCAAAAGCAATGACAGTATCATTGGTACTGGTATCTCCATCAACCTATAGCAAAGCAATAAACGAACTTGCTAAAGACAAAGTAGAGACCAATTAGACCATGTCATGCATGAAAAGGGGTCCATTCAACTAAGATGCCACCTAATTGAAACAAGTAACAGGGAGCATTAAAAGCAACAAAATTGCATACAGTGATTTGGTTGAAACTGTGGCCTACGGCAACTTGAACCATCTTTCTCCAGACATCACTTTCAACAAGGGCATCAGTTGTTATTACCTGAAAGAGTTATCAGCCTTGAGAATAGAATTGGAGTTACATGCTTTAGAAAAGTTGGATACATTTTAAAAACATACACCGAGCATGGTTGCCATGTTTGGGTGAATCATCCCAGAACCTTTTGCCATTCCCCCAACTCTTACACTTGTCCCTCGAACCTGATAAATAATTATTTATTTAAGGACACTTGTGCTTGCTTTGAGATGCAATTTATAAACGACTTGATTCTTTAAAGGCCTTCAAGTTCTACAGAGTTGAGATAATGCTCTCATCTAAATTGGAAAAGATATTGATATCTAAGAAACAATTACTAAATAATAGCAAAGAGGTAATTAGTGTTAAATTGATAACCCTTTGAAATTGTTACTTACCTCATATTCAATGGCCACACTCTTGCTAACAAGGTCCGTTGTGGTGATTGCCACTGCCGCAGAATCTGCCCTGCACAGCCACAATATGATCAACAGTGTGTAGCAAAAATTGATATACAACCACACAGAAGACTAATTATGTTATCATTTAAAGATATATAATTGAATTCCTGCTCAACTAAGTGTTAGACCTCAAGTGCCATTTGTAATTTACCAACCATGGAAAAATATCATAATTCCATAACTTCATGGATCCAATTAACTGAATCTAGCCCATTGTGAAGCATGTAAATAAACCCCACCGTCATCACACACACACACACACACATCCCCACCCTCCTCCAAAACCAAAAAAAAAAAAAAAGAGAAAGAGAGCGGAGGGGAGGGGAGTGAAGAAAAAGAAGAATACGCATAATAAGTACCCTTGAATAGACGGTGATAGTGAATTAACTAGGCTTGGGAGTGAACTCAAAAGCGCTTCCTGCATAAGACATTATCAACAGAATATCAACTTAAGATTGAGCATGGATGGTATTACATTAGTCTGGCCAAAACTATAATTGCAATTCACTTCAATGGCACAATAATAGATAAGCATAAGAAGTAAGCATATAAATAGGATGTACATGTTCAAGTTAAAAAAGAGACAGCAATGTGCACCTTCTTTATTCTATGACCAATCACACCAGTGGATTCAATCAACACTTCCTCAGGCCTTATTTGAAGGATCTGCAACAATGCAAATGATAAAAGAAAGTGAAAAGGAACCCAGCCTGTACAAGACCACCATGATAACAAGGAATATTATGCTCTAAAAGTTGTATACTGTAGCAAGGGCATTTGTGCACTCTAACACATCCTGGTAACCAGCATCACCCTGAACATCATTGGAAGGTCAATTAGCCATGTAAAACCTGATTCAATCTGGCATGTCTCAAATGCTTAAACAATAATAAAGTGTCAAAGACTGATTCTTTTTCCATTTTCTGCCATGTTTAAAATACACCAAGAAATGGTACACTATTTTATAAGCACATGGCATCCAGATAAAGACTAAACAAATAGAAAATAATGCTACTTTGACATACCGTTGCTGCATTGGCCTGCCCAGCATTTATTAACACAGCCCGTGCCTGACAAGATTCTTGATTTAGTCATTAGCCATGTAACTTGGAAAATCAACCCATATATATAACTGAACTGGGCAGATATCTACATACATGCCAAACGAACATCTAAAAGACTAAAGCTATGATCTCCCACGCAGGCAATTCAAAATCAAATTGTTTCTTCAGTTCAAGACTAAATCTACAAGAGCATCTTCCTTCCTACACAACCATGAATTAGGTAGCCAATCTGACATACCGTTTTTGTACTACTTAACACATTCTTGCAATACACCACAGGTGCTGCTGCAACCACATTGGTAGTAAATGCCCCTGGGGAATAAAATTCCAAACAAGTTATTTTATAGCCAGAAAATCAACCCTCAACTCACCTTCATTAAAAAAAAAAAAAACAAAACTGTAAAGAAGAAATATATCATAATGTAACTAAATAAAGAATAAGCTTTCCAAATTTCCACCAAACAAAACTTCACCTGCAACATTGGCATCAACGTCGCAAGTGACAAGCGCAAGATCAGGTTTTTCTCCTTTGGCGCGTAATCCACCATACAAGCCCGCGGCTTTAAATCCCTTAGCAGCAGTAACTCCCCCCGGAATCTATGTAATTCCAGCCGGAACAAAGAAAACAATAAATTAGCAAACGTTGATAGAAATTTTAAAGTCCAAATGAAACTTACAAAGAATTAACAACCAAATAATCAAGTGGCTGACCTGCTTCCACACTCCGTCAGGGAGAAGAATAGGAGCTGCAGGTATGTAACTGGACGCCTCATTAACATCCGATGCAGCCGCAAATACTTTAAAATCTGCCTTTGAGGAACAAATAGAGCTTATAATCTGCAAAATAGAATATAAAAAAAACAAAAAAACAAAATTAAAAATCACTCATTATCTAGTAACTCTGTAAAGTTATTTTTATATATATATATATATATATATATTCTATGTTCGGCTGGCCCTAAATTGTCAAACGCAGCCAAACAGAGAGTTTCAGTAGGAAAAGAGAAAAGTGCGTCGACCTTTGGGGAAAACATTCCGGAGAATTTCAAAGAAACGAAATGCGGAGCACATGAATACATTTGTGAAAGTGAGAGTGTGAGGATTGGGGAATCTTTTGGCTCTGGTTTTTGGAGGGGAGACTGAAAATGGCGAGAAATGGAAGAAAAGAGGAAAAGAGGAGGAGATTTTGTGAGGGTTTTTGGGCAGCAGAGTCAGAGTTGAACGGCCGAGGGCGAGGCGCGGGATGAATTATTCCACGTGGAATCCACGCTGTTCTTGCTGTAATAATTGCGAATAAAGTTAAAATCGTCTGTGGTTTTGGGCCAGATCACCATGGGATTCTCACTGAGATGGATTTGTTTACTCACCCAAAACCCGTATCTGGTTTTCGGGCCAAAGCCCGATTCAAGGGCATTTGGGGGAAATTGGAGGGTCTGTGCGGTAGCAGCCCCTCACAAATAGGCCCGTAGTATACTACTCAACAGCAGCTACTAGGAAAATAAAAATAGCCATAATACTCAAAAAGTTTTTCAGTTATTTAATAAAATTGAAATAAGTTTGTTTTTGTTATATTTAATTAAGTTTTTGTGTTTTTATTTTAATTTAAATAAATTTTTATAATTAATAATTGATTAATTATTAATAATCCAATGTCTATTGTTATTTTATATCAATGTGACTTTAATGTTGAAAGTGAAAAATGTGATATGCTCATGTCATTATGTTACATTAATATATTATGTCATCATTCATTATGACATGTTAATATACCACGTATTATGTCAGTGTCATGTGATATAAAATAATAAATGATATTTTGATTAAGACAACCATTAATTATAAAAATTTATTTAACATAAAATAAAAATATAAGGGTTTATTTAATTTACAAAAAAAATATAAGAATTTAATTGAATACAATAAAAATATAAAGATTTATTCGAATGCATTGCAACTTATGAGCCCATTGTGATAATTGATCATTTAAATTTTAAATGATGAAATCAATTTATTCGATATATTTGAATAAATTTTAGCTAGAATGTCTTCACCCTTAGGCTTGGAAGTTAGTAGTAGACTAGTAACATAGCTAATATGAGAAATATAATGTCCTACTTTTTGCTTTCTATTCATATTTTACAGGAGGAAAACAAAAAATAAAAATATCAATCTGCTTGGATGGTCAAGGAATTTTGCTATGGGCTTCTTGGTATGTTTAGTAGTTATAGTTAGAAAGTTTGTTTGAGTGATCAAAGGGATATCATAAGCATAGAAACCTTTATGAGTTTGAATGCTTGCATGTACCTATTGAACTTTTAGCACAGTACAATTAACAGCTCCAAGAAGGATAACAGAATGAGTTCAGTACAAAACAGGGTAACAGTTTTCCCCATCCCAGAATGAATAAATCATTGATTCAACTTCTTTTGCTAAAATATAAGGTAATATATGTATCTTAGCCTTCAAATAAATCCCTCCATGGCCCTGTCCTCGTTCGTCTCAACTACCCGGACCATCCAACAGTTTTGTTTGTTCTGAAACCAAATTCAGACGACTCAGATTCTGATCTAGGTGGAGATCTGGGTTCCCTTGGTTTGGCAGGGTCTACAAAAATAACCCATCCATGCAAGAACTTGGCATTCATTTCTTCTCTAGCCTTCTCAGCTTGTTCGATGGCTGTATATGTAACAAAACCAAATCCCTTTGACCTTCCAGTGGCTCTATCTCTTATGACTTTGGCTGCAAGAACATTTAGAGAGTATATCAGGATGAAAGCAGAAGGAAGAAGTATGCCAGTGAAGAAACTTAACTCTAAAGATCAAAGAAAAAGAAGACAGTATGAGGAAGGAAAAGTGGGGTGTTGAGTTAAACCTTCAACAATCTGGCCAAATGGAGTGAATGCCTCTTTAAACTGTTCGTCTGTTGTTTCTCTTGAAAGACCTGTTTAATATACCAAGAAAAGGGGCGTGTGTGATACAAAAAGTGTCAGCAGACAATAATAAAAGGAACAAATAAATGAAATATAAGACGAAAAAAGGTATGATGTAAAGTTCAGTCATTAGTTTCCTCCAGCAGGAACACCACCACCTTATGGAGAAAAAGGGTGAAGCTAACTAAAATTTCAGCATGCACCTACATATGACAGAATTCATATGTGAGCCAAAATCCCTTTTGAATTCTAAACCTAGTTTTCAGCCCTGTAATTAGGAACATCCTAATTATAACTGTCTCAGATGGCAACCGGAGTTCCCCCAAACACTTCAGTAGACAGCTAAAGAGGTTTTGAGCTCTATAGAAATCAGCTGAAGTGCCCAGGGGAACTCTAGTGGGCACCTGGCATACCCTTTCACTTAGTTCTTGTTGCTTGGTAAAGTAAGTGCCAGCTCTAGTTACTTATACTGTGTTCTCCACTTCTGTAGGAAACAAATGGGCAGCTTAGAGTCTCAGAGAATAAAATAAGTTGAACCTAGACATGATCTTGGGTTAAATGAAAAGGTGAAAATGAGAGGACAGGACTTTCACCTTTCTGCTTTATACATAGTTACAACCTCTCATTTTCAACAATTTACAAGAGAATACGCATCTGATCCACACGCATATCGAGACACAAAGCCAATCTCAGAACTTTCCTGCCACTTTTATATGAATGCTATTCATTCTCCATCTAACCCACTATTGTGACTAGGTTCAACATTATCTACTTGAATGTTTTCTTTTGAAACCCTTGTGTAACCAGAAAGCAGCCAAACAAAATGAAAGGGCAGTTCATCACACGAAAGAAGCCATCGCAAGCCACTAACAATCCTACAACTGTTAATGCATCTAGAAAACTATTTCTATAGATTTTAATACCACTCAAAGCCATGAGAATTACATGCTTGCAAGTTGGCACTTTGACAACAACATCCGACTATTAAGCGGACAAAGAAATCAGCCGTCCAAAAAATCCTTTCCTTTTGCCTGAAAAATGTCATTTCAACGCCAATCAATCATAAGAGATAATAGCATTGAACTTAATGTTATCACAAGATATTTATCAGGCTCCAAGAGATGCCACCTTAATCTTTATACTAGGTTTCACTAGACACCACCTCAATCAAACTAATCCTTAACACCCAATGAATGCCAGCTTCTCGTGAAGACTAAGGACCTGAACCAGTTATCACATTGCAAGGACTCCTCAGGGTTACAAAAACCGTCATAGAAGATGCCACAGAATTTTGAACGTCTGTTTGGAAAGGTCCATAGGCACAATGGCACGGCACAACACGACAGACACCACTTCAATCCTTTGTTCTATAGATTTTTCTATCAACAACTCTACAACTGTTAATGCATCTAGAAAACTATTTCTGTAGATTTTGCTACCACTCAAAGCCGGGAGAATTACATGCTCGCAAGTTGGCACTTTAACAACAACATCCGACTATTAAGCGGACAAAGAAATCAGCAGTCCACAAAATCCTTTCCTTTTGCCTGAAAAATTGTCATTTAACGCCAATCAATCATAATGGGATAATAGCATTGAACTTAATGTTACCACAAGATATTTATCAGGCTCCACGGGATGCCACCTTAATCCAACTAATCCAACGCCAATTATTATACTAGGTTTCACCAGACACCACCTCAATCAAAATAATCCTTGACCCAATGAATGCCAGCTTCCCATACAGACTAAGGACCCTGAACCAGTTATCACATTGCAAGGACTCCTCAGGGTTACAAAAACCATCAGAACTTGGAACCTCTGGTTGGAAAGGTCCATAGGCACAATAGCACGGCACAAATCGATAGACACCACTTCAATCCTTTGTTCACCTACCTCTTCAGTAATAAAGTGATTGCAGCGCACAATTAAGACTAAAGACAAGGGAAACACTAAATTCTGTGTGGCATAAATAAAAAGGTAAGAAAGGCAACGTGATTCATACTAAAGGATCAAACTTTTTTCTTATAGGGTTTCTTCCTACTAACCCATCTTCTGATTAGAAATGGTAGTTTTTCATAGAGGTTACGCCTATAAAGCTTGATTATCCCCATAAATTTATGCTTTATGTTTAATTCAACAGAAAAAGGAATAAATTCTCCAATTTTCACTCCGTAGCTTACTATTAGCATCTTATGTAAGCATTTATTTTTTATAATTTAATCACGTTTTCCCTAATTTTATAAGATGGCTTCCATTTTCCCTCTAATTTTCTTTTAATTTTCATTAACACAACAAAAAAGATAAATATTCAATCTGAATATAAAAAAAAGAAATGGAAATGACAACCGAGGAAAAACAAAGGAAATGTGAAAATACCGCTGATAAAGAGCTTCGGGGAAGTTAGAGTCGAATTCAGACGAACCGAAGCGAACTGATAACAAAGAGGGGAGGGGCCGGTGAAGATGCGGCGGAATCTGGAAGCGAAAGCCATAGGAACGGAGTCAAAAGAGGTAGAGCAGACGGCAGTTGGAAAAATAAAAGCAGTTGGACTCTACTAGGGTTTAAGGGTTTATGGGTTTAAATTGTTGAAAGTGAACTGCTTAAACTCCGTTTGGACTCCGTTAAGCTTCGAAGCTTCCAGTTACAGATTGATCCGCTGCTTGCGTGACTATGAAGTGCCGGGTGCGGTGGAACGTCCCGGCCAATTGATATGCATTTGATAAGCGATTAATTATAATTTTTTTCTTTCCTATTTGTTTATTAAAGTTCGGTAGAGCTTCGTGACAATTTTTTAAGAAAAGGAGGATATGTGATTTTGAGTTAAAATCATTTTTTTTTTCTTCTTTTTAAAGTATAAAACTTAATATCCCTTGCTTTTTTTGAAAAATAAGAAATTACTATTATGGAATATATATATATATATAGAGATAAATCATATATAAATTGATAAGGAATATATGGACAAAAGGAAAAAGATTAGGAAGAAAATATCGGCCTTTGTCAGCATCTGCATGTAAAAATGTATCCATCTACTATGTTTGGTAATAAAAATTTATCTTGCTAATAATTTTTAATTAAAAATTTAATATTATTTATTATTTAAAAAAATTAAAAAAATTTTAAAAAAATAACAATTAAAAGAAGAAAGAATTGAACGAATCCTGCTAAAAAAAAGTAGAGAATGCAGGTGAGCAAAATTAAACCGGGTTAATTATTTAACCAAATCAAATGTGATTTGAGTAAAATTATTCGATTCAATTGATTTATTGAATTTATTAGTTTAAGGAGTTTGATTTAATTAATTTATTTGATCGATATTCGATTTTTATTTTTATATCAAACTCACCAAAAAACCACACTAATGTTATATATAGTCTTTAAATTTATATAAGATATATATTTTCATTACTAATTGTATTCCATATTTTATAATTATCTATGAAAATTATAAATTTTAATATTATAATTTACAAGTGAAAAAAATTTAATTTTTTCAATCTAAAATTAAATTGATTGAACTCATTCAATGCTTGATCAATTCATTTTTTTATATTTAATTAGTATTGATCAATTTATTAAAAATATTTGATACGCAAAACTACCCAATTGCTCACTTCTAATAGAAAGTTTGTTTTCGCAAAATTATCTTATATCAAAAAATATAACACTATTTCTGTAATCTATACATTTACTTCTATTGAACTCAAATTTTTTACACCCATTTTCACATTTTCCCGCTTTCAATCACTAAAATTACCTAAAATATGGCAATTTTATAAAACATTTATATGCTTTCTAAACGGAGCCTAAAGGAATAATTCTTTCATTCCATAATAACAATTAATATTATCTAACAAATGAAAAAAAACAAAGCACATGTGAAAATTATGGACAAGCCATAATAAGCTCATCCTTTTACGTTTTCCGTCGGTTTTCCATTTTACCAATGGAAGCACGAAGATATTTACCGCTTAGCTAAAAAATTATTTATTCTTCCTTTTTTTCTTTTTTACATATTAAAAAAGCTTTTAAAAAATACTAAAAGAAAAACAGATATGAAAGTTTTCTTGCCGCACGCACGCATGAAGTCAGCATGCCATGCTGCATGCAATGCCTTTGTTTGATTTGATTGCGGTCAATCTTCCCGCCAAGTCCCCTATCAAATCGTTCACTTTTTAAAGTCCTAGTTTGTACGACTAACAAATTAAACTGGAAATAAAGGGAAACTTTTTCCCACCGATTATACAAAAGGAGGGAAAAGCAAATGTAACTAATGCCAACTCAGGTTGTTCTGATGAGAGGTTATTGGCAAGATGAACAGAGTCATTCCACCATTGAAGGCACCTTTTTCTCGAGCATGGACGTTCCCTTGAAGATCGTCAACTGGAGCTGCTTTTGGTACTCGAGCAACTGAACATAAAATTAAGCTCACAATGGTTAATTCTCTCTTGTTTATTATTTGGTACGGACAGGTAAAAGGTTTAGAATGCCCTTACTTGCTGCTCACTCATCTTTGTAAAGCCGAATTTCTTTGTCCAGATTGACAAAGCTTCCTCAGCCGCAGGGAGCACTAGGTTTTCCACATTCAGGGAACTTAGTAACCTCTCAATACAAGCAAATAATGCCTGGAAATATCCCTATGGCAAAGATCAGAGATGATAAGTTGGAATGGTTCGACATTAGCATTGCATTGTGCTTAGAACAGAACAAAATCGACAAACTATGTGAGAGTATAGCAGTGTTAGTGGTCCATATTTAAGCATTATAAGGTGACAAGTTAGTAAAGTTGAATATATAATTGCATTGAACTTCAAACAGACTAGAAGAGGAGGATTAAAGTTGGCAGCAGCAACACAGCATATTCTTAGTCCAATCTGTGAAAGCACTTACTTTTCCTTGATGTTCTCTACTTGTAGCCACTATAGGGAGCTCAGCAACCTCCTGACCAAATATCCTAAGAAGACCAGCTGATACAACAACAGACCTGTGCATGGATTATATGCACCTTGTATAAATTGATACAGCAATCAAATAATTAAGTGAAAACAAGACAAGAACACCTTGCAACCCCATCCCCCATGAGGGAGAGAGAGAGAGAGTATACCTTACAATCAAAACCACACAATACATTCCGCCAAACTCCTGTCCAGATATATTTCTCCTAAAAAAGGTTCAAGGAATCATCAGATCCAGTCAGAACAAACCAGACTACTTGTAAACTATTTCTCTTGACATTGTTAGCAATACCATTGAGGTGCGAAAATTTTGATAAATCAAGCAACATGTCCATTTAACCACGTATAGATATAAACATTTTCTTGAGAACACTTTTTCTGATCATAAAGAGGTTTTTCAAATTTTCTTTGAAGGCAAAAAAGAAACTAAAACAGTGGAACAATCTAAATGGTAGGAAGGGGGAAGAATCAGTATTTACCCATAAACCATGACAGGAATCAAATCACGACCAGATTTTGCAACAATGGGATCAAAACATTCCTGTCAAAAAGGAAGTGCAAAACTTGACCAGACAGGCAATTGCTAAATATGACTGAAATAAATAAAATATCTGCAGGATAATCAACCATCTAAAGGCAGCTAGTATATATATGCAGGTATATTCACAAAAATCCCATGGAAAAAACAAATACTTCTGACTGTAATCAAATTCAGTCCCAAATTAGTTTATCTTTTAGGCTTTACCTCAAATGCACTTCTAATGATTTGGACAGATCGGCTTTCATCAATTTGATCTGAGAAGTACAATTTTTCTTTTATTAAGCTGGATCTTAATACTATCCATCAGCCATCCATTATACATGCACAAAAAATGTATAAGCAATCCTACTCTCCTAGATTCATAATTTCCTTTGTACCCCAACCTCCTCTATTGTATGCTTAAGAATTTCAACTGCTTTAATTAAAACTATAAGCTGAAATGTGGATAAAAGTATAAGCAAATAGCAGTCCTGCAAACATGTCTGTGAACCCATCTGAATAAATTCCGAGAACAAGTTCCTTTTATACATTGTTCAAAAGTCATAACAAGTCATTGCCCTGACCTTAGATCAAATTACAAATTGTAAAGTTTCGTTAACATGCATCATCATACACACCAAACTCCCAGTTATGACCAAAAAGTTTGGTCAAAAAGTAACATATACAATGAAAGCTAATATGTTTCATATCAGAAAAATCTTACTCGGAATATTGCAGCTGCACTGGATAGTAATGGCAGATGTTCAGGATAACGGCTTTTTCCACTCATTATTCGCCATTGAACACAATCTATGGCTCCATCAATAAATAATCCTTTTTCTAAATGCTTCCTTCTGATTATATCTGAGAACGAAGTAGGAATTATTTGCACCCCATTGGAAACAGAACTCTGGAGAACCTCATGAATCATGTTGCAGTCATCACAACAGAACCATTTATCCTTGGGAATTTCCTGTTGTGCAGAGCAAAAACATGAAAAAAAAAAAATTAAACACTTCAACTAGAATGTATTTGTTAATAATTAATCTCCCAGAACATTTCAGACTTACTTTCAAATCGCATCGTCCACTATCCCGCAGGCAACCAACATGAAACTCCTTCTCACACTAAGAAAAGACAAGAAAAAGACAAATAACATTACACCAAAAGAAATGCTTGCTTCGACAGAAATTGGATTGGTAAACTGCACATACTTGGTCACAGAGAATAACAGTTCGATCATTGAACTCAGAGGCATTAAAGTCAAAGGCCCTGAAAAAAAATAATAATAATCATCTCATAACACGTATATCAGTAACAGATATGACTAAAAGCAGTAAACATGTAAGAAATCCATAAATGAAATGGCAAAAGAAAAACCAGGAACAAGAAATTCCAAATAAGAAACTATCAAGAGAGTATTGACTCATAAAAAGGCCCTCCATCAACAATTCCACTAGTTTCAATTCCAGCATGCCTGTGTGATAAATTATTACAAAAATATAGATGGAGGAATTTACTCACACATCCAAGCTCATATTTTAACATATTGGTATTCTCAAGAACAGAATAAGCTGGAAACAAATTAAAAAATCCAGAGGCACCAACCTGCAAATTGCACAGCCACCAATTTCAAATTCTGGTGCTTTAACAACTCGTTTCAATCGTATCAGGATTGGTCTTGCTCCTGAAGCAGCTTTTCTACCAGGACCATGTCCATCTGCACAATTTGCACAACGCCAGTCGCCTTCAGGAAGGTGCTGTAAATTCAAACAAGCTGCAACAAAGACATTCAATGGAATTAATGATGAAAGAAAAACTTACTCCAAAAAGAAAAATCAGGCCACAACATACAGACTTCAGTATCAAACATATTTTTATAACTAAGATGTAAAATGACAATAAGTTAAGATGACATTTACATCCACCATTTTATTATTTGAAAATAATTCATAGAAAGACGATCATGATTATCTTTCGGCATGAATGCACAAAGCCAACTAGAGCTTCAAATCCTGAGTCACATGCAATGTGTAGTAAATGAACTGGTCACATGAAGTATCATGAAAACATCGAAGTAAGTATGTAGGCCATCCAGTATCAAATTTTTGTAACATCAACTGCAAATCAAGTACCTATTTAAACAAAAAATATAAACCAAAAAAAGGGCTGAAAAAAAATTACACACCTGGATGAAAAGCCTGAGGGCATTCACAACAAAGAAGCAGATCTCCAGCATCTCCACATAGTGCACACATATCATCACTGTAACCAGTTGTAATGCGCTGCCCATTTGCCAATGACAAGGCTATATCATGAAGTGTCACTCCATTAGATGTATAGATGTGACGATACCTGCGAAAAGAAACAAAAGTAACAATGAATCACTCAAAACATACTAGGGAAAGATCAAATTTCGTAAAGACCACTCACGGTTGTCTCCTGGCAGCCATTCCAGCATGTGCTTCAAACTGTGAAGGGCTAAGCTGCTCACACCAAAACAAATAAAAGAAAAGAAAAACATAGATGAGAGAGGTGACCTAGCACCAAATTAATAATAAATTAGAAACTTACCTCTTTCAAACAACAGCCGCAGACTATACCATTTCCCTGCTTGTAGCCTTCAAGTAACTTCTGAAAAGAAAACTCGCTGTCAATAAAAGGCATAAATTATTGCCAATGAACCATTTTATTTTCTAAAAAACATCACACCTGTCCTTTGATAAAGTAAGCCAATTCAGCGCCATCTGGAAGTCCTTGCGGCATAAAAAGCAGCCGGTGTAAATCATTATCCCTGCCAACGATTTAAAAAAATTTCAGCTTAATTCAGGCAGATCTATAATTTACATAGAGAGGGAGCACAAAATGCCACAGCATACCTTTTCTTCGTCACACCTTCGGCAGTTCTCTTTTGTTGCAAGACTGAGCTAGAAACGCACAAGTTAGGCCTATAAAAAAGGTAGAATGTTAGTGAAGTGTGGAAAAATAAAAGGACAAAAGAACCCATTTAATGAGAAATGTAGAAAGCTCTAATAACATGCACCACCAAAAGCGGAAGAAACCATGTACGAAAGCTTCATAGACACTATACAGGGAGGAGTGCAAGAGGACAAACTTTTCAGAATGTTTTTCCACTCTTCCACGGTCTCCATAAATACTTACTGTCTAACAGGGTTATTCTGCATTAAAGCACTTGAAATTGGGCCCATCCTTTCTCCTACAGATTTACCGTTGCAGCTGAAAGTTCAAATAAATATCATTATCATTAGAAACTTGATCATCAAAGAACAAGACCAAAAATCACCATTCAAACGCAAAAACTAACAATTCTCAAAAGCATTTTTGGGAAAAGAATAGAAAATAAAGCTTCTTTGGTCATAGAGAACAGCCCTCCTCAAGATTAGTATTAATCATGCAATTTTTGTAAATTAGTCAAAAAAAAAAGTTCTCTCCAACAACTCCTATAAGAACTACATCAAAAAAGCAAACATGACATTCAAATGCTAGATTCAATTCCACTAAGCACCTAGGATAAAACAAACAGAGTACAATCCTATCCAGATTGAAACCCAAGAATCGATTCAATGAAACCTGTCATCAGATAAGGATATGAAGAAAAATATTTTAAAAATTGAAACACGCAGGCAATTTAAATATAAGTCACCAAAAAACTCAAGATCGCTTTTGGATTCAATGAAACCTGTCATCAGATAAGGATACTGAAGAAAACATTTTAAAAAGTTGAAACAAGCAGGTAATAGAAATAGAAGTCACCAAAAAACTTGAGATCGCTTTACCTTCGAGAATTAGGCAAACTAGAAAACTTCATGTTATATTTCTTCTCTGCTTCAACCTTTCCGTTACTTCGCTGAAGACTAGCTGCAGAACATAACACTACGTCAAAACCTGAACGATAGGGAGAGAAAAAAAAAGTGGCTGTATTCTGGCAGAGTAGAAAATCAGGTTTTCCTTCCTGTAAGCAGGTTGACAATATCTCTACTAATATACCTGGAAAAGCTGATTTGAGATCTAACTCTAAAACTCCGCCCTGACTTCCAACACAATGAGATTGCAGAAAGGGGGAAAGAGAATCAAATTTTCTTATAGCACAACTACATGCGAGAGGGCAGAAGAGTCTGCGTTGTTTCTTTTATTCTCGCAACCACTGCTTAAGTGGGCCACTCTAACTTACCTTCTCTGCTTAAACTTTACACATGCCAACCGGATCTGACGGCAGTTACCTCAAATGTAATTGCTGTCCTCTGATTTAGTCCATATCCATACAAGTCCTTCCCAATTAGAGTTAATTTCCATTATTGCACTCTCATAAATTTCCATGTTAATGTTTACAAGCATTGGATGTATCGGACAAGCTACAATGTACACGTATGCAACCTGATCCTAGATACTTATCCTCTTCTATGGTTTTGTGGTCGATTTGCACACCTAGACTTGGAAGCTTGAGACCCTAAATACACTTGCCCATAACATGTAAGGGAAGCAACCCCAGGTAAAATGGCTGTCCTCTAATTCAATTCTCATCTTTCTGTTTCTTCTACTTTCAGAAGAATTTGCAGTGTATCAAATAAGTAGTATTTCAAGAAAAAAAATGAATTACAAATCCATTCAAGAAATCGAAAAGACCTGATATACCGTAAGAGGTAGAACTACACCCAACCAAGACAAACCCCTTCAAAGCATTAACAGAATTATTACCTTTCCAATCCTGAAAGGACTCCTCGTTTATAGATGAACCAGCAACATCTTTTATCACTTCATCCAGACTGCTGACTGGAGCATTCTTTAGTTCTTGAATAATATTATATATTGGCTTCCCATTTTCCAAGAATATGTGATTATTTGGATGCCTGGTTTTGGCACCAGCATGCTGCTCAAACTCATGAGCACTCAGCACCTACTCGCACACCACACAACCATTCAGCTGAAAAAAAAATATATAACAAGCACTAAAAGGAAAAATAATGCGAGTAATAATTAGAACAATTGAGTGACTTACTTTAGAGAAATTACAAAATGAGCACCCACACAAATATCCACCCGCATGAACAATTCCATCCAGCACTCTCTGACAATCATAAAAGAAATGTTAATAACTTTCATGAATAAATTAACACTTACAAAAACAAAATTAACCTCCATTTAAATAAAAAAAAAAAAACAACTTACCGCCATCGAGATAGAAATATACTTCACTCGGGCTCCATCAAGAATGCCAGTACCTAACAACTTCTTAACATTTGTAGGGTAGTTACTAGGAACAACCTTCTTAGACATTTTCAATTCCATATTGGGAGCACAAGAATATCGACTACTCCATTCAATTGAACCATTTTCCGGATTCATGCATTCCCCACCAACTGAAACTGACGTTTCATTATCATAATCCTCCTTCCTTTTGCTAAATTTAAACGTAATTTTCCTAATCCCTGACGAACTCAGATGCTTCGGAATTTCCAATGTAACATGGGAACTCGACACAACACCAGAGGTATCACCAGTTTCAGAACTATCACTGAGAGTCTCCTCTGAGCTCGAATTCCCAGAACACAGAGACGTAACCTCACCGCAACCAACTTGGTTTCTACTGCTTATGTCATAAAAATTAGACGTGTTTTCTTTTGGAGAAACAATTGGATTCGAAACCTCTGATTGAATATCCTCATTCCAAACTTCTTTCGCTTGTTTTTTGTTAGGGGATGCCTCCGGTTCGGATTGTGGTTCGGGTTCAACACATTCACGGTCTCGCTTCAATTCAGGCATTCTACTATTTACATTCTCCATAATTTCCTCTGTTGAGCTTTCCAAACAAGCTCCTTCTTCTTCCATTCAATAACAATTTCTTTCCAAATTTCTGATAACGATAGCATCCAAAAGTGGAAACACAAAGAAAGAAATGAACCCCACAATTTCACTATCTATGTATATACTGAAACTTTAATCCAAATTCGTATTGGAAACTTGAATTTGAGCCTCCAAAGCAATGCTAAACCGAGATTCTTCACAATATGCAAGA